>NC_047015.1:42086526-42686526 GCF_902652985.1 Pecten maximus
AAGTAATTAATTTCAAATGAATAACAAACACATTAATGGGATTGCAGCTCGTTGCTCATTCATTTTAATCGATAACACATCAAAATCAAACATGTTCATGAACAAAACCATCGCCCCACAACACCTATCCTCCTATAAACCTCTGCTAACCGGCATAACTACGATATACGCAACTATACATTTAACCTGAATACACCTTACGGTTCTAGCACGTATATGTATACGAAGAGAACCAAATATAACAAAAATCGCGTAAAAAATCAATCAACGTGTATGTAGTGTTGAGCAACGAACTCGAAAGACCGCATAGAGCACGTGCGTGCCTTATATAGCCCTACACCACGTGACATCCACCCCGATGACCACCCTATGAACTACCGAATACTTACGAAAACAACCGAACTTAATTTCATTTATGTTCTCCCTCATTATATTCGTCCGAACATAAAGTAATTAATTTCAAATGAATAACAAACACATTAATGGGATTGCAGCTCGTTGCTCATTCGAAAAGCAAAGGTGTGTGAAAAAGATAGTACGTTTAGATATTTAAATTCAAAGACACTGACAACTGTGTACTTAGTGGATCCTTTATGTATCCGTCCTTAGCTACGTCTGACTTCCATCGACCATGGGCCTTTAACAGACGAGCAGACACCTGCTGATTTTTCGACACCTCAGTCGCCCCACCACTCCTTAAACTATGTAAACCAAACTTCTTTCTGTCTAGGCCTATAGATGACAGAGCATCCAAAAGTAACTCCCTCGCCCTGGTGTACGATAAAGGTTTATTCAAATTACATAACTTATAACTGTTCGATTTTTTACAAGAAACAACTGCGCGAAAAATAAAAGCGTCAGGACTTTCTGAAATGCCGGCTAGCTCTAAGTATCTACACATCCACAACACTGGACAAGTTACCTCCCCTGTCCTAGCGATAACAACCTTATTCCCTCTCCTATATATGTCCGTTTTACTGCGTTCAATGACAATACTCATGTATTCCTTAAAAACAGTTATATGTTTAACCCTCAACTGTGCTATTTCGTTAAACCTTAGAAAACCTGCGAATCCTATCAAAAACATATTACACAATCTTAAATTTGGAAGATTAGTAAGGTCCGAACCGTACTTTGATATTATCTTCTTGATAATGTCCGAAGAAATGGGTTCCTTCTTTTGAACTTCCTTACACACCATACGCCTCGCTCCTTCCAATAACAGTAGAATTAATTTATCCTCGCAAGGATTAGATAGCAAATGTACGTCATGATATCTCTTAATACTGTAGTAAAAAGAGTTGATAACGGACTCCGATTCGTTCATCTGGACCCGCGCACTAATAAAAACAGCTACTGTGGAAACTGCGGCCGGTAAACAACTTAAGCCTTTGGAATCACACCAGCTCCTGAATATCCTGAAATAAGTGTCATACTTCGAGTTGGTCCGTTCGCTTCTCCCTTTTCGTATAATAGAAGGAATTTGATGAGCGGCTGACTTGAACTCTGAATCATCCGAAGCCCGTATAGACTGTAATATAGCCCCAATTCCCCGGCCGTCCGTAACAGCACCTGAAGACTTCAGTGAGGCTCTCTGAATTGAAAAGAAAAAATGCTCGATATGACAAGACATTCACTGAAAAGAAATCCACTTATACCAAAACATCTCGTTTCGACATGGTCGTATTTTTTTTTTTTTTTTTTACAGTATCGTAATCGACTTCATTTCAGCATGGCTGTAATACAACATACAATGTACATATATATGTCGCCCCTCTGACTAGATTTCTTGTAGCATGGCTTATTTTATTATGTGTCATGTTTGTAGCCACTCACATAGAGACTGACCTTCATCTTCTCATGGAGAAATTGATTTTTAATGCCAGTACATTACTGTCAAATTTTCCATCTGTGAAAATACTGTTCACATCGGAACCAGAGACAAAAAAGTTTGACGGCTTGACAAATTCTATATGATCTTCTATGAATGTGTGAAAACATAATTTCTGCTCATTCCAAATAATAGGCCAATATATAGCAGACACCCACTTGGGAACTATCAAAATCCCTCTAGCCTTGCAAATCTGACAATGTGCCAGAACTCTTGGTACTAAATAAGGAGGGGGCACAAGCCAATTCATACCCACGGACCAATCATATGCAAACGCATCAACACCTGTTGTACATGGTACCCAAAACTTAGAATAAAATGTGTCGAACTTCTTATTATTGCAATCAGCAAACCTGTCGCATGTACAGGGTCCCCATTTTCTATTTAGTAATATAAACACATTATCGGATACCGACCAATCGTCAAAATCGAACATTTTACTGTACATATCTGCCTCAACGTTAAGCTCTCTGGGTACCCATTCGACCTCAATCTTAATGCTAAATTTTATACATAACTTGTAAACGCTTAATGCTAACTTCTGCAAAGCCTCCACCATGCTACCTTTGCTAACTATCCTGACCACATTTTGATTATCTGTGTAAACTTTAACAAGTTTTCCTGATAAAATACTGCCCAGCGAAAGCAAAACGATTCCTACGGTTCTTAACTCTCTCCAAGTAGAACTTTGTAATTTCTCCTCCTCATTCCACATTAAGTGTACTACATTCTTGTCAGAACCTACTGTGAAACCCGCACCGGCGAAACCACTCGCATCTGTAAACACTATATTTTCTGGTGTATTGTGTACCTTAGTAACGGGATTACTCGGAATACCCTCTAGACTCCCCAACCAAAAAGTTAGTTCATTTACTGCCTGAGATGATACAGAGAATACTCGATCCCACGAATCCCTGTGACAAACAAGCATAGACAAATGCCTTGTCATCAGCTGACAAATACTACCTAGAGCAGGTTTAAAGGATATTATCTTTCCTACTACCGAAGCTAAGTCTCTTGCCGTTAAACGGAATGTTTTATGTTGGAAACTCTCAATCAGTCTTGTAATTGAAACTACCTTTTTTCTAGGAATCTCTAAATTTCCAGTCTCCAAATTCCATAAGAAACCCAACCAAATGATTTGCTTAGTAGGAATGAACTGCGATTTTTCAAAATTTGGCACAAATCCTGAACTTAAGATAGAATCTCTAACGAACTGAGAAAAACGAGTACATTGAATTTTTCCCGCGCACCACCAACCATCATCTAAATATACCACAATGGGAATTCCATGCATACGCCAATATTTTACAAGTACGCGTACAACCTTGGTAAAAATGTGACCGGCTGAATGAACTGAGGCCGAAAGGTAAAACAGTAAACTCGTAATAACTTGTATCATTCCCAGTTTTCCAACAAAACCCAAGAAATTTCTGATGTTCAGAATGAATATCAATATGATGATAGCCACTTTTGAGATCACATTTGCACATATAAAAACCTTGCCGCGCATAATGTAATGCCTCGTTCACACCCTCAAATTTGACCTTCATCTTTTCGACATATTGATTAACGTGTCTCAAATCGAGAACTAATCTCTTTTTGCCTGTACTGTTGACAGAAACTGTTAAAGGATTGCAAACATAAGGACGATCGACTTGCTTTATACACCCAGCCTTTAGAAGTTCAGATATAGCTTCAACTACAAATTCAGAATTATTGATGGCAGATCGATTATTTTTCAAGATTTTTGGACATGGATCACTTTCAAATGGAATTCTGTAACCATCTTTTACAGTATTCAGAATAAAACTAGGAGCTTTTAGCACATCTTGCCAATATAAAACATGGTTTTTTAAACGTGACTTTACAGTAGTGTGACTTTTCTTAAACTCATAATCTCTAGTTTCAAAATACTTAACTTTATCAGCAAATGACGACCCTCGGTTGACCTCTGGAGCCTCCTCACTTCGATGCGAAGTTACTGTGGACGGGGACGGTAGGCTGCTGTGTGCCGAAAGCTCCACCGGCTGCTGAGGCTGCAGGCATGATCGCAGAGACGGGGCAATTCCTCGCGAAGTGTCCTGGTTGTCGGCAGTAGTAACAGAGCGTGTGTTTAGACCTGTTGACGCTCTGTCCAGTTTGCTGTTCAAATGACTTGTTAAAGCCACGAAAAAAGTCATTTGGCACAAAATTACCCTGTTGACCCCTGCCAGCTGGTTTTCTATCGTAGGGCTTTCCCCGACTGACGTTCGCGCGCTTCCTAGTGGCCCTATTAACAGCAGCACGTAACTTAATAGCGTCGTCATTGTCGTCAGCAAGAGGATGGTCCAAATACTCATGCACGGTATCCCAGCCATGGCGGTCGGCGATTTTTAACAGTTTATTTCGGTGTTTTAAGGCGTCGCACTCCTCCTTTAAAATCTTGCCGAAATCGCCAGAATGAAAAGAATTAAAGGCACTCTCCAACTTAGAAAGACCCGCTAACCTCTCCGTGTTAAAAGCAAACTGAAGTTTATGCCCTTCGTGCTTAAACTCGTAAGCTTTGGTCTCTAAATTCCCAACGGCCTGTGTGGCGGACGTACCTCGTACACTGTTTAAAATTTCCTGAGTCTGTTTTTGTAACACTTTTTGAAGAGTGGTACTAAATAATGAAACAGCGTCCTCGTTACTAACAATGTTAATATTATCACTGACGTTAGCACTAGGCTCCTCGTCTACATGTAGAACATTATCCTCATGGATAGAAAGCAAGTCTTCCTCGGATTCAGTGCCCACATTAGCCATTCCAGCGGTGATATAAATCAACGTGTATGTAGTGTTGAGCAACGAACTCGAAAGACCGCATAGAGCACGTGCGTGCCTAATATAGCCCTACACCACGTGACATCCACCCCAATGACCACCCTATGAACTACCGAATACTAACGAAAACAACCGAACTTAATTTCATATATATCATTCTTAACTTTTGATTCACTATACAACATTTTGTTTACTGAGAAAGTAAAATATGAAATGTTTGTAACCGACTAATCTGTCCAGAACTTAACCTCATCAGCACTTTCCAGATAATCTTATACATATTAGCTATTAACTCAAAATATATGAACCTCAAATACATATATGGCTAATCATAATATTTAACATTTCATTATTCCCAGTCCACAAAGTCCAAAATTAGCTCCCACTATTTTTCTCAAAATATAGGTACCTCAAATCTATACATGAAAAATAATAGTCCACTGATACATCTACTTAAAATGATGTATCATCCTATAATAACATTAAATTATAAATAACTTAGTTCTTTTCATTTTAACAACATTCACACAAAACACACTTGTTCCCTAAATTTAAAAAACTACTTCAACACGATTATATATTACAGAATTTGAAATATTAATAACCAAGTTTCCGCTGCCACCAAAAACTCTATGTAACAGCCAAGTGGTTCGACCCAACCACTAATCCTGGTAGCGTGGCTGACTGCTACATAGGTTTAGGTATCAATCTGATTGATACCAAGTCCATAAAGAACTTAGCTAAGGGTCAGATAATGAATCTTAAAACCAAACTACTATTGGTCACCATGTCTTTGTCTCTTCTTTCTTTCTCTTGTAAGTTATGTTTCTTCTTCGGATTGCATCAACATCATCAGTAATTATGTCAAGTTGTCTATGGTTTTTTACCATGTCAAATTTGATCAAGTAGAAGGAACACTTAAATTATCTGCCCTTAGACCAGTAGCTTTTAGCTAAGATAAACAAACTTTGTTTTGAAGTATGGGAATACCCATACTATAAATCACTATTCCCAGGACTGTGATCACTACTCAAATACAACCAAGAGTTATATCAAATTAAATAATTTAATTATGGAATATTTAAAGATGACATACAATTCTTACAACCTATCAACTATCAACCAATCAATATACTCATCTCTCACCTGACTCTCATACTTATGATCAACTAAATCTATAAATATTTACAATGAATGATTTGAATATATGATGAATGGAATATACAGTGTTAGATACAAATTTCTAAACCCTAATTCCAGCAAGCTCCAGCCTTTTAAACTTGAATAAAATTAATAGATAACCTCCCTATCAGGAATTACCTTTATTTATAAAAGTGAAGAAAAATTCCCTTCTAATAAATAGTTATTAGGTCATCTGACCCGAAGGGTCAGGATGACCTATAGTCATCATGTTTCGTCCGTCGTCGTGCGCCGTCCGCCGTGCGCCGTTCGCCGTTCGCCGTTCGCCGTGCGTAAACTTTTCACATTTCAAACTTTTCCTCAAGTTCCACCAGTGGGATTGAGCTGAAACTTGCCTGAAATGATGCTGGGATGGTCCCGACCAAGTGTTGTTATTTTTCGGGTCAGTCTGAAATCCAAGATGGCCGCCACAGCCGCCATTTTGAAAACACATTTGAAACTTCTTCTCGAGTTCCACCAGTGCTATTGAGCTGAAACTTGCCTGAAATGATCCTGAGATGATCCCGACCAAGTGTTGTTATTTTTCAGGTCGGTCAGATATTCAAGATGGCCGCCATGGCAACCATCTTGAAAAACACATTTTAAACTTCTTCTCCAGTTCCACTGGTGTCATTGAGTTGGAAATTGTTGAGGATGTTAAGGAGGGAGAGCCAACAAAGTGATGTTATTTTTCGGCTTCGTAAAAACTTTGACATGGCAGCCACGTCGGCCATTTTGTAACATGATTGCGCAATCACGGTTCTTCTGAACAACACCTATTTGAAACTTCTTCTCAAATTCCACCAGTAGGATTCAGTTCTTACTTACCAAAAATGATCCTGAGATGGTCCTGACCAAGTGTTGTTATTTTTCAGGTCAGTCAGAAATCCAAGATGGCCGCCATGGCAACCATCTTGAAAAACACATTTTAAACTTTTTCTCCAGTTCCACTGGTGCGATTGAGCTGGAAGTTGGTAAGGATGTTAAGAAAGATAGTCAACAAAGTGTTGTTATTTTTCGGCATCGTTAAAACTTTGACATGGCAGCTAAGGTGGCCATTTTGTAACATGATTACGCAATCATGGTTTTCCTGAACTATTTGAAACTTCTTCTCAAATTCCACCAGGGGGATTCAGCTCTAACATACCAAAAATGATCTTTAGATGATCCTGACCAAGTGTTGTTATTTTTGGGTCAGTCAGAAATCCAAGATGGCCGCCATGGCAACCATCTTGAAAAACACATTTAAACTTCTTCTCCAGTTCCACTGGTGCGATTGAGCTTGAAATTGGTGAGGATGTTAAGGAAGCAGAGCCAACAAAGTGTTGTTATTTTTTTGCCTCTGCCACGGCAGCCATTTTGTAACATGATTGCGCAATCATGGTTTTCCTGAACAACACCTATTTCAAACTTTTTTTCAAATTCCACCAGTGGGATTCAGCTCTTACTTACCAGAAATGATCCTGAGATAGTCTTGATCAAGTGCTATTTTTCGTGTTTATCCAAATTCCAAAATGGCCATCATGGCCAACAGTGCCACTATACCTGCTACAGAGAATACATACTATTATAGTATAATGTTCTTTAATTTAGAGTCAGATGACTGTTAAGGCCCTTGGGCCTCTTGTTTTTATAATTAATCCCAGTGATGACAAAGATAAAACCCTCCCCTATGAAAATAATAATGTTTTAACCTAGCCTTCCCTAAATTTAGTAAAGTAAATTTCTAATATTCCCTAATTTAAATTCACCAAAAATTACTATAAAATTCCCACATTTAGTACATAAATACACACAGGGACATACACAAGACAAGACAGCCGCTTTGGGAAATGAGGAAAAAGCCTCTGACATCCCTAGCGGGGAAAACACGGAGAGACATCACACAACGTACACCCACCTAAGCTTCTGGGATAGAAGTGACTAAAAAACTCCAACACAACGAACTACGCTGGAGCGTTGCTGGATTACCATAGTAATCACGGGAGATTATTCCCTTGCTGGAATCTTGCTGGAAAATATTGCGTACACAATTTATGATATTACTTACAATGATAAAATTCAACTTCAACTTACATACAGATTCCGTTACACTTCCAACCACGTACGACTGCAAACCGAAACTACAAAAATATCCTGTTCTAAAAATAGTAAATCTTTCCACACAATAACTTGCGTACTACGTCACTTCCGACTCCATCTTCCAAATCAGGACTCATTACACAGAGTCCTGGAGCACATAATAAATGATCAATGTTATTATTTTACATCACAAAACCTAGATTGACATCTCTACTATAAATCCACATTAAATTCATCAATAGAAATCAAGTTCAAAGAGGCATTTGATTTGTTTTCCTGAAATACATACATTTTTGAGGGGACTTCATTCGTGGGGCCTGAACCCGGAAGTACTTAATTGTGGTCTCAGTCCTATTATTTTACCTTGCTGACTCTCTATCTCTCGTGCATCGAGCTGAACTACTAATAAATACCTCCATAACAGGTAATGAATATGATGTTCCGAACTATCTATAACATTTTCTGGTAACATTTTATAATATTTAGTATCAATTATCGCTAGATCTATAATATTGCTCAAAACATGTAAAACATTCATCCAACTCCCGGACCCGTGCTGTCACACTATATACGTGTAATTCTGAAATAAACAAGCTACTTTACATATTATGTTAAGTTTCGATTAATACCGATCTAAATAGATTAGAATACTGTTTAAGTACTACATTCCTGTATTTGTTAAATATAAACCAAATGAAATACATATACTTTTTAAGGTCCAAATAAATGATAAGAAGTCTTCAGACTATGCATTGACAAGAAAACTATATAGGGTATAGTGGGGTTACAAACGTCCATGTATATAGAGTAGATTGGGATACGTTCGTGTATATAGAGTAGATTGGGATACGTTCGTGTATATAGAGTAGATTGGGATACGTTCGTGTATATAGGGTAGATTGGGGTTATAAACGTTCATGTATATAGGGTAGATTGGGGTTATAAACGTCCATGTATATAGGGTAGATTGGGGTTATAAACGTTCGTGTATATAGGGTAGATCGGGGTTATAAACGTAACAATTACTTGTATCTTCTAACGTCATATTGAAATGACGCCAATATGCTTGAATGTGAGACTTGCAAGAGATCCTTCAATTTTGATGATATAACAGATACAAGTACAAGTATATATACAGTATCCTAAGTCGCAACGTACATGTACCGTTATATTAATCATATGTCAAAATAGTTTTACATGTAACGTTAACGGTTAACGTTACTTTCATGTTTAGGTTATCCATAACTTTAAGAGTCTGCTTCAGTTTAGTTTTTCTTTACAAACTCAAAACACTAATTACAGACGTATAGAACTAAATTGTCCATGGGCATTACTTACACTGTGTACATCATGAAGTCAAAGAATTGGGCGTGTGCTTGTTTGTATTGCATACTTATGTCACATGTAATTCCATCATAACACAACAGTATTGGGTGGTCAAGTATCTTACCTATTTGTATGTCTGGTGATTTCCTTCATCAAGGTATCGGGGGGAAAAGCATATTGAAGTACGAAATCGGTCTTGAATTTACTGGGGGCATGTTGACCAGCCTCGGTATTTCTGTAAACCGGCTGAGATTACCCTCTTCGGGAGGGAATACGCGCACCCATGGAGCAGCCATTATTGTAATCCTCTCCCAAATTATGACGTCATTCTTTACGTCATAATTAACGTCATAATATATGCTTAACCCATAACTAAATTAAAGCATAAAATCATAATTACAATTCGAAAATATCCCAAGAATGTTGTACAGAAAGAACGCAAACTAGAAACACAAAACTAAAATTTATACATTACAATTTATATATCGGCCCAAATCGGCCCGCTGGCACTCAAAACTACAAACGATCGGCCCAAATCGGCCCGCTGGCACTCAAAACTACAGATGATCAGCCCGATCGGCCCGCTGGCACTCAAAACTACAGACGATCGGCCCGATCGGCCCGCTGGCACTCAAGGCATCGGAAGATCGGCCCGCTGGCACTCAAGGCATCGGAAGATCGGCCCAAAACGGCCCGTTGGCACTTAAAAGGTTAAACAAATAAAACCAAAAACCCAAACGCACAACAAACAGTAATGGATAATATACCTGACCTTGCCAGAGCTTGGCGTAAATATGTTTCAATGTATCCTCGGTTGGGTTGTTTTACATTGTATAACAAGAAGATGATGTAGATACATAAACTGTATAGGTATTGTTGTTGGGTATAAAATATTTAATGGGAATAGATCAGTATGTAATGAGGGTAGTTAAGTATTTTTTTAGGAAGGGGGGGGGGGGGGGGGGGTAGATAATATTATGAGGGTAGAAAACATTCAACAGGGGTAGATAGGACTTTCTACCACAATACCCTGTGTTATTCAACTCTCAGACCATCAGTTAATTATTACAGCTGTTGATTAACAATATGTTTATACCACAGGTGGTATAAACTCTGTACGCATTTTGATTGGCTAACACGGTGAACTTTGACCCAAGCTGCAATTGTTATTGACGTCATCAATGATCTAATGACGTCACATCACCGGGTCCCGGACGTCACCGCGGTACACTTTATTTGCATACGCGAAATTATACTTGGCCACGTTTCCCTTTGATTCAAGCCGATATTATTGTGGTAGAAACAGGGCACACGACTCGTGATTGTTGGATATGGAATTTATTTCACACTAGTAAGTTATTTTTTAAAAGTTGCAAAAGCTAAAGCTCGTGTCTTTTGTAACTTTTAAAAAATAACTTACTCGTGTGAAATAAATTCCATATCCAACAACCACTCGTTGTGTAACCTCTATTTACGAGGGGGGGGGGGACAGTAGATAAAATTCAAGTAGGTAGGTACATACTTCACAGGGTGTAGTACAGTACTTATATTCAGTGGGGATAGATTCTACTTTACAGGGGTAGAGTAATATTCAATGTTGGTGAATACATAATATACAGAGGTATAGTAGATAATATTCAATTGGGGTAGATACATGTACATAATTTACAGAGGTTTAGTAGATAATGTTAGTTATGGTAGAGTAAAATAATATTCATTTAGGGTAGATACACAATATATGATAGTCGATCAATATGAATATACAAAACTAATGTAATTTACAAGAGTAAAGAACATTATTTTCAATTGGGGGTAGATATATACTTTGCACGGATACAGTAGATAATATACAGTGGGGTAGATACATACCTATCTACCCCTATGAAATATCCATCTGCCACCATTATACAGTGGGGTAGATACATACCTATTAAAATGCTCATGTACTCTCATTAGTTATATATCTACACTGCTACCCCCATGCAATGGTGGTTACAGATATTAGTACTTGCAATTTTTAGCCCACCATCATCAGATGGTGGGCTATTCAAATCGCCCTGCGTCCGTGGTCCGTCGTCCGTCCGTCCCTCCGTCCGTCCGTCCGTCAGTCCGTAAACAATTCTTGTTATCGCTATTTCTCAGAAAGTACTGAAGGGATCTTTCTCAAATTTCATATGTAGGTTCCCCTTGGTGCCTAGTTATGCATATTGCTTTTTGAGACCAATCAGAAAACAACATGGCCGACAGGCAGCCATCTTGGATTTTGACAATTGAAGTTTGTTATCGCTATTTCTGAGAAAGTACTGAAGGGATCTTTCTCACATTTCATATGTAAGTTTCCCTTGGTGCCTAGTTATGCATATTGCCTTTTGAGACCAATCGGATAACAACATGGCCGACAGGCAGCCATCTTGGATTTTGACAATTGAAGTTTGTTATCGCTATTTCTGAGAAAGTACTGAGGGGATCTTTCTCAAATTTCATATGTAGGTTTCCCTTGGTGCCTAGTTATGCATATTGCGATTTGAGACCAATCGGAAAACAACATGGCCGACAGGCAGCCATCTTGGATTTTGACAATTGAAGTTTGATATCGCTATTTCTCAGAAAGTACTGAAGGGATCTTTCTCAAATTTCCTATGTAGGTTCTCCTTTGTACCTAGTTATGCATATTGCGATTTGAGACCAATCGGAAAACAACATGGCCGACAGGCAGCCATCTTGGATTTTGATAATTGAAGTTTGTTATCGCTATTTCTGAGAATGTACTGAATGGATCTTTCTGCGATTTCATATGTAAGTTTCTCTTGGTGCCTTGTTATGCATATTGTGTTTTGAGACCAATCTCAAAACAACATGGCCGACAGGCAGCCATCTTGGATTTTGACAATTGAAGTTTGTTATCACTATTTCTGAGAAAGCACTGAAGGGATCTTTCTCAAATTTCATATGTAGGTTCTCCTTTGTGCCTAGTTATGCATATTGCGATTTGAGACCAATCGGAAAACAACATGGCCGACAGGCAGCCATCTTGGATTTTGATAATTGAAGTTTGTTATCGCTATTTCTGAGAATGTACTGAATGGATCTTTCTGAAATTTCATATGTAAGTTTCTCTTGGTGCCTTGTTATGCATATTGTGTTTTGAGACCAATCTGAAAACAACATGGCCGACAGGCAGCCATCTTGGATTTTGACAATTGAAGTTTGTTATCACTATTTCTGAGAAAGCACTGAAGGGATCTTTCTCAAATTTCATATGTAGGTTCCCCTTGGTGCCTAGTTATGCATATTGCGTTTTGAGATCAATCCGAAAACAACATGGCTGACAGGCAGCCATCTTGGATTTTGACAATTGAAGTTTGTTATCGCTATTTCTGAGAATGTCCTGAATGGATCTTTCTGAAATTTCATATGTAAGTTTCCCTTGGTGCCTTGTTATGCATATTGCGTTTTGAGACCAATCTGAAAACAACATGGCCGACAGGCAGCCATCTTGGATTTTGACAATTGAAGTTTGTTATCACTATTTCTGAGAAAGCACTGAAGGGATCTTTCTCAAATTTCATATGTAGGTTCCCCTTGGTGCCTAGTTATGCATATTGCGTTTTGAGATCAATCCGAAAACAACATGGCTGACAGGCAGCCATCTTGGATTTTGACAATTGAAGTTTGTTATCGCTATTTCTGAGAATGTACTGAATGGATCTTTCTGAAATTTCATATGTAAGTTTCTCTTGGTGCCTTGTTATGCATATTGTGTTTTGAGACCAATCTCAAAACAACATGGCCGACAGGCAGCCATCTTGGATTTTGACAATTGAAGTTTGTTATCACTATTTCTGAGAAAGCACTGAAGGGATCTTTCTCAAATTTCATATGTAGGTTCTCCTTTGTGCCTAGTTATGCATATTGCGATTTGAGATCAATCCGAAAAACAACATGGCTGACAGGCAGCCATCTTGGATTTTGACAATTGAAGTTTGTTATCGCTATTTCTGAGAATGTCCTGAATGGATCTTTCTGAAATTTCATATGTAAGTTTCCCTTGGTGCCTTGTTATGCATATTGCGTTTTGAGACCAATCTAGAAAACAACATGGCCGACAGGCAGCCATCTTGGATTTTGACAATTGAAGTTTGTTATCACTATTTCTGAGAAAGCACTGAAGGGATCTTTCTCAAATTTCATATGTAGGTTCCCCTTGGTGCCTAGTTATGCATATTGCGTTTTGAGATCAATCCGAAAACAACATGGCTGACAGGCAGCCATCTTGGATTTTGACAATTGAAGTTTGTTATCGCTATTTCTGAGAATGTACTGAATGGATCTTTCTGAAATTTCATATGTAAGTTTCCCTTGGTGCCTTGTTATGCATATTGCGATTTTGAGACCAATCTGAAAACACATGGCCGACAGGCAGCCATCTTGGATTTTGACAATTGAAGTTTGTTATCACTATTTCTGAGAAAGTACTGAAGGGATCTTTCTCAAATTTCATATGTAGGTTCTCCTTGGTGCCTAGTTATGCATATTGCGATTTGAGACCAATCGGAAAACAACATGGCCGACAGGCAGCCATCTTGGATTTTGACAATTGAAGTTTGTTATCGCTATTTCTGAGAATGTACTGAATGGATCTTTCTGAAATTTCATATGTAAGTTTCCCTTGGTGCCTTGTTATGCATATTGCGTTTTGAGACCAATCTGAAAACAACATGGCCGACAGGCAGCCATCTTGGATTTTGACAATTGAAGTTTGTTATCACTATTTCTGAGAAAGCACTGAAGGGATCTTTCTCAAATTTCATATGTAGGTTCCCCTTGGTGCCTAGTTATGCATATTGCGATTTGAGATCCAATCGGAAAACAACATGGCTGACAGGCAGCCATCTTGGATTTTGACAATTGAAGTTTGTTATCGCTATTTCTGAGAATGTCCTGAATGGATCTTTCTGAAATTTCATATGTAAGTTTCCCTTGGTGCCTTGTTATGCATATTGCGTTTTGAGACCAATCTGAAAACATCATGGCCGACAGGCAGCCATCTTGGATTTTGACAATTGAAGTTTGTTATCACTATTTCTGAGAAAGTATTTAAGGGATCTTTCTCAAATTTCATATGTAAGTTTCCCTTGGTGCCTAGTTATGCATATTGCGTTTTGAGACCAATCTGAAAACAACATGGCCGACAGGCAGCCATCTTGGATTTTGACAATTGAAGTTTGTTATCACTATTTCTGAGAAAGTATTTAAGGGATTTTTCTCAAATTTCATATGTAAGTTTCCCTTGGTGCCTAGTTATGCATATTGCGTTTTGAGACCAATCAGAAAACAACATGGCTGACATGCAGCCATCTTGGATTTTGACAATTGAAGTTTGTTATCGCTATTTCTGAGAAAGCACTGAAGGGATCTTTCTCAAATTTCATATGTAGGTTCTCCTTTGTGCCTAGTTATGCATATTGCGATTTGAGACCAATCGGAAAACAACATGGCCGACTGGCAGCCATCTTGGATTTTGATAATTGAAGTTTGTTATCGCTATTTCTGAGAATGTACTGAATGGATCTTTCTGAAATTTCAGATGTAAGTTTCTCTTGGTGCCTTGTTATGCATATTGTGTTTTGAGACCAATCTGAAAACAACATGGCCGACAGGCAGCCATCTTGGATTTTGACAATTGAAGTTTGTTATCACTATTTCTGAGAAAGCACTGAAGGGATCTTTCTCAAATTTCATATGTAGGTTCCCCTTGGTGCCTAGTTATGCATATTGCGTTTTGAGATCAATCCAAAAACAACATGGCTGACAGGCAGCCATCTTGGATTTTGACAATTGAAGTTTGTTATCGCTATTTCTGAGAATGTCCTGAATGGATCTTTCTGAAATTTCATATGTAAGTTTCCCTTGGTGCCTTGTTATGCATATTGCGTTTTGAGACCAATCTGAAAACAACATGGCCGACAGGCAGCCATCTTGGATTTTGACAATTGAAGTTTGTTATCACTATTTCTGATAAAGCACGGAAGGGATCTTTCTCAAATTTCATATGTAGGTTCCCCTTGGTGACTAGTTATGCATATTGCGTTTTGAGATCAATCCGAAAACAACATGGCTGACAGGCAGCCATCTTGGATTTTGACAATTGAAGTTTGTTATCGCTATTTCTGAGAATGTACTGAATGGATCTTTCTGAAATTTCATATGTAAGTTTCCCTTGGTGCCTTGTTATGCATATTGCGTTTTGAGACCAATCTGAAAACATCATGGCCGACAGGCAGCCATCTTGGATTTTGACAATTGAAGTTTGTTATCACTATTTCTGAGAAAGTATTTAAGGGATCTTTCTCAAATTTCATATGTAAGTTTCCCTTGGTGCCTAGTTATGCATATTGCGTTTTGAGACCAATCTGAAAACAACATGGCCGACAGGCAGCCATCTTGGATTTTGACAATTGAAGTTTGTTATCACTATTTCTGAGAAAGTATTTAAGGGATCTTTCTCAAATTTCATATGTAAGTTTCCCTTGGTGCCTAGTTATGCATATTGCGTTTTGAGACCAATCAGAAAACAACATGGCTGACATGCAGCCATCTTGGATTTTGACAATTGAAGTTTGTTATCGCTATTTCTGAGAAAGTACTGAAGATATCTTTCTCAAATTTCATATGGAAGTTCCACTTGGTGTCTCGTTATGCTTATTGCATTTTGAGATCAATTGGAAAACAATATGGCCGACAGACCGCCATCTTGGATTTTGACAATTGAAGTTTGTTATCTCTATTTCTCAAAGTACTGAATGGATCTTTCTCAAATTTCATAAGTAGGTTCCCCTTGGTCCCTGTGTATTGCATTTTTGGACCAGTCTGTCCTGAAAACAACCTGGCAAACACACAGCCATTATCGTTAATTCCAAAATTTCTTATATAGCTAGGATTCCCTTGTTTGAAAAGTACTGGAGGGATGTCTCAATTTGCACAGATTAGTAAAATGAAGGGAAAAGTAGAGAAAAGATCAATCTGACATGGAACCTATGAAGATCATTCAATGGTGGGCGCCAAGATCCCTCTGGGATCTCTTGTTTATCTATACAAGCAGCTCCATAAAAACATGTCTACCTCTCTTTTTGAAATGATACAAGTTTCTCTACTTTTGTTAAAATACTTGAAAAACTATACAATTTAAACCAACCGGATAATAGGCGATTATTTGTGGTTATCTAGTATCACCTTTTTCAGTATACAACGAAGCATTATCATGTGGTGTAGACTAAGTATACAGAAGCAATGCTTGTAACATGTTACCTGTTGTCACCTGTTCTGTGGCTGCCACACTCAGGTGATAACTTGGTAACGAAAACCTGTTGTATTTACCTGGCCTCACCCAAGGGAAGCACACGTGTATAAAGCTAGGTACATCATTTCAAAGTACTGTAAATGTTTTTTAGCTGTTTTGGTCGAAATGTATGGTAAATGGAAAATTCATTAAATATCTATCCAGGAAAGAATCCTATGTATATAATATTAACCCGGATAAGTATTTATGGAGATAAACCCTTAATAGGACACCGGATTGAAAGTCATATACGTCCAATACGTCCATTGCTGGAAAATGAAACATGAACCGCGCCTTTAACTCGAAACGGAACGCAGTTTAATGATAATATAATTAAGCCGTTGTTTTGCATAAAAATATAGTTAACGGAATATTGACATGTTAATGTCAAAATTATAGGCCGATTTCTTGTCCTTCAGTAACCTTGTTTTGTGTTTTATTGGGAAATCATTACGAGAAATAATGGGAAATACATCCTGCTACCGCCTCTTCTAATGTTTGTTAGGCTGATACAATCGTAGGTAATTGGACTTGGCGACAAGAAATGAATGTTTATTGGTGAGCTTTGTGTACTTTAACGGTTGTTGTTCTCGTAAGGGGTTGTTATTTTTAAGTTTATTAATTTCACATCATTCTTTAAGCTAAATATGTATTCATATATACTGTATTTGATTTGTGCACACGTCGGCTGTGGTAACACAGTTATTAATGTATTTCAATGTTTGGTAACAATTATTTAGGAGTCCGTGTATGCAGCTGGTTAACATTATATCATTTTGGTGTTTGTATATATGTGTTTTGTTTATCAATAATTATTGCATTCTTAACGGCCCATAATCTCTGAACATGTTATTCGGGCCAATAAATGGTAAATAAAAGTAAAAATGGAAACTAAACTAACAAATGCTGGTGACACTTCATATATGTATAGCAAAATCAATGCCATCTTGTTCAGTCGATATCTTACTATGTACAATGAACGTTGCATTGGAAATTCTCCGCACGTTTTCATGGAATCATTCTTGTATGACTACAGGAATTTCGAAGGAAGTAATTTTTCTATTTGCCTCCTCAATCATGTTGATCTCGCATAACCATTTCCAACGATTGAATGTGTTAACGGTTCGTCTACAGCTATAGTAATTTTGGGCCCAACAATATTGAGCTGGGGTATATGGATTTTTAAGAAATGAATATAAGGCAAACAAGCTTTATTTGCGGTCATTAAACGTATAGAGATATAGACATATTTAAAAGGCGGTCTTGCGCGAGATTAGATTTGTATTATTTAAAACCCTCTAAGTAGTTCTGACTAGGAAAGCCGCGAAATAAGACAAATAAATATATCGGTCTTGCGCCGGTTGTGAATTCTTACGATTGATATACACGATTACGCTGAAATATATTGGCGTTATAAATTGGTTTGGTTTTATTGGTTTAACGTCCTATTAACAGCTAAGGTCATTTAAGGACGGCCTCCCGTGCATGCGACACGCATGCGTGTGGTGAGTGCGTATGTGTGTTTTGGGAGGCTGCGGTATGTTCGTGTTAAGTCTCCTTGTGATAGGCCGGAACTTTTGCCGATTTATAGTGCTATCTCACTGAAGCATACTGCCGAAGGCACTCAGCAGGACACCCCACCCGGTTACATTATACTGACAACGGGGTAACCATACGTCCCACTCCAAGTATGCTGAGCGCTAAACAGGAGTAGCAACTACCATTTTTAAAAACTTGTGCCCAATCCTTTTGCTATATGGTTAATAAAATATGTTTAAACTCAACCAAATGTTGATCGATCGACAATTTGTATAAATATCATCGCGGTTGGTTTGGTTTATTTTGTTTAACGTCCTATTAATAGCTAAGGTCATTTAATGACGGCTTCCCGTGCGTGCAACATTAACGCGTGTGGCGAGTGCGTATGTACGTGTGTTTCGGGAGGCTGCGGTATGTTCGTGTTATGTCTCCTTGTGTGTGTGTTTTTGTCAAGTAGTGGACCGGCATATGGAAAAATAACTGCACTTTTTGATAAAAGCATGAAACTTGACATGCAAGTACTTATGACTATACGAAAGACATTTAGGCCGGGAGACATAAAAAAATAGACCAACTTCCGATATTTTAAAGATGGCCGATATTTTGAAAAATAAAGAAGTGGGTTATTCATGAACATCGTATAAATATTGATTTAGTGAAGTGATTTTCATAAACATGTACATGTTCAATGTTAATTATGTATCCGAAAGACATACAGGTCAAATGTCATCAAGAAAACGAGTTCATTTCCGGTTTTTTGACAAAATGGCCGCTTTGTAAGGAAAAAAATATTGATATGGGTTCTTTAATGCTGTAGTTATTAAATATATAATGTTATCCTTATCTAATATTAGTTTGATATTAGAAACACCATACATTATAGATTTAGACCGGAAAAAACATTCAAATTAATCCACTTCCGGTCGTAAGGTCAATCATAAAATAAGCGATATTTGAAAATAAAAAGGTGCGTTCTTTTAGGAAACACATATATAGGGGCCGCGGTGGCCGAGTGGTTAAGGTGTCCCGACACTTTAACACTAGCCCTTCACCTCTGGGTTGCGAGTTCGAAACCTACGTGGGGCAGTTGCCAGGTGCTGACCGTAGGCCGGTGGTTTTTCTCTGGGTACTCCGGCTTTCCTCCACCTACGAAACCTGGCACGTCCTTAAATGACCCTGACTGTTAATAGGACGTTAAACAAAAACAAAAACAAAACATATATAGGGGAACGATGTGGAAATAGATTAATCATGCTTGAATTCCGGTGACATATAGGTTTATTTCCGGTAAGTATATTAAATCATTAATAAAGCTTTATATGAATTTGTCTGCTTCATATCCAAATGGTATAGTGTAAAAGCTAAAGACAGTGGAAATTCCAGAGCCTTTAAATGCCGACTTGGGTTAATTTGAATGTTCTGCCAACAAATATGTGATCAACCCTTGCAGTGTCCATCCAAGTGGAAAGATGCACAAGTGGGTTATGACAATATGTCAAATCGGCTTACGCAGTTTGATGAACTTGGATTGTTGCCATCTCAAATTCACGAGGTGATAGCGACAAATATGGGTTTATTTGCATGTCTACTGGTTGATGATGAACCTTCAATAATAAGTCCAAAGAAAACTAGGCGAAGTGGCCAGTATGGATCATTATCGGATATACAATGTATTTGTTTCTTTGGTGAAGATGCAAATGCCAAGGGCAAGTTGCTCAGTGCTTTTACATTTAAGATAGATCAGCGAGTACGAGAATGTGCGTTAAGTCTAGGGGATAAACGGTTGTTAGCTAAACTCCGTGTCGGAGATTTAATTGCACAGGACGCCAAATATCACTTAAAATGTTTAGTTTGTCCAGGGACCTACATGTAGAACAGACATCGGAAATATCAATCTAGTATCTGTCATAGTATTGCCTTGGCTGAATTAATCCAATACATCGAGGAAACGAGAAACACCGACAATGTCTGACCTAGTAAAGCTATATACCAAGAGGTTAAGTGGACTTGGTGTTGCAGTAGAGAATACCAATACATACTAGACTACGTGAAAGGATATTAACTCATATTCCAGAATAAATGTCGTATTGTGAAGGCCGTGGGAATTTGCTTGCTTTTGATCCAGATGTGGGTCCTGCTCTCTGGACAGCGCTAGCAGACAGCATGCATACCAACGCCATTATCCTGTCCAAAGCTGCAAAAGATGCCAGACGAGATGTTCTTTGATGCAGTTCGGAGTTCAAAGGACAGTTTGAAAAGGACTGCCAAGAAGTATCTGCCCCGATGTCTTTGCTCTCACTTGTTGCATGCCAGACTAGAGATGGCAATTTGGACGAATTCTTTCGCCAAGAAAATCGTAGTTGTCCACCGTCTATTTCCCTGAAATTTCGTCAAGCCACCAAATCTGACCTTGTCCGGTGCCTCGAGGAAACATTAACAGTGCAAACGCATGCAAACCCCGCATCTACAAACATGGAAGGAATGCTAAACATTGAGTGCTTTTTCGTTTTGCCTGGTACGGCAAAAACCTTTAAGGAATATGTACAGTGTTTTAATACCACATGTACTATATGTTGCTCCTAATGCAAACGCGTAGACGTTTTGTTTGACCTTTACATCAAGGACAACAAGGAGAGTAGGCAGTAATAATAAAGTCCCGAGGAACTTTCTAAGGAATGAGGACAACAAGACAGAACTATTTAATTTCTTGGCGGACGAACTATCCTTCTTTAAAGAATCTGAAGCGGTGCTTTTGTCAACAAAGGAAAGGGATGTTGTGTCAAATGTCGAAATCACCGATAGTGTATCCAATCTATCAGAATGTAACTACAAAGAAGCAGACACAATGATGTTTCTGAAATATGAATAATCATGGTTCCAATCCTTTCTCAGATCTGTGGACACGGACGTTGTGGTGCTGGCGGTATCGCTGTTTCAAGAATTGAACGCCGAGAAATTCTGGGTGGGGTTCGGGGTTGGATTTGGTTTGGTTTGGTTTATTTAGTTTAACGTCCTATTAACAGCTAAGGTCATTTAAGGACGGCCTCCCGTGCGTGCGACATGCATGTGTGTGGTGAGTGCGTATGTGTGTTTTGGGAGGCTGCGGTATGTTCGTGTTAAGTCTCCATGTGATAGGCCGGAACTTTTGCCGATTTAAAGTGCTACCTCACTGAAGCATACTGCCGAAGACACCCAGCAGCACACCCCACCCTACCCCCTATGCTACCAGACAAATATGAGTGATATCCATTGCTTAGTTCCAGACAAGACGTTGATATCAATTTAGCCAAATTGCTCACTTTTGGCCCTATCCCTCAGGCTCCCAGGGGTTCAGCCCCACCATTTGTAAAATTCTGAATCTCTTACTCATTAGAATGCTACAGTTGTACCAGTCAAATATGAGCGATATCCATTGCTTAGTTGCAGAAAATCAATAAAGCGAAAATGACCCCTTTCTGCCCCGCCCCTCAGGCCCCAAGGGGTCAGCCCCCACCATAATTTCTACAATTTTGAATCACTACCCCTATTAGGATGCTACCATTAAAATATGAGCGGTATCCATAGCTTAGTTCCAGACAAGAAGTCGTATGTATTAGAGCGAAGCTCTCTAAATACTGGAAAACGGTACCTCCAATAAGAGTTGCCTCCCTTCCCATACATACGAACAAAGAAAATCGTATGGTCCAAAAACCGGAATGGCTCAAATCCGGATGTAGTATTCCCTTGGGCAAATGGACCGAGACCACAATTAGCTTCGCTATATGTTTCATTGTAACATTAAAATTCATAATAAATTCCCAACATCTCATATGCAGCTTTCCATCTCACCTGGCCAAGGCCAACATCTTAGAAAGCAAAATATAAAAGTTTCAACCCAGCATGTTCGGCATTTTCTGGAGATAGCTGTCAAAATGTGTCACCAACGTGGATTATATACATCCGGGTCAGGGGTAGAGGTCAAATCAGGACTCATCACACAGGGTCCTGGAGCACATAATAAATGATCAATATTATTATTTTACATCACAAAACCTAGATTGACATGTCTGCTATAAATCCACATTAAATTCATCAACAGAAATCAAGTTCAAAGAGGCATTTGATTTGTTTTCCTGAAATACATACATTTTTGAGGGGACTTCATTCGTGGGGCCTGAACCCGGAAGTACTTAATTGTGGTCTCAGTCCAAATAATCTTGAACAAAAGTCAAACGTAGTTTTAATATCAACACCAAAGTCTCACTATAGTGTTTTAACATTAGTTATATACATGTATGTCTTTTGTTTTCAGATGAAAAATAAATAACAAAACAGCGTATTTTTTCGCTTATATTTTTATCATGTCGTCCGTAACCGGTCAGGAGTTACCGTGTGTCATCGACTCCATTCACGTCTGACCTAAATATTGTACACGGCGAGACACGCGAGTACGTTGGAATTAAACCCAGTATAGTCATTGTTTTTGTATGCGGTTCCAGTCTGATCTGATAAAAGGTAGGCATTTGCCGACAACATCACCACGGTGTTATGATCGATTCTATTGTTAATATTTAGGCCGTCTTGTCCATTTGTTTTCTCAGCGTTAACGTTAGGCTTACGTCACAGGCACTTGATTTACATTGTAAACAATAACATGCCGAAAGACAACTAGGCCTATGCGTAGGAAACAAGTGCATGTCAGTTACGTCCCAGCTTTTTCTATTGTTAGTTACAGATGATGCGATATAACATGTGTCTGACTCTCATTGTTTCTTAGAAGTAGGTTATATTATTAGCTACAGCACAGGGACTAGTAACGATTTAAAATTTGTCTGAGTAATAGGCCTACTAGTATCGGCTATATAGTATAGCCCATGTGATAACCCCAGATTTTTTTCGTTTATGAAATGCAGGCTCTTAGTACATGGGTAGTTAGTCTGCATTATATAATTAGTCAGCAGAAATAAACATAGATCAAAATGGCAAATGTAGGTTGTACCAAAAATATTGATTAAATTTTAAATCAAAATCTGAAAAATAATTCCTTGCAATGTTATCGATCAGATTTCTATTGCTAAGTATAGTAACTGTTTATTTCACAGAAGAATTATTGCCCGAAATTTATAAAATGGAAAACAATCTTTTGTACTCAATGTCAAAACATACAAGGACTGGTTTTTAGGTCATCTGACTTCTTCTCAAGTTCAACCATTGGGATTGAGCTGAAACTTGCATGAAATTATGCTGGGACGGTCCTGACTAAGTCTTGTTATTTTTCGGGTCAGTCTGAAATCCAAGATGGCCGCCACAGCCGCCATTTTGAAAACACATTTGAAGCTTCTTCTCAAGTTCCACTGGTGAGATTGAGCTGAAACTTGCCTGAAATGATCCTGAGATGGTCCTGACCAAGTGTTGTTATTTTTCAGGTCGGTCAGAAATCCAAGATGGCCACCATGACAACCATCTTTAAAAACACATTTTAAACTTCTCCAGTTCCACATGTGCCATTGAGCTGGAGGAGAGCAAACAAAGTGTTGTTATTTTTCTGCCTCGTAAAAACTTTGACATGGCAGCCACGGCGGCCATTTTGTAACATGATTGCGCAACCATGGTTTTCCTTAACAACACCTATTTAAAACTTCTTCTCAAATTCCACCTGTGGGATTCAGCTCTAACTTACCAGAAATGATCCTGTGATAGTCTTGATCAAGTGTTGTTATTTTTCGGGTTGATCCAAATTCCAAGATGGCCACCATGGCCCACAGTGCCACTATACCTGCTACAGCGAATGGATACTAGCCCTAGGGATCCACTTCGAATTCTCCGAGTTTGGTTTGGTTTATTTTGTTTAACGTCCTATTAACATCTAAGGTCATTTAAGGACGGCCTCCCGTGCGTGCGACATGCATGCGTGTGGTGAGTGCGTATGTGTGTTTTGGGAGGCTGCGGTATGTTCGTGTTAAATCTCCTTTTGCCGATTTATAGTGCTACTTCACTGAAGCATACTGCCGAAGACACCCAGCAGCACACCCCACCCGGTCACATTATACTGACAACGGGCGAACCAGTCGTCCCACTCCAAATATGCTGAGCGCTAAGCAGGAGTACCAACTACCATTTTTAAAGACTCTGGTATGTCTTGGCCAGGGGTCAGAACCCAAAGCAGTATAATGTGACCGGGTGGGGTGTGCTGTTGGATGTCTTCGGCAGTATGCTCCAGTGAGGTAGCACTATAAATCGGCAAAAGTCCCGGCCTACCACACGGAGACTTCACACAAACATACCGCAACTTCCCAAAACACACATGTCCGTGTGTTCGTCCCAGATTCTTTTCAGGGCTATAACTCCATAACCGTTCAACGCAGCCCCTTAAAACTTTCTATATATATCAGGCTAGTGCCCTAGTCGTGCCTTTTGCGGACCTTCCATTTTTGGTATTTTTTCTGTCACCATGGAAACTTAGTCAAAAATACCAAATTCCTAAAATGACCTTAGCTGTTAATAGGACGTTAAACAAAATAAACCAAACCAAACCAAACCAAATTACTGTTTCCGGGCTATAACTCCATAACTGTTCAACGCAGCTCCTTGAAACTTTCTGTATTTATCAGACTAGTGCCCTAGTTGTGCCTTTTGCTATTGCGGACCTTCCATTTTTGGTATTTTTTCTGTCACCATGGAAACTTAGTCAAAAATACCAAATTACTGTTTCCTTTTGTTTCCGGGCTATAACTCAAAAACCTTTCCGCACAGCTCCTTGAAACTTTCTGTATATATCAGACTAGTGCCCTAGTTGTGCCTTTTGCTATTTTGGACCTTCCATTTTTGGTATTTTTTCTGTCACCATGGAAACTTAGTCAAAAATACCAAATTACTGTTTCCTTTTGTTTCCGGGCTATAACTCAAAAACCTTTCCGCACAGCTCCTTGAAACTTTCTGTATATATCAGACTAGTGCCCTAGTTGTGCCTTTTCCTATTTTGGACCTTCCATTTTTGGTATTTTTTCTGTCACCATGGAAACTTAATCAAAAATACCAAATTACTGTTTCCTTTTGGTTCCGGGCTATAACTGAAAAACCTTTCGACGCAGCTCCTTGAAAATTTCTGTATATATCAGACTAGTGTGCTAGGTGTGCCTTTTGCTATTGCGGACCTTCCATTTTTGGTATTTTTTCTGTCACCATGGAAACTTAGTCAAAAATACCAAATTACTGTTTCCTTTTGTTTCCGGGCTTTAACTCAAAAACCTTTCCGCACAGCTCCTTGAAACTTTCTGTCTATATATCAGACTAGTGCCCTAGTTGTGCCTTTTGCTATTTTGGACCTTCCATTTTTGGTATTTTTTCTGTCACCATGGAAACTTAATCAAAAATACCAAATTACTGTTTCCTTTTGTTTCCAGGCTATAACTCCAAAACTGTTCAATGCAGCTCCTTGAAACTTTCTGAATATATCAGACTAGTTGTGCCTTTTGCTATTGCGGACCTTCCATTTTCGGTATTTTTTCTGTCACCATGGAGACTTAATCAAAAATACCAAATTACTGTTTCATTAATAACTCTTACTTTGAGCTTGATATATACATGTATTTGGGTTTTCATACCAACTGCGGGTCGCGGGGGATAATGCCAAGCTTTGCGGCTCCTTCTTTATGTAAATTAAAGATTCAAACTTTTATTATTTGGGAAAAATCATGTTTTCCGATAAGTTTAATTTTGATGACATAGCCTTTAAATTTTAACTAACGAAGGACTTTAAATGAAATAAACTAAACCAAATTATGTACATGGTTTAAATCTTATAAACAACTGCTGTTAATTCCCAAAGCCTGGAAGATTATAGAATTTCTATACTTATTTTGTAATTAATCATAATTACAAAAGGAGAGTAATTGTCTATGGTGTTTTAAAGTCAACTCTAACAGGTTTTATTTAAATTTGCTACACATTCTGTTTTGGTGGAGACAAGACAAGAGAATACATGTAAAGTCAAACTTCGATGTTTCGAAGTTCAAGGGACTAACAGAAAAACTTCTAAACAGCGGGACTTCGAATTATTCATGGTTGACAATAGACCGATGTTTTCTTGATAATGACCATATCTGTTAACGTTACATGTCCTCTGTGTCTTCGTGTTGATCGTCGCCTGTCGGGCTCACATCGAAAAGTTTAGTTAATTTATACCTCAAACACAACAAAATAAAAATTCTTTTCATTAATTATACCTAAGCACTTTATTAATTAAACAAAATATGTATCGGTTACAAAACACTTATATCGCGTTTAACAGATTAAGCAAAAGAAGTACAATGCATACTTACGTAAGTCGTTAGGTATTTCTGCTAAAGACACGTGCGTTTACGTGTGAATTGTACCTGCTGCCCCCATTGCATGATCGTAAGAGGCGACTAATTTTGGGATCTTATCTTTTCTCTTTCTTAACAACTTTCTTCTTCCTAACGTCTCCCTTGACACTGCCTCACTTCTGGCTCACTTCTGACCTTTAATTGAGCGTTCGCCCCTGTGAGGAAGGCTTTGGGTTCTGTCCCCTGGCCGAGACATACCAGAGTCTTTAAAAATGGTAGTTACTGCTTCTGCTTAGCGCTCAGCAAACAAGGAGTGGGACGACTGGTCCGCCCGTTGTCAGTATAATGTGACCGGGTGGGGTGTGCTGCTGGGTGTCTTCGGCAGTATGCTTCAGTGAAGTAGCACTATAAATCGGCAAAAGTTCCGGCCTATCACAAGGAGACTTAACACGAACATACCGCAGCCTCCCAAAACACACATACGCACTCACCACACGCATGCATGTCGCACGCACGGGAGGCCGTCCTTAAATTACCTTAGATGTTAATAGGACGTTAAACAAAATAAACCAAACCAAACTATGCAACCAATTTAAAAGGAAATAATTGGGATAATTTAAATTATATGTTGTACATTAAACAATCACTGCTGTTCCGTGATTGAGGCCCCTTTAATTACGAGACCGCTTCAACGCATATGGTGTTTTATCAGATTTATTTGAAAGGTATTGCATCAACTCTGTTTGAAATGACAGAAACCACTTTGAAAACACCTTAACATTCCGTAACTTTATAAGTTACGACATAGTGAAAGTTTGCGTCATGGTAATTGTGGTTTTATTTAATGTACTTATCAACTGTAGTCATATGCAGAGACATGTTGTTTCAAATAAAAACAATTATGGAAAAACAACAACAGCATATGGTAAATATTATATTGTACGATTGGAAAATATACAAAGATTATAATGTCAGACTAAGCTAGTATATACCAAATTATCGCGCCTTTACGTTTTAGCACATTATCAAATCTTAACATGCCAGGGCAGTGAGGAATTGGTGCACTGATAGCAGTTGCTATAGAAATTTAATTCAGAAAATGCTAGAATGAGATTACTGTAAAATGATTGGGCGTTATGAATTTAATACAATATCTACAAGCTTACACAAGCAAGGGACAGTTCGATTTGTATCAAACCTATTAACATTATTGTATTTTACTCATGTTATAACTTCTCTTACATGAAAACAAACTTTAATATGGTATTCACAAGTATAACTTTATACGAATATGCTAACATTCCTGACCAAATTTAATGCAATGGTCAAGAATGTGAATACCCGTTACAAAGTGTTTTATGGTGTTCAGGTTGAAGCAATTGTCAATTGCTGTAAATATTATCAGTCTACCAACTTATGTTCTTGCAGGTTTTGATCGAGCTTTTGCGTTTCAGGGTTTCAAAGGTCAAGGACAAGGCCACTCTTCTTATCAGTGTTGTTACCTTAAATTTACTACATTATGTTCAATCATAAATCGAAAACTATAACAGTACTGCATACCTGGTAATTTCCGCCCCCGTTTAATTTTCGCCCTTTGATGATAGGGCGAATTTAAGATGACGGCGAAAATTTCAAGCTGAATTGAAGAATTTACAGATCATCGTACATAGGCCAATTGTAATCGGAATCAAAACATACCCCTGTGCTTTTCAAGTGTGTTTTATTCTATACCATCACATGCAACACCTGTTAAATATTTACACTAAATTTATAAAGTAAATCATTGTTTTATTTCAATCTATCCATGTGAAATAAAATCTAGATCTAAATCTAGGTCTAGTAAATTTGCAACATCACGTTGAGTTAAATCGAGAAAATCGGCTAAGCAGAGAATTAATATAGGTCTCTTGGCTAAGATAGCGTACTAAGTAAAGTGTATTTGATTTAAAAAATATATATAAATAAGAAGTAATTTTAAAACTTTAAAAATGATGCACACAAAATAACATCAAATTCTTGTCATTGTGAAGGCTGATTTTATAAGTTCCCTTGTATGGCTTCCATCGATGTACAAGAGGAAACACTGGTCAGTAATTATTCACGGCACCATGAACTTACCTTTCATCGTGTTTGCTTAAAATCGCTCATGCATACCTGATATTATTTGAATCAATATGGACTAAAAGTAAATCTGAACACAGGTAAACGTTGTATATTTCAAACCTGATTGCATTTCACACCAGAGCGGATATATATACATCTTAGTGTTCCGAGTGCAACTGTTAGAGAATTTCGAACGGAATTTTCCGATTGTAAACGAGGAAAAGACATTTCATAAAAGTAGTTAAGGGCGAATTTAAAACGGGGCGAATATCTTTTGTGTTGCGCAAGGGCGAAAATAAGCTGGGGCGAAAAATACCAGGTATACAGTATTTGTATTTAAAGGAAAATCATCCTCAGTTATTTGGTCATTTTAGAAAAATAAAGCCTTTTTAGCCAAGGTTTGGTTTATTTTGTTTAACGTCCTATTAACAGCTAAGGTCATACCTTTCAAGAGAAAAACATATGTTCTGACCAATACCCACATGGGTCTCGTCTGTAAACACCACTTTCCTACAGTGGTATTCATTCAAGTGTCTTTAAACCTACATCAACACACACGTTGTTGTCTGCTGACTTGAGATTGTGATAGGCTTTGGAATGTTGCTATTTTCATACCCTTCTTGATGTAATCTCCTCTGAACTGTTCTTTTAGAAATGACTAGGGTTGTTGATTCAGAAGTAATATCTGTTTAACGGTTCCTGCTACATTTTTTTTTCATAACGCAAACATTCTTACGATCATGTAAGTAAGTCTGGGATGGCATTTCTAGTAATATTTTCCGCGTTTCCATTCGTTTCAAATTTGTTTGTTATTTGCATAACGATAGAACGACTTATTCTACATGTTATTGCCACTTGCGCCCTTTTGTCCCATTCCTTACTAAAGATACAATAATTTGACCGGATGTAGTCTGCTATTTCTTTATATTCTGTGTAAAACATATACCCTGCAAATTATTCCAGCGGATTTTTCTATGCTTTCGGTGTATTACTTTTGTATGTTAGAATGTTACATTTCAATCTGCGAGGAGCAATTTTGAATACGAGGTCTGTCATGTTTGTTTCCATTCTGATGGCACGGTACTGTCCACCACGAGCACTACCTTGGCAGGAAGAGAAAACGACGTACACCGGCTGCAATTCACCACAAAACTTGATTCATGTTCGTTGTTATTAGAGTACGTCGGTGTACACGATCACCTGAATTATGTCCGTAGGATGTTACTTAATTTCGTCATCGGCCATACATTTTTTCTCGGAGATAATTTGGTAGAAGGCGAATGTGGCTAGCAGTAGCATTTTTAGTGTTAATAGAATTTTTCAATCACTAATCCTTTTCACTTATTTGTCTGCACTAATAAATCGACGCTTAAGTTGTTTTGACTCGTTGTCTGCTGACATTTTGTACGTGTTTACAAGCAACGCGGTAAATTCAACAGAATAATTTAATTGATCGAAAATAGGCATGCAATTTTTATTTTTAGCAGAAGTCAATATAACATTCCAAGGAGCTGGCGAAACATTAAACTGCATTATCGGTGATGCTATGAGGTATTTCTAAGGCTATAGTTGATGTAATTTGATCTCATTTGGCCCAAAGAGTAATTGTGTAACATACCAATCATATAATATATACATATATTTCTGCATATTTCGTTTGTTTGATGTTGTATCTTAACTTCTAACCCCTCTTGGTAATATTGAAATAACTGCATTGCGGTTATGTGATATAATGTGTGTTGTAACCAAGTTTGTTCCAATGAATGACATTGACCTACTTAAAAGGTCACAGGGGTCAGATGTGTTAATTTTTTTTAAAACTTCAATAAAAAGAGACCAAAGGGTTACCAATTTTGTTTAAAGGAAAGACCTTGTTTGATAACCAGGTCACAGGTCAAATCTATTATAATCTTTAAATAACTTCTACTCCATAATCAAGAGACCCACGTTTTGGGCCAGTAGCATACTAGGATGAGGGGCGACAAAATTTGATCAAATCAAATGCCAAATGTCAATAACCAAGAGGCCAAGGGGCATGCTGACTCAAAGAGCTACACAATCTGTTCAAATGAATGATCTTGACCTACCTACACTATCGCAGGGATGAGTGAAAATCGTTTATACAACTTCTTCCCACTAACGAAGAGGCTAAGGGTTATTGTATTATATTTACATTTGGTGTGGCAATGCCCTTATATATTACTAGTAAATCCCTACCAAAAGCAGCTTCATCTATGAGAGTATAACTGAAGTTGCCCTGAGGGCGTATGAATATCTCACTTGCAAAAAATGTAAACAAAGATGGCCGCCATACATTGTAAAGTCACATTGACATGAGATTTTAATAAATTCTGAATAAATATGTTGTGGCAACCATCAAATTATATTTTGTTTTTATTTGGCAAAATAATAACATGTATTAAATAAAAAATTCAATCCAATAAATGAAAAAAAAAAAAAATCCCAAAACCCAAGACCGAGAAAATTGGGTTCTGGGTAAATACACTGTTGTCGTCTGCTAGCTGCTGCTGCTGAGAATGGCTGATCAACAGAACCTTGCAATTGGTAACTTTAAGATGGAAATACCTGAATGTTTAAAAGACAACGACAGTATTTCAAGTGAAGGCGATGATATATTGAGCAACATGAACATGGCAGAATTATATCTTCTTGGAGAACTGGTTGGAATTGATCATGATGAATCCCTCCAAGAAGCACTAGCCAGCATCCATGACCATGGAGAATCAGATTCAACATGTAGGCCTACACTCGAACCTGCCAAGCATGAAGTTGAAATGGATGAAGACTTTGTGGAACCGAAACCAAAAAGATTTAAACATGTGACAACAGAAGATATTGAAAAGTTGTTCGAGGAGATACAAGCCCCTAGTACCAAGAAAAACACTGCCTGGGGATTGAAAATATTTCAAGGTATGCAAATTTAACAATTACCATTTACCATTGCTCTAAATTTATCACTATCAGACTTAAATTTGATCTACTTGTAACTTAAGTCAAGATAACTATGAATTATTGAAAATAAAACCCATGTTTCTCAGGAAATCATCCCGAAATGCATATATTTCATGAAGAAAATACCAGATCGTGTACTTCTGAGTGCAGCATAGCAGCATTCAATAAACAGTCGAGACACATTATTGTTTCAAGTAAATGTAAATCAATCAAAAAAAGTCTCGACTGGTACACAATATGATGAAGAACTAAATATGCATAAAATCTTATTTAAGCCCTGTAGATTTTATCAATGAATTTGGGTCTAAAACAGTCGCCCCTCCCTTCTCGCAAGTTCTTCTTTTATATTCTTACCCTTATAAAATTGTTTATTTAAATAGAGTGGAACAAGGAGACAACAGGGAGGGAGTTAAACCTGGGTACAGTTTCCGAAGAAGACCTTGCTGAAAGCCTCAGTAAATTTTACTGTGAAGTGCGGCCAGCCCCCAAAAGTCAAGACCAAGACAATATTGAAAATGTGTACCATAGAAACAGTCTCATCAGCATCCGAGCAGCAATAAACCGACATTTGTCTGATATTCACAGAAACATTGATATCGTCAGGGATAAACAATTCAAAATGTCCAACGGAATACTAGATGGCCTTCTTAAACAGAGAATGAGACTCGGCCTTTCCAAACCGGTGACGCACAAAGAGATTATAGACCAAGATGACCTGGAGAAAATTGCAGCTTATTTTGAAGAAGCGCCCAACTCACCAGTGATTTTACGACAATATGTGTGGTATACACTCGCAGTTCATTTCGTGTCGAGAGGAATGGAGTTCCACCATCAGCTGAAGCTGGATTCCTTCATCTTTGAAGGCGACAACTCTGAAGAGTTTGCTACAATGTCGCACGAAACACAACAAAAAAATATGCAGGGTGGCCTGACACATGCTGGTGGGGATGGGGGGAAGCGTATGTATGCACATTACGACAACGCTACGTGTCCAGTTAAAATGCTAAAAATGCTAATGGAAAAAACTGACCCTACTGCTACGAGTCTGTTCAACCAGTTTGACAAAAGCGCGTCACTGAAACCAAAGGAAAGTGCGATATGGTACACCAGTAAATGTCTTTCAAAGCGTACTTTCGCGAAATTCTTGTCAGACATATGTGTAGCAGCGAAGGTCGTGAAGAAATACACACCTCATTGTCTGCGAGCAACAGCGATACAGTTCCTGAATGACGAAGGATACGAGGCACGACATATAATGTATATGAGTGATCATAAATGCGAGTCGTCGCTCAGATCGTACAACAGAAATGTAGCCACTCACCAGAAAAAGTCGCTCAGCTCGTCGTTGTCCGCCATTATCCAACCCAAAGCGAAACTCGGCGAGGTCTCTCAATCCGATGAATTGAGTGCGGTCGCTGTCGTTAGAACAGTGTCTCTGCCCGTGCAGAACTCGTCGGCATCTTCTGCATTAGTCCCCAGTAACAACTGTCTGTCCCAAGTGTCTGTGAGGTCAACAAACAACTTCACTCCTGGGTTTTTTTGCGCGAATTCCACTTTCTCGGGTTGCATTATCAACATCAACCGACCGGATTGCTAACTGGGTCAACGTAATCACCGCGGACTATGTAAACCGCAGAATGAGTGCACCGAATATAGGCCGCACTGCTACAGTTGTTAACATGTTCTATGACACTTCAATAGTTATTGTATGAATGTGATTTGTTTTTCAATATTGAATTAAATATGTTCTAAGTATTAAAACAAATGAATATAAAAAGATAGCGTTGTTTCGTCTTTTCAAATAGTGTAGGAAATTGCGCGTGACGTCAGCTGTTACTTGTGCGCCGTTCTAGATATTCACCTGACCTGACGGTAGAAAGCGGGAAATTTGAATTTTGGAAGATTTTTTTCATATTTTTTTTATTTTTGCGATTCATTAATAGAACGTAAATATAAGCGATCAACTGCCTAGATGCGGCAGACCTACTGGTATAACTGCCACATGTGTCACAGACAAACAATCATGGTGCGCTAGCGCGCATCATTCAGTTTGTCTGTGACACATGTGGCAGTTATACCAGTAGGTCTGCCGCATCTAGGCAGTTTATTGCTTAAGGGAGTATGTTAGGATTAGGGGCTACAAACTTAAATAACCTTTACCTACTTTCAAGATCAGAGGGGTCAAGTATGATAAAATCGAAAAAAACTACAATATGACCAAGAGGCCAAAGACCAGATACTAAACTTGTAACATGCTGGTAAGAAGGGCTACCCAGTTGCTCTGTAACATAACCAAGAGGCCAAGGATAATGGTATTAGGCCTGAAGCATGCTGGGAGGAAAGGCTACCAATTTGTTCAAATGACCAAGAGGCACATAGACATAATATTTAATCTAAGGTACTGTTTTGGTTTAAAGCCCCATTCCGGGAAGCAATGTTCATAAATAAACTTTTCTGTGTGCATATAATACTTATTTACATGTTGTTTCGTCGTATTTTTAGAGTTGAATACTAATTAATTAGTTAATTAATCGCGGGAAATTCCGAGCGTACATATCTATTTATAAACTCCCAAAATAGTATGGTAATGAAGAGAAATCGAAAACGAGGCTGTATGATACCCAAAACAAACGTGTGCAGCATGGCGAGTTCTGACAGCAACGTCTCCCTATTTCCCCTATGTTTGTTTCAACTATATCTTGGTGAGCAGGATGATCAAAGGTAACGATGGCATTGCTATAGTTTAATATTACTTCCAATTTATATTTAATATAGTACGATTACTATACCGTATACGGTGTCTATGAACATGTGACTCTTTCCTGACTTTCACTTACCAGTAATCGAGCACGATCGACGCCAATTTCTCGTCAGATTTCAGACTCAGTTCTTCCCTCAGAGCTCTCCAACGGGTATGCTCCTTTCCAAGTGTTATTTGTTTATGCTCCGTTGCATACCGCTGTTTCCTGCGGGTTTTTTTCAGAGTCACTTAGGTTTTTTTTTTCGAACGAGCTTTGGCGTTTTTGTTTTGGACGCCATATTGCTTCTCGATAATAGGTCTCCGGTAGGTGGCGCTTTATCTCATTAACATATGAAATTACCATATCTCATTCACCACTAGAAATTTTAGCGCTTCGATAGAATTCCGTTAATAACTCCATAAATACGACGAATTTTAATTTTTCATTAATTTTTTCCTTTGTTAGGAATGTTTTCTGTAGAAAATAATAAATATTAAACAAACTTTCCCGGAATGGGGCTTTAATGTAACGTAGTGATAATGACTATCTACATTTTAATTAGATTGGTGCGTGCGATATTCATGCGTGTGTTGAGTACGTGTGAGTATTGGGTGACTCCGGTTTGTTCGTGTGATAGTTCGGATCATTTTGCCGATTTATAATGTATTAATGTAATGGGCAGAAAAAGAAGCGAGGCGATTATTTTTTATTATACGCCAGAACAGAAGGTCATAATGGCCAAATTTGCTATACACAATGGCAGCTTATTTTTCTGTTGAATTGAACAGGAATGTGAAGGAAATTACCATACGATCCAAAAGCGCACGTTGCCAGAACAGACAACCTTTCTTCCATGGAATAAGAAAGAAGGTGACGTCCTTAAATGCTAGGTAAAGATCATGACAATGAGGAAATATATTGAAGACATCAGAAATGCAGGATCTCCGATCAATACTACTATTGTGATCAGTCTTGCACGAGGATTCGTTTTAAACGAAAATCGTTCGACCTTAGCTGTTAATAGGACGTTAAACAAAATAAACAAACCAAGATTTCGGGGTTTCCATCGACTTTACGAAGTATGAGCCTGATCTCTCATCCAATGGACTTCACAAAAAGGAAAGATACGAAAGGCATATAAACACACCAACTAAATTGTGTATACTAGTACTCCACTTTATAGTACTTTATAATGTATTGAAATGTAGCAATGCAAGTAACATTACGGGCGACATGGTTGAGTGTAGAGCGGTACTGGCGAGTACATATCGCTTGGGTATATACACTGTATAGCAATCAATGCTTTTTTCGTAGGATCAAACCTAGTTCCAGCGCTTATATACTGGTCAAAATTGTTGATCAGAGAGATAAACGACAAATAACCATAAGTTTTCAGTTTCATTTCCCAAAGACTGCAAAGTGCACATAGGAGCAGGGATAACATCATGATTCGTCATATGGATAAAATTATCATCGAAGAGTTGGTGCGAGATTCGCTACCCATTTCACTTTCAAACCAAGTTGATCTTACCATTTCTATTTTTTCAGAGCACTTCGAAGTGAAGCATATCTTGAAAATGTTCAGATATGCAAACATGTATACTATCCTTGTACCAGTCAGTTGTACTGGTTTGGTTTGGTTTGGTTTATTTTGTTTTACGTCCTATTAACAGCTAAGGTCATTTAAGGACGGTCTCCCGTGCGTGCGACATGCATGCGTGTGGTGAGTGCGTATGTGTGTTTTGGGAGGCTGCGGTATGTTTGTGTTAAGTCTCCTTGTGATAGGCCGGAACTTTTGCCGATTTAAAGCATACTGCTGAAGACACCCCACCCGGTCATATACTGACAACGGGCGAACCAGTCGTCATACTCCAAATATGCTGAGCGCTAAGCAGGAGTAGCAACTACCATTTTTAAAGACTCTGGTATGTCTTGGCTAGGGAACAGAACCCAAAGTCTTCCGCACAGCGGCGAACGCTCAACTAATGGCCAAAAGTGAGGCATTGTCAAGGGAGACATTCGGAAGAAGAAAGTTGTTAAGAAAGAAGAGAAAAGATAAGTTGTACTGACAAGCTGCAGCATTTCGACCAAACCGGCAACAAAACCTTGAAGGACGACATAAAAAGATATTCAAATTTGGTCCTCGGAGGAAGTAGCCAAACGTTTGCATGCTGAGGTCACACATCAAAGTCAAGGGTCAAGGTCATTAGGGCCAAAACTCAAGGTTAAATTTTGTGTCTTTTCGTAGACAGACATTTTCATAAGACGTGATGAAGCAAAATGTAACAAGTGTGCCGAAGGTCAAGGCCAAGGTAAAGGTTAAATTCAGTATCTTTAGGCATACGAGCATTTCAAGATATTCTGAAGCAAAGTTGGTTAGAAGCAAAGGAGGACTAAACTGACCAAAGGTAAAGGTCAAATTGTGCATCTCTTATATGAACATTTTGTGAATACATTATAAACCCCGAGATCAAAGATACCCTGGGCTAGTATCATGCTTGGGTAAAGGGCTACCAATGTTATTTAAATGAATTATGTTGATCTAGTGTCCGGGTCAAAGGGTTGGAATGTTTTGAAATATACTCAAAACCCAGCCAGCCACGAGTTATGTCATTAATCAGTTAGCATGCTAGGAGGAATGGCAACAAAGTTTATTCAAATGATAAAACCTTTTAACTTCTTTCATGGTCACAGTTGAAATGAGTAAAATTTCATTTAGAAAGTAAAACATCTATCACTACACTCTAGAAGAAATAAGGATCAGGACCACGGGCCTCTTGTTTTACCTTTTCATATTATAGTTTGAGTCTGATGTCTTTCTTTCTGTTAGCATCTTTGAATTATTGTGTTTGTTTGGCCCGAAATGACGAAAGAATTGATGGGACTAATACATATATTGGAGAAGATTCTTAGTTTGTTTTATTGTCTTACGTCCTATTAACAGCTAAGGTCAATTAAGGACGGCTTCCCGTGCGTGCGACACGCATGCGTATGTGATAGTCCAGAACTTTTGCTGATTCATTGTGCTACCTCAATGAAGACGACTGCTAAAGAAAACTGGCAGGACACCACCATACCCGGTCGGATTATACTGACAACTGATGTTTAATGTCCTATCAACAGCTATGGTCAGTAAGGGAGTTTTATAAGTCTTCGGTCTGCAGGGACTAACCTCGATGTTTTGGAAATATTGTATACAAGTTATCATAACGTCCTGACTTTTTTTAATACATGCAATAACAATATCAAAACGTAAACAAAACTCGTTTCCGTGCACTCTGTTCATATCAATAGTTATTATCAAATCGTTCATATTATTCAGACAACGGGTAAATTATTCGTCCCAATCCTAACATGCTGGGCTTGGTTTGGTTTGGGTTTATTTGTTTAACGTCCTATTAACAGCTAATGTATAATATGACCGGGTGGGGTATGCTGCTGGGCGTCTTCGGCAGTATGCTTCAGTGAGGTAGCACTATAAATCGGCAAAAGTTCCGGCCTTTCACAAGGAGACTTAACACGAACATACCGCAGCCTCTAAAAACACACATACGCACTCACCACACGCATGCATGTCGCACGCACGGGAGGCCGTCATTAAATGACCTTAGCTGTTAATAGGAGGTTAAACAAAATAAACCAAACCAAACATTCTCACAAAGTACTGAAGGGATCTTTCTCAAATTTCATATGTAGGTTTGGTTTGGTTTGGTTTATTTAGTGCGTGCGACATGTATCCGTGTTGTGAGTGCGTATGTGTGTTTTGGGAAGCTGCGGTATGTTCGTGTTAAGTCTCCTTGTGATAGGCCGGAATTTTTGCCGATTCATAGTGCTACCTTACTGAAGCATACTGCCGAAGACACCCAGCAGCACACCCCACCCGGTCACATTATACTGACAACGGGGGAACCAGTCGTCCCACTCCTAATATGTGGGACACGAGTGAAATATATTTGGTATTACTGAAGACACTGTTAGATATTCTGTTTATTACATTTGTTATCAACGAAAAACCTATCCCGTATGCTAACTAGGCCTACAGCGAAAGTTTGCATACGTTTACCGCTTACATGTTTAGACAATCCTACGCGACAAAATATAGTCCAAAGTACAAAAAGTCCCAAAAATATAAAAACTAGTTAAACAAATATTTTAATCAATTCTTTTACTTCAATATGTATCCAAGTTTATATCTTTTACAAATGTTGCCATAACATTGTCAAAATATAAGTATCTCATAAAAGTCCCGTCAAAACAACACAGATCACTACGCGATGAGCGCTCAGTCCAAACTGGTGTACATACAAAACAGTGCTGCAGGCCTAGTAGTGGGAAAAAAGTCCTGACAAACACACGGATTTTGTTTACTCCTCGGTCCTGATGATAACAAACTTCCACTCATGTAACAGTAAGTCATTCCTACTCACTGTCACTGTCAGATATTGCCCTTATTCGTTTGTACTTTCTCCCGTACCCTGACCCGGCCATGTTTGCAAAAGTGATATTTTTTCATAGTGAAAAATATCACTTTTATAGAATGAAAATGTAATAAAAAGCCTTCCTCACAGCGGCGAACGCTCAACTAAAGGCCAAAAATGAGGCATTGTCAAAGGAGACATTAGGAAGAAGAAAGTTGTTCAGAAAGTAAGATAAGATCCTAAATTTAGTCGCCTCTTACGATCATGCAATGGGGGCAGCAGGTACAGTTCTTACCTGCCTTAGTTATGCTATTGCATTTTGGAACCATTCTGAAAATAACATCTTGGATTTTGACGAAGTTTGTTATCGCTATTTTATAAAAGGTACTGAAGTTCGCTATTTTACAGAAGGTATTGAAGGGATCTTTCTAAAATTCCATATCTAGGTTCCCCTTGGTCCCTCTTTTTTGAATTTTGGGACCAACCTGAAAACAACATGGCCAATAGACAGCCATTATCGCTAAATCTCAAATTTCATATATAGGTTCCCCCTGTTTGAAAAGTACTGGAGGGATGTTTCTCAATTTACGCAGATTAGTAAGAGGAAGGGAAAAATAGATCGATCAATCTGACATGGAACCTATAAAGATCATTCAATGGTGGGCAGCCAAGATCCCTCTGGGATCTCTTGTTTAATTCAACTAGCGGACCCGTTTAAACTCATCGTTATTATAACGGCTATGCATTAACTCATTCTGAAAGCATTCTATATTTGATACTTAATAGGATTTATTTAATAAATATTCGCTCTGAACTGTAAAATAGCGACTTGAGAAATGGGATTAATGGTTTTAAAACCTTATTATTTGGGTAATTCATGCGAGGCCAATTACCTCCTGCTGTACGAGTTTAATCAGTTTATATGAATCAAAACATTCAAAAACAACACTTCAGCTACAAATACGGGTGATAGTATAATTATTTAAATATGTATATGTTCCCTCCATTCAATTTTTATTTAACTTTAGGCCTTACAGCCCATCAGTACATTAAATACACGTTTCCTACATATGTTCATGTAGCGAGGTGACTCAGTAAAGCTAATTTGGTCCAGCTGCTGATATATCTTGTAAATATAATTGTAATTTTATGATTCCACGAATAATTATTTAAATGATTTATTTGACATTTCATTTCTAAAATACCTTATTACTTAGTGAAAGAACGCTATCGGTTTCTAAACTAATTATAGCTTCATTATTCAAGAGAGGTGAGGCACATATCATTGTTCACTAATCGTTTTTGAACATTTGAAAACCATTTACAAACGCCAATGTTCTCCGAGTGATGTCATGAAAGTTTTTGGCCTACATCTCTTGACTGACATGTTTGCCCGTTGTCAACATATTGTGACCGGGTGGGGTGTCTTGCTGGGTGTTTTCGGCAGTATGCTTCAGTGATGTAGCACTATAAATCGGCAGTACAGCACAGCACAATATGATACGTTTGTTTACAAAGCTCTTGTATCTATATCAACCATTAACACCAAAGAGACAGTTTAATGGTTATATGTACATTCTCGACATATTTTTTTAGTTATTTTTGAAAATTGAAATTGAGATAGCATAAAAAATGCCAATATTCAGCGACTTCGTCAATGGGGTTCGACAAATGGAACAGTCTATTTTTCCAAAATTCATTTGTCACGTGCAGATTGGCAAACAAAAAAGTGCATTGAAATAACAGTCTGTTCAATTCTTTCATTATTTGTGTAACAATATCGTATAAAATTTATTTTTGATCCTTTTTAATTAGCATAAAAAACGGCGTAGTTCCTAGGCTTTTTTTCATAGAGCCATGATTAATTGTTTACGTTAGTTACAAGTAGTTCCGGTTGGTGCATTTCACGTTTTGGTTGTCAATTATGCTCACATAGACTGCAAATCTTTTTACTTGGTTTTTATCATGGCTTTGCCACCAAAATGTAAATATACGCGTGGATCTCTTACACAGGGGAGGCGGTCCTTAAATTACCTTAGCTGTTAATAGGACGTTAAACAATACAAAACAAAAAAAGCACATTCACCACACGCATGCATCGCGGAAATATTCCTCCTTAAATGACCATAGCTATTGATACGACGTTAAACAAAAGAAAAAAAACATTATTCGACTATTTTGCAAAAAAATGATCGCCCATTATTTACTTCAGAATAAGAATATTGTCTGGATTTCTCCCAGTTGTTATCTGAAATATATAAAACTAATGCTTTATAACCATGATATATAGGAATGTTTTCCTAAGAGGCATTTTGACTCGACAATTGTTTTGCAAAAGTTATTGCCCTCTGTAAGATTGTGATCGACAATTAATCGTTTTACTTTATCAAACAATTCATTGTTTTGGAATGAGACGGGTTGTAAGAGTATATAGTCAGTGTTATATAGATTACCAGCGCCAAAGTTAGTAGGGATAATCTAGGTGCAGAGCAATGGTATGCGAGCGAACAAGCACGGCTATAGATCGATTGGTACGCCCTGGAACCATAAATCAAAAGTAATTCATTCTGAAAGAGGGCGTTTAAACACGGAGACCAGCCTTTTCAAGACAGCGTACAACATTCTTTGTTGATTAATAAGCAAACATTGATTTAGTGCATGCGTTCAACTTTATTAAGATATTGCAGTCCTTTTTTTAAACAATGTACTGGAGTATGTTGCATCGCATTTTATAAAATTCCTAGCGGAAAGAAGCATGGGAATATAATACAAAAAGGATCACTTTCTATTGGTGTGGCATCTGATCCTAGGATATACGTCTTCTATTATGTATACAACAAAAAGCAGCAGCGCGATACGTCGTTTAGTTGAACATTAATAGCTTCCGTACATACAGCATTACGTATAGATTCTTTCCTCCCGAGTTGTATTTTTGGATAAAGATTTGGTTAATTGTCAAACAAGGATCATTACCTGGCGGTGACTTATTGTCCGGTTTGTCTGGAAGGAAAGAACCTGGCAAACGTTTACGAAACTCGGCGGCATTCAAACAATGTAACGAAAACATGTTTATTGTTCAGTTAACGTCAGTCTGGCTTATTTCGATCAAGATAAAATACGTACAGACATAATTCTTCCTTGAAATGTCTGAATTACACGTGTAGATGCATATTAAGTGAAGGGCGTGATTTGTATTCGGCTGAATACAGCAGATTGATCACAGCAACACGACACACTACTCTTACAGTCCGAGTGCGTCCAGTTCCAATAACGAACCTGACCTGTGGCAATGGCGGATTACAATACCACTGAGGAAACGTTTCATTACAATTACACTAATTACTCGTATGAGGATTATTATGTCATTCCAACTATCAAGCAGCCTATGTATATGGTTGCCATATTATCACTCATGTTCGGGATGATCTTTGTGTTGTCTCTAGTAGGAAACTGCCTTGTGATCGCCGTTGTCTTCAGGAACAAAGGAATGAGAAACACCACTAACTACTTTATTGTTAATTTGGCAACTGCTGATATTTTAGTGGCAATATTTTGTGTTCCTATGACATTGCTTGACAACATTTACACAGGTAAGTCGAATTATATTTCCTGTTTACAAAATAATTAAAAATATTTGGATATGTCCGTTATAAAAATCCAAATATCTATTCCATGTTCAACCATTTAATTGCCATACAATAATTGTCCACCGGCATTAGAAAGGACATTCAACTTTCCATTCATGATCCTTTTACGCATTCTATTTGAACGTTATCAATGGGCGTAAAGGTTGAGTATCAAAATTAATTAATCTTTCATGGTCATTTGCATTGGTCTTGAATACGTGAACCGGGCACTAACAACGCCTTGTTTTCTTTGTAGGGTTTCATTATAACACACAACTCGTGTTTTGTCTGCTAACGGAAAGTTCTAGGCCCGGTTCTCAAAATGATTCTCAGTAATCTTTGAAAGTGACTTATGAAGTAGAAGGACATTTCAAAATCTATTGGTATATTAAAGTATTTGGGCTTGATAAAGACATTTAAACACATGTTTTTCCATTCATTTTACTCAGTCTGTATGGTCATAAAATTGCTACATTTAATATAGCAAAGCCACCTTGCAATATAATCAAATTAAATCCGTTACAATAAGACACCACAACCACAGTAAAAATATAGGTCTCAGGATGATGATATAACAGGCCGTTGAATATATTGAAACAATAAAGGTTTGCTTTTTATGCACATCTATATGCATTTGGTAATGTCAAAGAACTTCTTTATGGTAAATTTCTGCTCATTTAAACAGACGTGGTCAGAGACCGAGTCATAAAATTGTATTCCTTCCTACGCCGTTTGTTTATTATGTTATATTTATTATTTTTAAAGATTTAAATTTCCTGTCGTAATGGGACTGTGTTAAATATAAGTACATTGTATTTGTGCAATTGTTCATGTATGTATATACAGTACATTGGGATCAAGGTTTTTATATCGGCTTGTCGCAGTCACAGTATCGGGCCGACAAAATATGCATCATTGAAACGTTCTGTTTTACTTTTGTACAGTGGTGTAAGCTGCAGGTATTTATGGCTATGCGATTAGGTGACGAAAAACACTAGTTCTGAGACCCGGCCAGGACAGAGTTAAAATTGTCTTCCTTCGCTTCGTCATTAGTGTTAGTATATATATATATATATATATATATGTGAATATTTATTTGATTATTAACACAGTATATCGTGTATTTTGTGATGTTGATCCGAAGGTGAAAGATTTGAATTTCCTCTCGTTATGGCACCGAGTTGAAAAGATATGAAAGATCTCATTAGTGTTTATAATGGGACGTTACAGTGGATATGATAGAATTTTACATGTTTAAATAAGATGATCTTTTCACAATTTTCGTAAGACTAAGATTCTCTGGAAAACGTGCAAGTCGTATCCCGCTCTAAAATAACCTCTGTTAAAAGTTTTACTTGCTGTTTGTCCGAGTATATACTATGTTTGAGCTTTTAAGCCGAGTAATGTCTGGACCACGTCTACATGACATAAGAGGGAATTTTAGTCAGAGAAAAAGATGGGTTTTTTAGCTCACCTGGACCGAATGTCCGGTGAGCTTATGCCATGGTGCGGCGTCCGTCGTCTGTCGTCCGTCGGCCGTCGTCCGTCAACATTTGCTTCAAATCGCTACTAGTCAAAAAGTTCTAGTTGGATTTTGACCAAATTTGGTCAGAAACATCCTTGGCAGAAGGGGATCAGATTTTGCATAAATGGTGACTCTGACCCCCCAAGGGGCCTGAGGGGCGGGGCCCAATAGGGGAAATTGAGGCAATTTCTTTAAATCGCTACTAGTCATAAAGTTATGAATGGATTTGAACCCAATTTGGTAAGAAACATTCTTGGGGGAAGGGGAACAGATTTTGCATAAATGGTGACTCTGACCCCCGAGGGGCCAAAGAGGCGGGGCCCCATATGGGAAATAGAGGTAATTCCTTTAAATCGCTACTAGTCATAAAGTTATGAATGGATTTGAACCCAATTTAATAAGAAACATCCTTTGGGGAAGGGGAACAGATTTTGCATAAATGGTGACTCTGACCCCCGAGGGGCCAAAGGGGCGGGGCCCCACATGGAAAATAGAGGTAATTCCTTTAAATCGCTACTAGTCATAAAGTTATGAATGGATTTGAACCCAATTTAATAAGAAACATCCTTTGGGGAAGGGGAATAGATTTTGCATATATGGTGACTCTGACCCCCAAGGGGCCAAAGGGGCAGGGCCTAATGGGGAAATAGAGGTAATTCCTTTAAATCGCTACTAGTCATAAAGTTATGAATGGATTTGAACCCAATTTAATAAGAAACATCCTTTGGGGAAGGGAAACAGATTTTGCATAAATGGTGACTCTGACCCCCGAGGGGCCAAAGGGGCGGGGCCCCACATGGAAAATAGAGGTAATTCCTTTAAATCGCTACTAGTCATAAAGTTATGAATGGATTTGAACGCAATTTAATAAGAAACATCCTTTGGGGAAGGGGAACAGATTTTGCATATATGGTGACTCTGACCCCCAAGGGGCCAAAGGGGCAGGGCCTAATGGGGAAATAGAGGTAATTCCTTTAAATCGCTACTAGTCATAAAGTTATGAATGGATTTGAACCCAATTTGGTAAGAAACATTCTTGGGGGAAGGGAAACAGATTTTGCATAAATGGTGACTCTGACCCCCGAGTGGCCAAAGGGGCGGGGCCCCACATGGAAAATAGAGGTAATTCCTTTAAATCGCTACTAGTCATAAAGTTATGAATGGATTTGAACGCAATTTAATAAGAAACATCCTTTGGGGAAGGGGAACAGATTTTGCATATATGGTGACTCTGACCCCCAAGGGGCCAAAGGGGCAGGGCCTAATGAGGAAATAGAGGTAATTCCTTTAAATCGCTACTAGTCATAAAGTTATGAATGGATTTGAACCCAATTTGGTAAGAAACATTCTTGGGGGAAGGGGAACAGATTTTGCATAAATGGTGACTCTGACCCCCGAGGGGCCAAAGGGGCGGGGCCCCACATGGAAAATAGAGGTAATTCCTTTAAATCGCTACTAGTCATAAAGTTATGAATGGATTTGAACCCAATTTAATAAGAAACATCCTTTGGGGAAGGGGAATAGATTTTGCATATATGGTGACTCTGACCCCCAAGGGGCCAAAGGGGCAGGGCCTAATGGGGAAATAGAGGTAATTCCTTTAAATCGCTACTAGTCATAAAGTTATGAATGGATTTGAACCCAATTTGGTAAGAAACATTCTTGGGGGAACGGGAACAGATTTTGCATAAATGGTGACTCTGACCCCCGAGGGGCAAAAGAGGTGAGGCCCCATATGGGAAATAGAGGTAATTCCTTTAAATCACTACTAGTCATAAAGTTATAAATGCATGTTGTAAACTCAGAGAGTCTGGACTTCATTATTTCTTTAACGCAGTTGGGATCCCCACGCTATAACCATATATAGCATTGTTTGAGGTTAACAAACAAAAGGAATTGAACATGAACATTATTTTGACATTTGGTCAAGTCCAACCAGGTGAGCGATACAGGCCCCATGGGCCTCTTGTTTAGTGGGAGGTTGTTATTGATGTGATTTTTCCATCATTTCGTGACCAGACTGTTATCTTATGGTTAAATGACAAATTACCTAACTTGATTTTACATGAATAGTCGGTTTTTAAATAAAAGACGATCATGTGCTTTCTTTCTTAGCATTGGTATATCAGCATGCATTGTTTAGTGCGTCCAAATTGATTCGACACATCATATAACTGAAACGATCAGAACTACGGACTGTATTCTATTAGTTTAAATATGCGTCCGTTTTACCAATGCATATTAGTTAGACAGGGATACCGACAAACTATGTTTCTTTTTTTTTTAATTATGATGTTAGTCCTTCTCTTTTATCGAAAAAGCACTTTGAAGCGGCCCATACATTGGCCACACGCGATGGTGCGGAAATGACAATGAGAAGTTAGGATTTTTTAATTAAGAAAAACAATCACTAAGAACTGGGTCTCGATCAAAGCATAACCGATCAGGAATCATTTATATCAATGTACATATGTGGAATTAAACGAATATTTCACCCCCTTGGGGGGAGACAGGGAATCTTAAACCGAGGGGAAGATTCTTAAGTTGCAAAACACGAGGCTTGCCGAGAGTTTGGCAGCTTATTATTATACCCAGGAGGGTTGAGATTCCCCTGTCTCATGTCTCACCTCAAGGGGATGAATGACTATTTGTCTCTTACCCTGTTTACCCTCTTATGTCTGTTTACCCTCTTATGTATATATTATTGAAGTTACATACATGCAAGGACATGTTGACAGGACGCAATTAAATATTCGACGTGACGTCATTGCATTGTTGCCGTGACGTCATGGTATTGTTGACGTGAAGAAATACATTTGTTGAGAACGTGTAAAGAGCACGTGTAGCTTGTTTTTTCCCTCACCCGATGAAACTGCGGATATACCTGTCCAGGGTAAGAGAAACAATAATCCCACATGGACCAGTTTATCTTGTAGACGCATTATCGGTGTTCAAACAATACCGATGAAGAAGCGGGAGCAGAGAAAGATTGTATCTGTTGTATCTCAAAGCATTTCGTAAGTGGCGACTTATTGAAGAAGCCCCCTGCTTTGTTGGGGTTGTTTCTCCATTGGCTTCTGTTCGGGGGACATGGCTACCTTTATCCCACTGCATGTTTATCATAGAGGGCGACTAAAAGTAGGTCACTAGAAGTTTAGGTTTTTTTTCTGTGTCTTCAGTAAAGGGACAATTAAAGAAACCAAAATAGATCTACTGCCCCCATTGCAATAAGTGGTATCTTAAATCTTTCGTTTCTATTCTCACTGCTCTGTCTATCTGCTGCCCTGCAGGTAGGGCGTAAGAATTTTACCTGCTGCCCCCATTACATGATCGTAAGTGGCGACTAAATTTGGGATCTTATCTTTTCTCTTCTTTCTTAACTTTCTTCTTCCTAATGTCTCCCTTGACAATGCCCCAATTTTGGCCTTTAGTTGGGCGTTCGCCGCGGTGAGGAAGGCTTTGGGTTCTGTCCCCTAGCCGAGACATACCAGAGTCTTTAAAATGGTAGTTGCTACTCCTGCTTAGCGCTCAGCATATTTGGAGTGGGACGACTGGTTCGCCCGTTGTCAGTATAATGTAACCGGGTGGGGTGTGCTGCTGGGTGTCTTCGGCAGTATGCTTCAATGAGGTAGCACTATAAATCGGCAAAAAGTTCCGGCCTATCACAAGGAGACTTAACACGAACATACCGCAGCCTCCCGACACACACATACACACTCGCCACACGCATGCATGTCGCACGCACGGGAGGCCGTCCTTAAATGACCTTAGCTGTTAATAGGACGTTAAACTAAATAAACCAAACCAGCTCTGTCTTATCTGTTTTGTTTTCTGCTTGAAACCCGTACTCATATGACGATGATTGCTGGGACAATGCTAAACTCCTAAAAACAAAGCATAAAAAACCGGCATATAGAAACTAACAAATAACGTTGCCTCTAAATCAAATTGAAAACCGTTTAGTAGTTATAAATTAACAAAGTATCTCGTTCGTGTATGTGTGTGTGTGTGTGTGTGTGTGTGTGTGTGTGTGTGTGTGTGCGTGCGTGTTTGCATATCTTAATGAATCTTTCATAAAATTGTATAAGCAATTGCCTTTTCATTATATGACTGAATAGTACAAACAATGCGCTAAAACAAATGTGACCCTTTGATGTCTCGTTCTTGTATAATCATATCCACACTCATAGTTATTTTGTAAAGAATGAAGTGTAGTAAGGGGCGATAACTCTGTTATCGTTCCTTACGGAACGTTATGATAGTATGAGCTAGTTCGCGATTTTTGCCGGCTCTTGTAGCGATTTGGGAGTGGAAAAAATGGCACATACAATTCTGATGGGGTTTTGAACCATTGTGGATGTAGATAAATGTTTCCTGAAGAAAACGGTATGTTTATTTTTTCGATATCTTTTACAGAACGGTCACAAGATTGTTTTGAAAATGGCCTATTTTTTCGACCTTCTCAGTATTTTTCCACTCGACAGGGGTATTTTACTATAAATAGACCAACTGTACACATGTTTTGATGACGTACACAACGCCATCCTGAACTATCGGGTGTTGTCTCTGAAATGATTCCCCGAGGAGTTCCTGGTGTAATAACACTGGGGACTTCACGCCGCTTACTCGTTCAACTCAAGGCTTTAGCTGCAGTCAAAGTGAGTTATTTCACGTTTTCCCGTCAGGACTAGGGCTTTATATTATTATATCATATTAAAACTGACATTGGAGGTTATAGCTGTTCTACGTTGAGCAAATTTGTTGCTTGACAGGATTAGTATTCATCGTCAACCCAGACCAGCGTTCAATTATTTTCGATAACAAATCTGAACTCGTTAGTCGTAAGCGTCCAGAAGGCCTAGTCTGATATCATATAGGCCTACACGTCTCTGGCCTACTGTAGATGATATATGTGTTCATTAACGTTTTAGAGACAGGCTACGTTTAGATATGTAATCTTTATTTTCTTAATTGTTTGTTTGCTAAATGAAATTGCTTTTTCGTTAGGTGATGCATTTTTATGTTTTGATATCTTGATCAGCTGATATTTGTTTATGTCGAGTAGCAGCGTTTCGAGATTTGGTTTGGTTATTTTGTTTAACGTCCTATTAACAGCTAAGGTCATTTAAGGACGGCCTCCCGTGTTTGCGACATGCCGAATCATATCACATGCATCCCTAGTCTAGCTTACGAATTTTCAAGGAACTAGAACTGTACATGTACTTAAGTACACACTAGCAGTATATTTAACAATTTGTTTTCAATAATTCATTAGAAGTTTTTTTTTCTCAAAATTTTAATGAAATATTTATAGCCAAGTGCTTTAAATTTTGAAAATAAAAGTGTCTGACCTGCCCTTTATTGAGATGGTAATTAGGACAGGGTCAAATGATATCATCTTTTGCATTCATTTCAACTTATTAAAAAAGGTATTATATAATTATAGAACATTATTTTACAAAATCCAGGAGCTACCAGTATTTAACTATCACAATTTTTTTCAAAATATCTACTTAGAAAAGTCATCTACAGACAGGTAGAAGTAAGTAAATTTTCAAATATCTTTATTTCAAATACCTACAGACATGTTTAGACCTTTCGCTGGCATGCACCGAAGAAAACAATGTATGAGAAAGCTGTCCTGACAAAGTTATACTAAACTATTGTGAATTATTATGTCGCATTAAGTTAAAGTCGGTTACTTTGGCTGTGAAACCATGGAGTATAATTTTTTTCATCTTTTGAATTAACTTATTGCAAAAGGTACTATAAAATTAATTGACAATATTAAAGAATGATCCAGATTTAATTATCACAGTTTTACAAAAAAAAATTCTTCGAAATGTCATCTTCACACAGGTAACGTACAGTTGCACAGGGACTGGTGTAAACATCTCGCAATGTTATGTTTTGATTTTGAAGCTGAACACAAATATTAACATCAGGAAGCGCGTTCTAATTTCAGGCCTCAGTTGGTAGTTAATTTCCCTGTGTTAGGCTACTAGAAAAAAAACTTGAATTAGAATATTTTAATTTTTCATTTCATATTGCAGAACTTCTCTCAATTTTAAGCTTTTAGAAATTTGGAAAACACCATTTTTCACAATTTTCACTTATTTGATACAATTGCACTTGTGAGATAGTTTATTAATATACAAGAAGTATTTAAAAACTGAGCAGTTATCCTACAGATGTTTACATATGGCATGCGACGGGCCTCCCGTATGTTGTTAAGCGAAGTAGTCTTAAATGCAAACTTTATTTATTTTACAACCATTGCGAAACAAGTTATATCAACTTATATTAAGCACGCTTGTTGACTCGGATGGAATCGTGCGAGAGGGGTCTTACTGTGGAGGAGGCAACGTGGTTGGGAAGGTAACCCCTATACCTTTTCACGTCCAATCAAGTAATCAAACCCAGGCTGCCTAGGAGAAAGGAAAGTGTACTACCACTGTGTCACCAGACCATCCGAGTGAGGTAGTCACCAACTACTACAAAGTGACCTCATCTCAAAATGACACTGGCTGTTCATGAGGTGATTATCCCAACAAACAACAAAACAAACATATTTCATATTTCAGAGTAAGACATGCCACTTATTTTCAGTGATGTCGTGGTTGGAATCTGGATGTCATGTGCTGGACCTCCTGCATGATGTTCAGTAAGGTAGTCACCAACTACTACAAGGAAACCCATCCTCAAACTATGAGATGCCACATATTTTTCAGAAGCAAACTGGTTTACACTGCTATCCCTTATAAGAGGTTGAAAACATCTATTTAAAAAGAAAAAATGTTTTATTTTGCATGGTAAGCTTCATTTTCATAAATTATTGCTCAAATTCCTGGATGGCATGCGGACTCATAATGTAGTGATTATTGAATGATTATTCATATTAATGCTTTTTCAGACATTTCCCTTCCTATTCATGATCGATCAATTTTTGACATGATGATAACTGATAATAACCTTTATAGTGAGTCCCAACACTACTTAAAAAGTTGCAAAGTTGCAAATACAAAAAAAGTCGACATGGCCCACTGACACAGATATAGTGATTCTGACTTTGATCTACAGGGAAAGTCTCAAAATATCATTTTACTGAAACGGCTAAATCAATAAAACAAACAAGGTTCCTTCTCTTATTTGTATCATTATGTTCTACAGTTCTACTGGCCTCTGATTGGTCCGATTTTAATGAAATTTGATATGTATGTACACCATGGGACACTGTTACCTCTGGTGACCTCATTTTCACGTTTTAACAAAATGACCGCCATAATGGCCTCTGATTTGTCAAAAATTAAGATATTGTCTGATTTCAATGACATTTGTTATGAAGGAACATTATAGGACACTAGTCTCTCTTGTAATCTCACTTTGGAATTTAACAAAATGACCACCATTTCAAAGCCTCTGATTGGTCCAAATTAAGATATTGTCTGATTTTGATGAAATTTGATACTTAGGTATGTCATTGAACACTGGGTTACTCTTGGAACCTCGCTTTCACATTTAAACAAAATGGCCGCCGATTCCTGGCCTCTGATTTGTCCAAATTAAGATTTTGTCCCGATTTTAATGAAATTTAATATGTAGGTACACCATTGGACACTGTTACCTCTGGTGACCTCATTTTCACATTTCAACAAAATGGCCGCCATTAATGGCCTCTCATTTGTCAAAAATTTAGATATTGTCTGATTTCAGTGAAATTTGTTATGAAGGTACATCATAGGACACTGGTCATTCTTGTAATCTCACTTTCGGATTTAACAAAATGGCCATAATTTCGAAGCCTCAGGTTGGTCCAAATTAAGATTTTGATTTTGATTAAATTTGATATTTAGGTACATGTATGTTATTGGACACGGGGTTACTCTTGGAACCTCACTTTCACATTTAAACAAAATGGCCGCAGATTCCTGGCCTCTGATTGGTTGAAATTTAGATACTGTTTGATTTCAATTTAATTTGGTATATAGGGGTATTCGCATGCACTATTCGGGGACTGCAAATTTCAACTTTATGGGTTGTGTTGCCTTCGGAACAACACAGTCTTCTAATTATTCGAAATTTAGATATTGAGCGATATTGATGAAAACCGTGCTGAAACAGAGTTATCGCCCCTCACTACGCTTCATTCTTTCTGTGACATCCTTCAGGTGTCACCCCACTAGTATGTATGATGGATGATAAAAGTTCAAGGCAAGCGTCACAACGTTAAAAATAACTGCCATGCTGGTTTCTTTGATTGATTAATATCAGACAAAAACAAACACATCTGAGAAACTAATTATCAAATGAGCATAGTTTTACAGCAAGGTGTTTCAAAGTTATCAATTTAACGAAAATGCTATATGATTTCATAACGTAAATGGACACATTGTAGTTTCTTTTGAATAAAGACAATTTTCAAAACACAAAACAAACAAGCAAATAATAATAATAATAATGCGCAAAATAAGTATTTCCTGCTATAATTCATTCCTCATAAATTTATTACCGATAAAGAAAAAAACGATTAAATATTATACATAACAGTTGTATGATAATATCAGCTACAGGCACATGGATTTATGACTACCAGTTCCGGATTTCTAATTTTGTGTAAATCACAACATCTCTTCTAGCAAGAGGGTAATATTTAATTGTTTCTTTACAAAATTCTATACATTATTAATGAGAGCTTCAAACGCAGTGGGACTTCCAAAACAAATTCCGGAATCGAATGGGGTTTACGCCACGTACAGATCCACATTAATTACAACTTCTATCATGGAGGACGTTAAACTATCTAGTACGTTTGGATACAATTTGTGTTAGTGCTGTAATCATATAATGGTTATCAAGGTAAGATGGTTAACATATAAAAAATAACTATCTTACAGTTGTCAATCTGCCGTACCAGAGGATATCTATAACCATAGCCATATTTGTCATTTCAAACTATATATAGGTGAGTGTACCAAATACCATTCGATTTTTTTATTTAATATTTCGTTTGTTATGATGCCCATTTTATGTACCATTTCCCTCAAATGACCTTTAAAGTGTTGACGGACCATTAAGAATGAAACAATCAACTAGCTACATTTAAAATATATTCGTAGTAAGTGAAGTGTAGTGTTAACTAATGTTACACCTGTAAGAATTATAGACAATGCATCGTACTACATCTGTTATTAACCTATTGGTATGGAGCATGCAGAACGAACCATACTTAATTAGTTTGGATTTGTGCTGGTTAAAATCCAAACAATTAATGACGGCCTCGCACGTGTACTAATGCTATAACGTTTCACACGTAGAAATGTCCTTGTAGAATTATTCTTAGCTATATATTATTTCTATGGGCTTGTACCACGGAAATGTCTTGTTGGATTATACAATGCACGTATTGTTGTATTGCTGTTCTGAAAATTGCCGTTTAATATTAATTAATATACACCGGTGGGGGTTGGTGGGGGAAAACGATATATTATCAGGCCTTATGTCGTCGGTGATAGGAGACCGATACGAGACAAAGTAAAGCCATTCTTCGCTATAAGTAGTATTCCATTTTCTAACTGCCCTGTATTTGATTTGTTGTCCTGATGTTTGTCCCTTTAAGCTTCAATTTATACAAACAAGTGCTTTACCTACAGTTCCGGAGAGCGTGATTTGGTACTCTAGCCATACGGTAGCGACGATTGAGCGATGGGGATCGCAATCACTCCGACGAACTCGCGTGATTATCACTCCTGCATCGATGGACGATAAGGATTTGCGAGTTGGTCCATACAATTAGTTATAGTGCACTTCACTGATATTCTGACTGGCAGCAGTTTGGAATTTCAAGAGGCTTTGTTGAAACATACGAGGACTACGTTTTAAGTGTTATCTTTTCCAAAATCTGTGTAACAGGTTACCAAAAACGTTAGTTTGCTTTGGTTTTGAATTAATTTTGTACAAATTTTGCAGTTCTCCGTAAGCATGAGACAGAAACAGTTGATATGGCGGTTTTGTTCAATATTATTTAACGTCATATCAACAACCTGTAATGTGTGTTCTACCAGGCTGCGACATATTCGCGTTTGCCTCCTTTTAACAGCGCGGTTAGGTTTAGTTTGGTTTTATTTGTTTAACGTCCTATTAACAGCTAAAGCGCGGCAGTGTTGTGTACTTGATAGCGCTACCTTCCTGAAAACACAAAAAAGTGACACCCTAACCCGGTCACATTATTCTGACAACTGGCGTCGTTGAAAACCGGTTTCAAGGCGCTACTTTTATCGTTATCAGCATGTAGGCTCGACGTCGTTTTTATACATTTATTTCGTGTTCGGATCTGTGCTAACATAGCAGATAAAAATTGATTTGCGTTTCATTCCCCTATCATCAGACAAAGAGGCGATTTACCAGACCAATGGACAAAAGAATAATTTTTCCATACCCAAAAGATCCACTTTCATGAGTATGTTTATCTGTCCCCACAGCCTGTGATATATAGTCTCGAATGTCACTTGACGGCAGCGTTTCCTCTTCGAACGGCATAATGCTGGTAAGCTTTCTCCTCCCCGGCCACAACGGTAACTACTCTCCATAATTGACCGCTGTCATGTTTGTGCATCGCCTGCTTTGTTGAATATGAATTCACTCAACTTTAACTTTCCCATAGGAAAGCATTACTTAATTTCAAGATAGTTCCGTAACTAAGTTTCCCCCTTTAGATAAAACAACATTCCTTGGGAATTGTAATTAAGTTATTAAGGAACGTTTGTAAAACAGAATGTGACCGGGTGAAGTGTCCTGTGTGTCTTCAACAGTATGCTTAGTGAGGTATCAGTAAAAAGTCGACAGCAGTTCTGCGATATTACAATGGGACAAATACGAACATACCACAGCCTCACAGAACACAAACGCGTGCATCTCGCACACAGGGAAGGCTGTCCTCCTTAAATGACATTATCTGTTGATAGAACGTTTATCAACACACCGTGGAGACCGTCCGTAAATGACCTTATCTGTTGACAGGACGTTAAACAATGCAATACCAAAACAAAAACAAAACTTTGGTGTATTTTCTAGCTGCAAGACAGACGCTGAACGTTTTACTGTTATATTGTAACAAGAGATTGAGCAACGCCCACCTAATGCCAACTACTTGAGTTATGTTTTAGTGCATTGTTTTATATCATACTGATGGATAAGTCTGCATCATGCAATTGTTATGTGCTTACGGGGCTCGTTATTGGTGTTATCATTAAAGCGAGGTAAACAAATGTTGAAATATGGAAATGGAGATGAATTTGGTTTGGTTTATTTTGTTTAACGTCCTATTAACAGCTAAGGTCATTTAAAAATGGAAATTAACTTAACTTGATTCAAGTTAAAAACAAGAGGCTAACATGTCATCACCGTAATTTGACATCTCGCGTGGATGCTGCAATACTGTAATTTTTTAATGTAAATATCAAGGAGTTCCTTGCATCACGATCGAGTTGTGTATATGTAACGATAAATGTGTTAATTAATCAAAGATACAAGTGGTATACCCATGGTTTCATATAGGGGTGTAACTGTGGGTTCCGACATCGTGGAGTTCAGTGAGCTCTGATATTATACAGAAGACCTTCTGTAAGGGAGGTATTTTTGCTTAAAAAACCACCAAAGTGATGATACTAACAGAGACGATGACCTACCGCTTTCCCAGATTGCTCGACTAGACCAGGACAATCTGGATTTATATGTAAAAGTGATTCTGAGCTAACTGATTTACCGATGGTGTTTTGAATGATGAAAAGCAGGGGCTTATCGTGGAAATATTGTGTTCATTTTTAAAATATATATGTAGAAGTAAAGTCAGTTAAAAGTGCTTAACACAACACTATAAAGGTCATAAGGGCCAAAAAAGTGACTAAAAATACGAACAAAATAGACAAGGGACCACAATGACATAAAAAACCAAAACATGTAAAAATGTAGATATATATTAGTTTGGTTTGGTTTGGTTTATTTTGTTTAACGTCCTATTAACAGCTAAGGTCATTTAAGGACGGCCTTCCGTGCGTGCGACATGCATGCGTGTGGTGAGTGCGTATGTGTGTTTTGGGAAGCTGCGGTATGTTTGTGTTAAGACTCCTTGTGATAGGCCGGATCTTTTGCCGATTTAGAGTGCTACCTCACTGAAGCATACTGCCGAAGACACCCAGCAGCACACCCCACCCGGTCACATTATACTGACAACGGGCGAACCAGTCGTCCCACTCCTAATTTGCTGAGCGCTAAGCAGGAGCAGCAGCAACTACCATTTTTAAAGACTGGTATGTCTCGGCCAGGGGACAGAACCCAAAACCTTCCTCACAGGGGCGAACGCTCAACTAAAGGCCAAAAGTGAGGCATTGTCAAGGGAGACATTAGGAAGAAGAAAGTTGTTAAGAAGAGAAAAGATAAGATCCCAAGTTTAGTCGCCTCTTACAGTCATGCAATGGGGGCAGCAGGTACAATTCTTACGCCCTACCTGCAGGGCAGTATAAAATCAAAAAGCTTTACATCTTATCAACGATTTATTTTGTTTACGTATACCGTTAATCTAGCCAACATTTGCATGAATATCAGCGCATTGAAATCGGTTACCCCATCTGCTGCTTCAATACAATCTAATTACAAAAGATCCCAGAGGGATCTAGGCGCCAACCATTGAATGAATATAGGTTCTATGTCAGACTGATCTTCTCTCTATTTGTCCCTCCCTCTTACTTACCTGTGTATACCGCACATACGCATTCACCTCACGCATGCATGTTGCACGCACGGGAGGCCGTCCTTAAATGACCTTAGCTGTTAATAGGACGTTAAACAAAATAAACCAAACCAAAACAAAGTCTGTCGGTCATGTTGCTTTCAGATTGGTCCCAAAATGCAATACCAGGGACCAAGGGGAACCTACAAGGGGATCCCTTCAGTACTTTGTGAGAAATAGAGATAACAGACTTCAATTGTCAAAATACATGATGGCTGATCAATTCCAAAATGCAATATGCATAACTTCGGATTAAGTGCTACCTACATATGAAATCAATCATAGAAAGATCCCTTCAGTACTTTCTGAGAAATAGTGGTAACAAAAATTGTTCATGGACGGACGGAGGAACGGACGGACGGACCACGGACGCAAGGCGATTTGAATAGCCCACCATCTGATGATGGCAGGCTAAAAATCGAGATGGTCATTCTCATTACGTTACATGAACATCTAACAACATCCCATCAGGTGTCGAAGTTCTGATGACCTTTGAGATATACAATATTTCACTTTCAGTTGACGATGTCATCTAAGCAAACCATTTCGGCACAGCATGTATTAAGTTTAATGCTTTGTCGGACGAAATGACTAGAAACAAATTGACAGATCATATAAAATTCACTTCTAAGACTCTGAAAGTAGTCATTTGATTGGCTAATCAAAAAGGTCACCCTGACGTGACCCATTATGCGATGTCGTTGTGAGAATGACCATCTAGATTTTAATTAGATTGGTTTCAATACAAATGGAAACATTGAACTTATAGTCCGCCTTTTTTAATTTGGTAAAAGAATCCACAAATAGTCCGCACTAGGTATTGTAAAGCTTGCGGGCAATTCACAGGAAATTATGGTACGTAAACATAATGGGATATAATGTCACATCGGTTTCCAGCTGCGTTATTATATAAATTCATGGAGACGACATGCACGATCATAAATGAGTTTCTGTTTCGTGACATTTATGAACAGTCTAGACGTTTTTATTTTAGTTAAGTTCTCTTTATATCACTACCTGGATGCAAAATTTCACTAAATATCGATGCAGGGCTATAATTCCTCCTCTTCACTAGTGCAGGTGATTTTGTTTAATTCTCTTGCATTGACATTCTTACCTATTTATGTAAGTAGATCAACTAAAATGAACAAGCAGGAGAACAACCCTACAGGTGCATTATTTCCGGTGTTTAGACGCCCACGTAATTTACTCGGTATTATTTTAGACATAACTTCAAATTTTGAGCCGAAGTTTCGGACATTATTCTTTCTAGCTTTAATCATTTAAAAATTCCTGACGGTCCACCACCACAAATAGGTAATAAGGATCAATTAATGGTCTACAAAAACGATTTTGAGCCGAAAAACATATATGGCTGTTGTTATTACATTCTTAACGGCATGCACTGCAGATTGCTGCCCCCATTGCATGATCATAAGAGGCGACTAAATTTGAAATCTTATCTTTTCTCTTTCTTAACAACTTTCTTCTTCCTCAAGTCTCCCTTGACAAAGCCTTACTTTTTGCTTTTAGTTGAGCGTTCGCACCTGTGAGGAAGGATTTGCGTTCTGTCCCCTGGCTGAGACACACCAGAGTCTTTAAAAATAATATTCACTACTCCTGCTTAGCCCTCGGCGTTCTAGTGAGCGGTACAACTGATTTGCCCGTTGTCAGTATAATGTGACCAGGTGGGGTGTCCTGCTGGGTGTCTTCGGCAGTATGGTAGCACTTTAAATCGGCAAAACGTTTAGGCTATCACAAGGCCGCTTAACACGAACATACCGCAGCCTCCCAAAAAACACACGCACTCACCACACGCATGCAGGACGTTAAACAAATAAAACCAAAACCATTGTTGAAATGGATTACCTTGACCTTCGTTCAAGTTCACAAGGACAAATATGCTAAAATCTAAACATGACTTAATATCTAAGTGGCCCAGAGAACCGACATTGGGTCTAGCATTTATGACCTTGTCTTTTACTCAAGGTCACAGAGTTCAAATAAGCTAAAATCTGTAAACAACTTCTTCATAACCAAGACGCCCAGACACCTGACGATGCTGGGATGAAGGGCTACCAATTAAATCTGTTTGAATGAATGACCTTGGCCTTCACGGGGGTTAAATTTGCTACCGATTAGGCCCATGGACCTCGTGTTAGTGTGCATTGGTAAAACTGGGGACACCCCTAACACGTATGTCTTCCATGAAAGATTGATCGGTATTCGAATGAAATGATTCGTCGCGGCCCGTTCGGATGTTACTAGCTAATTTCGGGAAGTGTTGAAGCTTCGGGGTATAAGTAAAGGGGGGGGGGGGGGGGGGGGGGGGGCGAGTCGGCGGAGGGAGGCATGTTTTACTTTTTTATACATAAAGCACTATAATTGGGGAAAATAATGTATTCATTTATGGTAACTACAACAAAGACGTATGTCACGGAACATAATTAAGGTACAACTAATAGTGATTGTTAATTGATTTTTTTTTTCTTCGAACAAAATAATCTGCATCGATGTATGTGGGGAAAAGACATTTTCTTTGTTAACACTAAGTCATTAGCCGTAAAACAATACATTGTACAATACACTGTCAGCTTGACATGTTGTACCAGGAGGTAATAGATACGGGGAATGTGGAGCAAGTCTCCGTTTGTTACATATATATATATATCTATTAAAACTAGCTTTGACGTGCATTAACCAAAGATAAAACTCTTAAATATTGGCCGTCAACGTGTGTGGTAAATGATATAGCACTGCGAAGACAAACCGAGTTGAACATCATGATATTGAATTACCATATCCTGGTTTTTTATCTGCTTTTATAATAAACTTTGGCTGAAATCATCTTCGTATTTTTATCTTCTGCATACCTGGTTAACATTGGAAGTAAACACGTTTATTTTTAACAGGAACCTCGCACTATTAATCAATACCTCATGCTTAAATACATAACAAACAAGTTTGTATCAACTTAACGCGTTATAAAACAATCGTTAACGCCGATTTTTTCTCTCCAATATATAATCATCAAAGGAGGATTTATATTCCTTCTTAGTATTTATAGTTATAAATTTGACAAAGGCACGTAATTGTATATTTGCATAGGTCTGTTTTGAACTATTTAACGTTTCCCAGCTTTATTTAAATCCAGGTAATACTAACGCAATGTAGAAACAGGTACGGTGAATGTACGATGATTCCAGTTAATGGACATTCGTAATATGTAGAGCACAATTAATGAAATATTTACAAAACAACACATTTTGCCAATGAAGTGAAAATTGTTCTCAAACGTGGTTTAAGGAACGAGGCATTGGTTTTTTTTTTTTTTTTTTTTTTGGGGGGGGGGGGGGGGGGGGGGGCAAATAACTTCTGTAGTTATATTTTAAATTTTAAACTCAATGGCTTGTTCAAAAGACACACGACATTACCGCATTTCTAACCGAATTTAAAGTTGGATACAGCAGTGCCAAAATTTATTCGGCTGCATCATACTGCTATTTTTATTCTTCGTTGACTCATCAGTGATCCTAAGGGTCAAAAAGGGTTCATATAAGGCGACCAATAAACTTGAATTTGAACTTTCAAAATTGGATTTCAAAAGAACGTTAAGTATGGGGCCTGTATCGCTCACCTGGTTGGATTAGACCAAATGTCAAAATAATGTTCATGTTCAATTCGTTTTATTTGTCAATCTCAAACAATGCTACATATGGTTATGGTGTGGGTATCCCAACTGCTTTAAAGAAATGACGAAGTCTAGACTCGCTATGGGTCTGAAAGACCTCAAGAATTGTTTTTAGAACATCCATTCATAACTTTATGACTAGTAGCGATTTAAAGGAATTACCTCTATTTACCCTATGGGGCCCCGTCCCTTTAAATTTGGCCCCTCAGGGGTCAGAGTTACCATTTATGCAAAATCTGTTCCCCTTCCCCCAAGGATGTTTTTGACCAAATTTGGTTCAAATCCATTCATAACTTTATGACAAGTAGCGATTTAAAGGAATTACCTCTATTTCCCCTATGGAGACCCGCCCCTTTGGCCCCTCAGGGGTCAGAGTCAACATTTATGTACAATCTGTTCCCCTTCCCCTAATGATGTTTCTGACCAAATTGGGTTAAAATCCATTCATAACTTTATAACTAGTAGCGATTTAAAAGAATTACCTCTATTTCCCCTATGGGGCCCCATGCCTTTGTCCCCTCCGGGGTCAGAATCACCATTTATGCAAAATCTGTTCCCCTTCCCCTAATGATGTTTCTCACTAATTGGGTTCAAATCCCTTCATAACTTGACGACTAGTAGCGATTTAAAGGAATTACCTCCATTTCCCCTATTGGGCCCCGCCCCTTTGGCCCCTCAGGGGTCAGAATCACCATTTATGCAAAATCTGTTCCCCTTCCACCAAGAATGTTTCTGACCAAATTGGGTTCAAATCCTTTCATAACTTTATGACTAGTAGCGATTTAAAGGAATTACCTCTATTTCCCTATTAGGGCCCCACCCATTTGGCCCCCTGGGGGTCAGAGTCACCATTTATGCAAAATCTGTTCCCCTTACCCTAATGATGCTTTCTGACCTAAATTGGGTTCAAATCCATTCATAACTTTATGACTAGTAGCGATTTAAAGGAATTACCTCTATTTCCCCTATTGGGCCCCGCCCCTTTGGCCTCTTGGGGGTCAGAGTCACCATTTATGCAAAATCTGTTCCCATTCCCGCAAGAATGTTTCTGACCAAATTGGGTTCAAATCCTTTCATAACTTTATGACTAGTAGCGATTTAAAGGAATTACCTCTATTTCCCCTATTGAGCCCCACCCATTTGGCCCCCTGGGGGTCAGAGTCACCATTTATGCAAAATCTGTTCCCCTTACCCTAATGATGCTTCTGACCAAATTGGGTTCAAATCCATTCATAACTTTATGGCTAGTAGCGATTTAAAGGAATTACCTCTATTTCCCCTATTGGGCCCCGCCCCTTCGGCCCCTTAGGGGTCAGAGTCACCATTTATGCAATATCTGTTCCCCTTCCTCAAAGAATGTTTCTGACCAAATTTGGTTCAAATCCATTGATAACTTTATGACAAGTAGCGATTTGAAGGAATTACCTCTAATTCCTTATTAGGCCATGCCCCTTTGGCCCCTTGGGGGTCAGAGTCACCGTTTATGCAAAATCTGTTCCCCTTCCCCTAATGATGTTTCTCACTAATTGGGTTCAAATCCCTTCATAACTTGACGACTAGAAGCGATTTAAAGGAATTACCTCCATTTCCCCTATTGGGCCCCGCCCCTTTGGCCCCTCAGGGGTCAGAATCACCATTTATGCAAAATCTGTTCCCCTTCCACCAAGAATGTTTCTGACCAAATTGGGTTCAAATCCATTCATAACTTTATGACTAGAAGCGATTTGAAGGAATTACCTCTATTTCCCTATTAGGCCCGCCCCTTTGGCCCCTTGGGGGTCAGTCACCATTTATGCAAAATCTGTTCCCCTTCCCCAAAGGATTTTTCTGACTTAATTGGGTTCAAATCCTTTCATAACTTTATGACTAGTAGCGATTTAAAGGAATTACCTCTATTTCCCCTATTGGGCCCCGCCCATTTGACCTCTTGGGGGTCAGAGTCACCATTTATGCAAAATCTGTTCCCATTCCCGCAAGAATGTTTCTGACCAAATTGGGTTCAAATCCTTTCATAACTTTATGACTAGTAGCGATTTAAAGGAATTACCTCTATTTCCCCTATTGAGCCCCACCCATTTGGCCCCCTGGGGGTCAGAGTCACCATTTATGCAAAATCTGTTCCCCTTACCCTAATGATGCTTCTGACCAAATTGGGTTCAAATCCATTCATAACTTTATGACTAGTAGCGATTTAAAGGAATTACCTCTATTTCCCCTATTGGGCCCCGCCCCTTCGGCCCCTGAGGGCTCAGAGTCACCATTTATGCAATATCTGTTCCCCTTCCTCAAAGAATGTTTCTGACCAAATTTGGTTCAAATCCATTGATAACTTTATGACAAGTAGCGATTTGAAGGAATTACCTCTAATTCCTTATTAGGCCATGCCCCTTTGGCCCCTTGGGGGTCAGAGTCACCGTTTATGCAAAATATGTTCCCCTTCCCCAAAGGATGTTTCTGACTAAATTTAGTTCAAATCCATTCAGAACTTTATGACTAGTAGCGATTTAAAGGAATTGCCTCAATTTCCCCTATTGGGCCCCGCCCCTCAGGCCCCTTGGGGGGTCAGAGTCACCATTTAAGCAAAATCTGATCCCCTTCCGTCAAGGATGTTTCTGACTAAATTTGGTCAAAATCCAATAAGAACTTTTTGACTAGTAGTGATTTGAAGCAAATGTTGACGGACGGACGACGGACGACGGACGCTGCACCATGGCATAAGCTCACCGGACCTTCGGTCCAGGTGAGCTAAAAAACGTAAACAAGAAAATTTTAATATGAATGGCAAATACATCAATTAGGGCGGAGGGTACAGTTTGGTTTGGTTTGGTTTATTTTGTTTAACGTCCTATTAACAGCTAAGGTCATTTAAGGACGGCCTCCCGTGCGTGCGACATACATGCGTGTGGTGAGTGCGTATGTGTGTTTTGGGAGGCTGTGGTATGTTCGTGTTAAGTCTCCTTGTGATAGGCCGGAACTTTTGCCGATTTATAGCGCTACCTCACTGAAGCATACTGCCGAAGACACCCAGCAGCACTCATATGACGGTGGCTGTGGCGAGGACATTAAACACCGTAAAACAAAACAAACTATTCCTATGAACTGATTATTGAAATACCAATATTTCCTTTCCATTTCTAGACAGTAACGTTCTTGCTCTCCAAACATTTGATATTGAAGAGCATATTTGTCATGTCAAGATTTATTTTTTTGCTCATTGTCGATTACTGTCAAGGTGTCATGAAAGACAATGTGATAAAACAAGTATGGGGGGAAAAACCCTGAATATATCGGGTAATTTCATTTACTTGTGAAATATTTTAAAATCCGACGTATTTGTTGTCACTGTATCAGTTCTCATTTTCCTCTCGTTTCATAGGTTTTGAAATAAAGGGATTTAATACACTGCACTAACGGTCACGATACTTGTCTAAGAAACAATATTTTCAAAATTGTCTTGTAACGGTAATATCACCGAGAATAGTCAGAAAGTCTAACCAATAAAACTATATAATTGAAACATTTTTGGTCGAAATTGGGGGGGAAAGTACAAAGTAAGAATGTCCAGGTTTAAATTGACATATTTCATTACCACTAGAAATATATCAGTGTTAATTTAGACGGTCTTACCAACGAAACTATGGAACCGGATACCGGGGATATCACCAATGTTCGTATAATTCTTTGATGAACTGTGTTTAAGTGACTCAGAAACATGAATGGTTATGGCACGTGCTTTTTATTTGTTGATAACGGTATGCTCTTTTTACGAAAATGTTACATTAACAGAAGAGTAACAGTTTATGTTAGAGATAATGACTGTAAAGTCCGCTATTAAAATATACAAGATCGTAAGTATTATAATACATGTGTCAAAGGGATTTAATGCAATGATGGTTATTTCCGTATATGTGACGTGACACATTTACGTCACTGAACGCTGAATGGAAGGAAATAATATGTATCGAGTTATACACGATAATAATTTTAAGCTGCCAGATCGGCAGATGCTTTCAATAAATAGTCAAACTCACTAATGACACTGGGTTCAATCGTACTGACCGGGCACCGGTGTTTACACCTGGGCGTCGATGAATTTTACACCCGGGCAACGATAATTTCTAAAGAAAATAAACGCCGAAGACGGGATTGGAAGAACGATTGAGATTTTTTCTCTCTTTTTTTTTTTTGATGTGATAATGCTGTCCTTCAAGGAAATGACCCGACCACGGAACATTATGATAAATTGGCTATAACTTGCAAGGATAACAGACATGAAAAACACTTCTAATTTTTTGCTAATTCGCCCAGTGTAGGCGGGTATGACCAAATTATGCCCAAATCCACGAATTATGCAACATATACAGCAAAATCCGCGTGTCACATGTATGTTCGTGTTAAGTCTCCTTGTGATAGTACGGAACTTTTGCTGATTTATAGAGCTAACTCACTGAAGCATACTGCCGAAGACACCCAGAATCGGATGAAAAAAACTCAATTTGTTTTTCCTTCAGCATCCATATCACGATAATTAAAAGTAAGATATGCGTTAATAAATAACATGTACAGATAACTCGCAAGGCTCTTTTGTTTTTGGTTTGGTTTTATTTTGTTAAACGTAGCACTATAAACCGGCAAAAGTTTCGGCCTATTACAAGGGGACTTCACAAAAATATACCGCAGCCTCCCAAAACACACATACGCAACCACCACACGCATGTATATTGCACGCACGGGAGGCCGTCCAAACTTAGGTCATTACGAGGCTGTAACGTATTAAATGAACTGACGTTTATTTGCATCTCATGTATCAGTACATCTCTTGTAGCAGACTTTGAAGTGTAGTGAATTGTAGAGATTTTTATTATTAATGTTAACCACATTTCGACAGAAATAAAACTTTCTTTAGGCGGATATTCCCTGTTAAACAAGCAAGCACCCACGAATGCAGAACAACACACCCACCCATTTCATCGTAAAAAAAACACACAACAAAGCTCCACAACACCATACAGAAATAAAATTGGCATGTATTTATCAGAATTAAAGTAATTTGTGATCGCTTTGTGATATAAATAAATTGATACAACATGTCTCATTTAGCTGTTTCTATGCAAAGTTAGTCAAACTATTCAAATCTTACTCTTGACTTCTCTTGAATCATAGCACTTATTGCAAGGCAAAACGAAAATATAACAAGATAAACAACTTGAATTGGATTTCAAAAACATTTCTTTCACATTCCGTGTGCATTTAATATGATAATAGTATCAGAGGCTATACATATGCGACCACCAAACGCTTGTTGCATTGGTAATTGGAGAAAACAGATGTGTATACAGATTTTATTGGGGTTTTTTTATTACACAGAAATAAAGAGTATACATTTTATTTTAATTAAGAATTTCATCAACGTTCTGGTCATCAGCCGACTGGAAATTGATATTTGTTTTAAGTTTTTTGACTTGATTAATAAACCGACTCCTGAACTATTGCCAGTTCTAATATTCATGAACTAGGTCAATATACAGGATTTATTATACAAACATTAAGTGTATATACCTCATTTTAAATTTTAATTTTACAGAAGACGCCTCTGTCTCCGGAGAAACTGGTTAAATACTTCTTGTACCATTTTCCATTTGAAACATTTTCGTTCACATTTCTTTCGGTCATTTTCTGCTAGAATTATCATTTTGTTTCCCCGTCGATATTTTCTTGTGATTTTTGGTGTTTTATATTGACAACATAACGATACTATTTAATTTACCTATATACAAAGTACAGTTTTTTTGTTATTGTTTTGTTGCTTTTTTTTTATCTGTGCTGTGTGGTCGACCTTTTTTGGTCACCTGAGACCTATGACAATGGCCTTTTGTCCGGCGTCGTCCGTCCGTCGTAAACAATTTACATTTTCAACCTCTTCTCCAAAAGTGCCGAACTGAATTCAATAAAATTTGGCAGGAAGAAAAAAAATGTGAATTTCATGGTTCCCACCCCCATGGGGCCTGAGGGGCGGGGCCAAAAATGGCCAAATTGACTAAAACTTCAAAATTCTTCTCTACTCTCAGATATAGTTGAATCAAACACTCTTCGTAGATGGAATGGTCTTAAGGTGCTTTACCAAAATTGTGAATTTCATGGCCTTTGTGTCTCACGTTTGCCCCTGGGTAGGGGGTCAACTTTACTATAGTTTATATAAGGAAATCACAATTTTTGAATATTATTTATTGGATTTGTATTGGAATTCATTCTAACTTAGTTAACATTATCAACATGGAATGACAGTTTGATTGTACACACATGTTGTCCCTGACTGACCCCCAGGTGCTGATGGGCGGGGCTAAAAAAGGATCAAATCGACTGAAATTTCAAAAATCCTCTCTACTGTCAGATACAGTCGAATCAAAGACACTTCATAGATGGAGGGGTCTTAAAATGCTTTACCAAAATTGTGAATTTTGATTTGTTGGATTTCTATTGGAATTCATTCTAACTTGGTTAACATTATTAGCATGGGATGACAATTTAATGGTATGTACATGTTGACGCTGACTGACCCCCATGGGCTGGTGGGCGGGGCAAATAAGGGTCAATTAAATTAACTTAAATACTTAAAAACTCAGGTGACCGTTAAGGCCCATGGGCCTCTTGTTGGATTGTTACGCCGTCAGAACCCGATGAAAATAAATTATTTTAAGACCATTCAACTTTAGTTTGTTCTATGTTTCGAAACCTCCGATGCGATTTCAGTGACTGTACGCTACAACATAATTTAATTTGGTTTGGTTTATTTTGTTTAACGTCCTATTAACATCTAAGGCAACATAATTTAAATCCTCGACGGTACCGGCAAATTGACAAACAGAGGCCAGTAAAGTATCGCCTTACTAGAGGAAATAATAAGCGGGTAATTCCTTGTGCATGACATTTTGAGTTCCGAACTGTTTAACGTAAAACTGATTACGGAAGTTGATACAAAGGAAGCCTTATGATTGGTTTGGTTTGGTTCATTTTGTTTAACGTCCTATTAACAACCTAATATTGTTGTGTGGGGGAAGGTTTTAGACGATATTACATTACGACCATATTTATTTAGTATGTTCTACTGACACGTCTGGTATATAGACATATATAAACACTTTTGCAAGAAACTGAAAAAAAATCATTGTTTGTATGTTGTATGCTGAGTAGCGTCCCGATGGAACCTATTTACCCCTTGATATATGATTTGCTCTATTGTAATGCTGAACATTAGCAGATTTTTGCGTATTACGATCATCATTATCTCTATAGCTGATAATGACGTAACAGTTTTTATTAGCTCACCTGCCCGAAGGGCAAGTGAGCTTATGCCGTGGTGCGGCGTCCGTCGTCCGTCCGTCCGTCCGTCCGGCGTCAACTTTTTCATTCAAACAACTTCTTCTCAATAACCAAAAGGCCCAGGGACTTGATATTGGGCATGTAGCATGCTGGGGTGAAAGGCTACAAAGTTTGTTCAAATAAATGACCTTGGCCTTCATTCAAGGTCACATGGGTCAAATAGGCTATAATCTTCAAACGACTTCTTCTCAATAACCAAGAGGACCAGGGACTTGATATTGGGCCTGTAGCATGCTGGGGTAAAGGGCTACAAAGTTTGTTCAAACAAATGACCTTGACCTTCATTCAAGGTCACATGGGTCAAATAGGCTATAATCTTCAAACGACTTCTTCTCAATAACCAAGAGGCCCAGGGACTTGATATTGGGCCTGTAGCATGCTGGGGTGAAGGGCTACAAAGTTTGTTCAAATAAATGACCTTGGCCTTCATTCAAGGTCACGTGGGTCAAATAGGCTATAATCTTCAAACGACTTCTTCTCAATAACCAAGAGGCCCAGGGACTTGATATTGGGCCTGTGGCATGTTGGGGTGAAGGGCTACAAAGTTTGTTCAAATAAATGACCTTGGCCTTCATTCAAGGTCACGTGGTTCAAATAGGCTATAATCTTCAAACGACTTCTTCTCAGTAACCAAAAGGCCCAGGGACTTGATATTGGGCATGTAGCATGCTGTGGTGAAGGGCTACAAAGTTTGTTCAAACAAATGACCTTGACCTTCATTCAAGGTCACATGGGTCAAATAGGCTATAATATTCAAACGCCTTCTCAATAACCAAGAGGACCAGGGACTTGATATTGGGCATGTAGCATGCTGTGGTGAAGGGCTACAAAGTTTGTTCAAATAAATGACCTTGGCCTTCATTCAAGGTCACGTGGGTCAAATAGGCTATAATCTTCAAACGACTTCTTCTCAATAACCAAGAGGCCCAGGGACTTGATATTGGGCCTGTAGCATGCTGCGGTGAAGGGCTACAAAGTTTGTTAAAATAAATGACCTTGACCTTCATTCAAGGTCACATGGGTCAAATAGGCTATAATCTTCAAACGACTTCTCAATAACCAAGAGGCCCAGGGACTTGATATTGGGCCTGTAGCATGCTGGGGTGCAGGGCTACCAATTTTGTTCAAATAAATGACCTTGACCTACATTCAAGGTCACAGGAGTGAAATTGGCTTAAATCTGTAAACAATAATTTTGCGACAGCCAAGAGCCTCCAAGACCTGATATTAGGCCAATAGAATGCTGGAATGAAGGACTAGAAAAAATTTAAATAGGAATAAAACTAGCTTACAATGATATTTGAATAAAGAGGTAATCAACATAGTATCTTTAGAAATGACCTCAATCAATTCAAAGTTGCTGTAGAGCAAGGTGAGCGATACAGGCCCATTGGGCCTCTTGTTTGATATACAGGACATCCGGATATTGCGCCTTTTAACAGAAGGACGAGAGCAATTTCAAATGTCAAGGACGTTTTCATTCCATTCTCCTCATCCTAAAAGCTTTTGGTGCTAACGACCTTTTCAGTGTTGTTTGGCTGTTAAGAATGTAATAATACTATTTAACTATAGGTTGTATTTGATTTAAAGCCACATACTCACGAAGAAACATATATCAATCTTTACATTTTGAGCTTTTTACAGTTTTCGAACTTGATACATACCTAACAGATTATCGTGAATCAGAAAATGTGTATTTATGAAAGTATACGTGGAATTCCCGAAAATAATAACTGTGGATGCCGGACCAAGTTTCTCTGAAAATTAGTCCCACAATGCAAAGGCAGATTTTAAAGTCCATACAAAATGGCGGAACGCCGCAAGCGTGGAACTGTGCAAACGCAAGACAGATTTTGCCCCCCAAAAAAAAGACACAAAAGTGTGTGTGAGTATTTCTTCAGGAAAGAAAATGATTCGTTGGAACTTAACGAGAGAAGAAAAAGTAATAGACTCGTATTCCGATTTTTCCGGACGTCTATTGAATTGCTGGTTACCTTTTGAACATTGTCATCTTCCCCGATCTAAGATTTTATCGATGTTTTGTTGTATGCATATTGCTTCATTTTAAAATAAAGTATTTATATGTAAACTATGTTTGTTTACTGTGTTCAGTTACCTGGATATTAGGCAAATATTATGTTAATATATTTAAATGAAAGCATTATTAGGCAAAGTTTACGTATGCTAGATATGTAAACAACAGCAATGTGTGTAGTTTATGTGCAGTGCACGTTGTTATAGCCTCGTTCTCGGCTCCGTGACAAGTCTCGCTATAAATATAAATGCGGCGAGTTATTTTTATATACTGATGTCTCAAGGACTTCCCCGGTCAAGCGCCCAGGCCAGTGGTCATTTTAATGTTTGGAGAGCGTGAAGCGTCAGAGTCAATATTTATACAAACTCTTTACCCCTTTCCCGAAGGATATTCCAGATCACATTTGGTTCAAATTCATTCATAATTTTATGGCTAGTAGCGATTTAAAGGATTAAACCCTATTTCCCCTATTTGGCGCCGCCCATCAGGCCCCTGGGTGTTCAGAGTAAGCATTTATACAACCTCTGTTCCCCTTCCCCCAAGGATGTTCCTGACCAAATTTAGTTAAAATTTATTCGTAACTTTTTGACTAGTTGCGATTTAAAGGATTAACCCCTATTTCCCCTATCGGGCCCCGCTCCTCAGGCCCCTGGGGGTTTAGAGTAAAAATTTATTCCATAAGTTAGCTCCCCTTCTCCAAACGATGTTCCTGACCAAATCTGGTCAAAATCCATTTAAAACTTTGTGACTTGTAGCGATTTAAAGACTAATATCTATTTCCCCTATTTGGCCCCTCCTCTCAAGCCCCTGAAAGGTCAGAGTCAATATTTATACAAACTCTTCCCCCTCCCTTCCCCCAAGGATGTTCCTGATTTGGTTTGGTTTATTTTGTTTAACGTCCTATTAACAGCTAAGGTCATTTAAGGACGGCCTCCCGTGCGTGCGACATGCATGCGTGTGGCGAGTGCGTATGTGCGTTTCGGGAGGCTGAGGTATGTTCGTGTTAAGTCTCCTTTCGATAGGCCGAAACTTTTGCCGATTTATAGTGCTACCTCTCTGAAGCATACTGCCGACGACACCCAGCAGGACACCCCACCCGGTCACATTATACTGACAACGGGCTAACCAGTCGTCCCACTCCAAGTATGCTGAGCGCTAAGCAGGAGCAGCAACTACCATTTTTAAAGACTCTGGTATGTCTCGGCTAGGGGGTTCTAAGCCTTCCTCACAGCGGCGAACGCTCAACTAAATATGCTGAGCGCTAAGCAGGAGTAGCATCTACCCTTTTTAAAGACTCTGGTATGTCTCGGCTAGGGGACATAACCCAAAGCCTTCCTCACAGCGGCGAACGCTCAACTAAAGGCCAAAAGTGAGGCATTGTCAAGGGAGCCATTAGGAAGAAAAAAGTTGTTAAGAAAGAAGAGAAAAGATAAGATCCCAAATTCAGTCGCCTCTTACGATCATGCAATGGGGGCAGCAAGTACAATTCTTGCGCCCTACCAGAGTAAAAATTTATACAAAATCTGTTTCCCTTCCCCCAAGGATGTTTCTGACCAGATTTGGTAAAAATTCATTCATAACTTTAGGACAAGTAGCGATTTAAAGGAATTGCCCCTATTGGGCCCCGCCTCTCCGGCCCCTTAGGGGTCAGAGTCACCATTTATGCAAAATCTGTTCCCCTTCCCCAAAAGATGTTTCTGACCAAATTGGGTTCAAATCCATTCATAACTTTATGACTAGTAGGGATTTAAAGGAATTACCTCAATTTCCCTATTGGGACCCGCCTCTCCGGCCCATTAGGGGTCAGAGTCACCATTTATGCAAAATCTTATCCCCTTCTGCTAAGGATATTTCTGACCAAATTTGGTCAAAATCCAATAAGAACTTTTTGACTAGTAGCGATTTGAAGCAAATGTTGACGGACGACGGACGCTGCGCCATGACATAAGCTCACCGGACCTTCGGTCTAGGTGAGCTAAAAATGAAGATATCCAGTTCATTGCATCAAAATGCGAGACTCTTACAAAAAAGTTTAAAAAGGGAAAATTTCAAACATTGGTGACATTTGACTTTTAAATAAGATTCCAATTTGACCTTTTTCGTAATAATGGGGGAAGACTTTGCCCCTACAATTATCTACAAATAATATAATTCCATGAGAGCTGTAAAATGAGCAATTTTCTTGTTTTGGACATTTTGACCCTATGATGTCATGGCGTCCATTTTGGATTTTCGACGTACTTGATAATATTGCAATATACACATTTCTCATATTTGTTACCATTCAAGAGATTACTCACCCACAAAATTGTCCTAGAAGAATAAGAAGAAACATAACAATTCCAATAGGTCTTTTCAAAGTTAGTGAAAAGCCATACGTAATATTTCCACATTTTGTATTGCATATGAAATAGCATAGAAAAGACATTTCTCTTGTGTCTAATGTATATATCAATACTAAGGAACGAATATTAAATCAAATTGCAGAAAAAAGCAATTTACGGTGTACCAATATCACCATAACCCACGTTAAATGTCACCTTTGACATTCCTGCCTTGTTTCAATGTTATACTGCCTCTGACAAATTGGTTCAAAACACTGCAGATTATTTCACGTGTATCACGAGTACTTTTGTCGAAGAAAAATATCTGACCCAGACAGACAATGCTCTGTATTTTGTAGAAAATGTTATGGATGTCTTAACAAATCAAATCGTCCTTCTAGACTCTTGATCAATGTTACAGGGTTCACATGTGAACGGTGGCGTTATCGTACGGTATTGTAAATAGGTTTATAAAATACAACCGAATGAAATATTTATGTGTCATCATCAATAATTCATGAGGTCGCATGATTGGTCTCTGTACAGAAAACAACATGCCGTCCTGCTCCAAATTCGTTTGTCTGATAAGAAACTTACTCATCAATGTATAAATGAATACATAAAGCTTTTAACGCATGGCTATGTAATATAAAATTTAAAAATTGAGGTAAGTTTAGAGGATCCAACATGATGGCTAGGTAACATGCTGCCCTGCAGGTAGGGCGTAAGAATTGTACCTGCTGCCCCCATTGCATGATCGTAAAAGGCGACTAAACTTGGGATCTTATCTTTTCTCTTCTTTCTTAACAACTTTCTTCTTCCTAATGTCTCCCTTGACAATGCCTCACTTTTTGCCTTTAGTTGAGCGTTCGCCGCTGTGAGGAAGGCTTTGTGTTCTGACCCCTAGCCGAGACATACCAGAGTCTTTAAAAATGGTAGTTGCTACTCCTGCTTAGCGCTCAGCATATTTGGAGTGGGACGACTGGTTCGCCCGTTGTCAGTATAATGTGACCGGGTGGGGTATGCTGCTGGGTGTCTTCGGCAGTATGCTTCAGTGAGGTAGCACTATAAATCGGCAAAAGTTCCGGCCTATCACAAGGAGACTTAACACGAACATACCGCAGCCTCCCAAAACACACATACGCACTCACCACACGCATGCATGTCGCACGCACGGGAGGCCGTCCTTAAATGACCTTAGCTGTTAATAGGACGTTAAACAAAATAAACCAAACCAAACCAAAAAAGCCCCTCATTGCACCTCTTTTTTTACATTTAAAGAAACAATATTTTGCCTCACTCATCATTTTTTAGTTAGTATGAAAAAAGTAATTACCAAAGTTTCACTGAAAATCAGTATTATGTAATCAGAAAAGAAGGCTTCACATGTTAATTGATGTAACTTAGTCACATCATGACATGCATATCAGTAATAATTGTTTTTACTGAACTGAATAATGTTATTTGAAAATAGTTTCAAGTTTGGCTTGAAAATAAAAAAAAATATCACCCTCATCTATTTTTGGGCCAATAAAATGATAAATAAAAATACCTCCCTCCCTCATCTCTTTTGAGGAAAATTGGCCTGATAACCAAGTAATCAACTTTGTGTGGCCTACTGTTTCTAGATTTGAACAATAATTAGTAGTAATTCTACTGATTTTGAACAAGTCTTTCTAATAGTTTTTGCAACATTTCTGCCTGCTGTTTTTGTTCCTTCTTTTTTTACGTTCTTCTGCTGCCTTTTTCTTTTGCATTTTTTCTTCTTCCTTCCTGCGCTTTTCCTGTATGATATCAGTGCTAGTCAATAGTCTACTCTTTGTTACAGTGGTGGACTTCTTTCCTGGCTTTTTGGGTGTGGATGTAGCAGTATATTGAAGAAAGATGCTTTCTATATCTGAAGCCCATGCAGAATCTGATGACTGGGGATGCGTAATGCTAACATTAACGCATGCACCCTCGGGAAGGTCCGGTAAGAGTGGGATATCTAATGTGTGGCTATCAAGCGTAACAGACGACTGGATTTGGTCAAGGGCAGCATTAAGGTCATCATCGCCGGTAGTGTTGTTGCTGGGCGGAGTTAACATCGTCGCCGATACATTTGCCAATGTCATCAGTGGATCAAAGACAGAAAGATTGGTTGAAGAAAGGTCTCTTGACTGCAAAGACGGGCTTGTTAACCCGATCGTATCTACAGGTGAACTCGCGGTCCATGTCACAGGTGGAGAAGCTACAATCCGCGGGACAATAGGTGGCATTGTCGAGGTCGAGATAGCAGTGGCCGGACTGGCGAGAGGAAATAACATCGAGGCAGAGGTATCGGAGGTCACTGATGCTGATGTATTGGAGGCAAACAAGGGAGAGGTAGCAGACGTCATCGAGGCAGAGGTAGCTGAGGTCATCAGGGCAGAGGTAGCTGAGGTCATCAGGGCAGAGGTAGCTGAAGTCATCAGGGCAGATCTAGAGGTAGAGGTGGTCATCAGGGCAGATCTAGAGTTAGAGGTGGTCATCAGTGCAGGTCTAGAAGTAGCGGTGGTCATCAGGGCAGAGGTAGCAGAGATCGAGGCAGGAGTAGCAGAGACCATCGAGTCAGATGGCGGTAATGCCTTCGACGAAGATACGGGAAATGCAAAAGAGGGAGCAAATGCTGACACTGGAACTGCTTCCTTGTTAAGGGGATATATCCCTGTGGTCCTGAAGCCACTCTTTATATTTGTCTCTGTTAACGATTGTTCCCATGCTGTTTTGAATAACTTGGGCCAGACACATTTGGTGACAACCCTCCCAGTTGAACTGGTATAGTTCGAACAAACAATGTTATTTTTTTTTTTCAATGGGCCAAACACCCCCTTGTCAAGTGGCTGCAAAAAATGAGAACTGTGTGATGGCATTACAAATATCAGTATCTCCTCCTGTCGCGCCTTTTCAAGAAGTCCAATTACTTCGTGGCTCTTGTGTTGATCCATGATCAATGTCTGTGGCCGACATGGTCCTATATTTTTAATGAACACGTCCGCAAACCATTTTTCTCCCAGGACGTCCTCCATCCATGCGTTTGATTGAAACGTATATATGGCTCCATCCGGTCCTTCGTCTGTGCCATAAGCCTGCAGACTTCTGTCAGTCTTCCCCTTGACAATAACTAATGGCGGAATCTTACCGCCATCTGCATTGATTGCAGCAACAATGGTGATGTTTTCCCTAGAGTTACTCACTCTCCAAGGAATGCTTCTAGAACCCTTTCTAGCGATCACAGAATTTTGGCTTGTGCTCTAGCGATACTCCCTTTTCATCCATATTCCAGATGTGTCCTGGATCTGTAATGGCATTCTGCTTCAGAATGTCTTCCAGCTTAACGAAATATTCGTCAACTGTTGCCTTGTCAAGGCGAGCTCTGGGAGACGACAGCTTTGCAGGTTTCCGTGTCGTCATGGTTGGGTGGCGATGTTTCAATCCACGAAACCAGTCGTTCCCTGGAATTCCATTTTTGAACGGGTTATGGATTTTAAGTTTCTTGCACACCTGCCCAGCCTTGATCATCATCTGATGCTTGCTCAGACCGAGGCCCATAGTGGATTCGTTGACAGCTTGTGTTACGATCTCCTCCTCCACGTCTAACGGTAACACGGCAGGCTTTCCAGCAGTTGCATTTAAAGAATGATGCCCCAACCTCTTGTCTGATATTGTCGAACGTGGCACCCCATACTTTTCTGATGCTTGCCTTAATGTGAGTGTTTTTGATGAGTACTCGGCAACAGCCTGTTCTATATCCTCTTGACTGTATTTGCAGTACAGGTTCTTCTTCTTTCTTGGCATACCTAAAATCAACATTACCCTTTGCTATATTGCAACGAAAAGCATGGAAGAAGAAAGGTTTGTAATATCAGATCGGTTATCACGTTTGAAATCTCACGCGTGACGGGCGATGTAATGCGAGCCGGTTAGTTTCATATGTAATTAATAAACTCGTTCAATAAATTCAATATTACATGAACACGAGTGTTATATTCTATTTATTATATAACTCGAGAAGCATGCTTACTAATGTATTTTCAATGCGTCTCTATATAGCGACGATTAACGGAAGCCCCATTTTCACTACTGAGACAAGAGCGTGACGTCATTTTTTATGACGTCACAATAGTGTTCCCACAGTGACAATGCTCAATTGCATGTTTATTGTACGTGTGCTATATCGTTTTTATTGCATGGCAGATGGTCTGTGTTATATAATAAAGTGCATTATACAAATGTACCTATACTGTGTTTACTAGATATATGTTCTTAAGGTGACCCTTTAAATCGATTATATCTCCACTTTTGCCTCGACTTCACTTAGCTGTGCGTGTAGGCTATGCGTTTCGTCTGATAAGCTAAAACACATCTGGAGTATTTCCGCGGAAATTGCCGAGCAAATCAGGCGAGAGGTGGGCGGAGCTTGTTACCGAACGCACAGAAATTTAAATTCAATCAGGCGAGAGATGGGCGGAGTTTGCTACCGAATATACAAATAGGATTTGAGTAATATTAAAAATGGAACGCTAGCTTGCCGTGTGCTATTACAAATAATTGTATCGTTGTACTATACTATTTACACTGTATCATATGATGAGAATATTATAATATGACCACTTGACAGACGTAACAACAGTATCTAGGTAGAGCGGAAGAGGGTAATTTCGTATCCTACCCCGTACCAGACGGTTACGGAGTAATATATATATGTATGGAAATGGTCATTTAAACTTCAGTGGCTCGGTTATTGTCTTGAAACATCTGACGTTGAAATGCTGCCGGAAACACGACAAACGCAATTGTGCACATATATGTACTTATTGTAATAAGGAGACATACAGTTTATGAGAGATACTCTTATAGATGGTCATAGTATCGGTAATGCCATAATTACATCTGACCACCCCGACCTATACATGTACATCCCAGTGCTTGACCCCCGCACCAAAAACGTCAGCACAAGCCCGACCAAGGGGGTGCACGAGGTACGTAACATTAATTAGCATATACTGTACATGGACTTGCCGTTTTGCATAATTTAATATGCCATATCTCCGGGGCCCCGGGCTGATATAGAGGTATCGGGCCGATATGGGTTAAGATATTAATATGATAATCTGTAATTAGTAATTGCAGTGTATGATATACTTTAATGTGATTCGTCATGGCCGTTTACAATATGTGATACGGCATGCCGGCCATTTCTCGGTCCGATCAATGTCTGTTCCGCTTGCTCCATACCGTTCGCTATATTTCTCGCCGACTGTTTTTAACAGCAAATAATTTGTTTGGCATGTTTTATGTCTTGTTGTAAATACCTATGACGTTATTAATAAATATTGATCGTGTGTAGAATATAAGACTTCGGAACCTAGGTTTACTATATCGTATATAAATCGTTTTCCATTCCCTCAAAACATGCAGCTACGATGTAGTGGGTCATCTTGTCCTCCCAGACCTGCTCATATTATATAGCCCGGGGTCTACGCAATACTAAAAAAAACTATATAGATATGTCCGTCTCTAAAAGTTGGAACCATGGTGACCCGGGCGGGGCACAGTTGACATGATGTTTAAATTCAAATTCAAATTCACATGTCCCTTTTTTTTAATAACGTTACATACGAGACTCGCTACAGTCGATTGGTGTCCCTTTATTCTTAGCGTACTCGATCATGTGACCATTACACAAACACAAATGTGATACAGGTTATGTAGCTAATGTCAATTTTTAACTTCGTTTTCGGGTTGTGGAATATGAAACAAAAATTTGGAACTCAAACGGTTAACATGACCACCACATTGCCACCACATACAACCTGTATACATAGCTATAGAATGTATCCACGATAATTGAAGATGTTGTTCAGGCTTATTATACATATTTAAGGATTAACATCAATTATTTTTTCTGTTATACAGTCATAACAGAAAATTAAATTATAAGAATTAACATTAATTATTTTTTCTGTTATAGTCATCACATAAAAAACTGGAGTGTACTCTCTTCATAAACCGCTTCGCGGTTTATTTAGAGTACACTCCAGTTTTTATGTTATGACTGTATAACAGAAAAAATAATTAATGTTAATTCTTATAATTTAATTTCGTCTTATACATACCAAGATATTTCACTTTCTTTGGTGAACTCTTTTCTGTGATAAATTATTACGCAACGTCATCAGCCAATCAAAATGACGTTACATTTCGCAACGTCAAAAATTTTGTTATGGAGGTACAATGTATAACAAAATTATTTCAGCCAATGAAAATGCGTGTTTCATACAAAATTAAATTATTAATTAATCACAAAATTATTTTCACAATTTCTGGGTTCTGTCCCCTGGTCGAGACATACCAGAGTCTTTGAAAATGGTAGTTGCTGCTCCTGCTAAGCGCTCAGCATACAAGGAGTGGGACGACTGGTTCGCCCGTTGTCAGTATAACGTGACCGGGTGGGGTGTCTTCGGCAGTATGCTTCTGTGAGGTAGCACTATAAATCGGCAAAAGTTCCGGCCTATCACAAGGAGACTTAACACGAACATACCACAGCCTCCCAAAACACACATACGCACTCACCACACGCATGCATCGGCAAAAGTTCCGGCCTATCACAAGGAGACTTAACACGAACATACCGCAGCCTCCCAGAACACACATACGCACTCGCCACAAACATACATGTCGCACGAACGGGAGGCCGTCCTTAAATGACCTTAGCTGTTAATAGGACGTTAAAAAAAAAAATTAAAAAAAAAACCAAAGTCCTTAAATGACCTTAGATGTTAATAAGACGTTAAACAAAATAAACCAAACCAAACCAAAATCGTCAAATAATGTACATGAAAATATACCTAAACGTTCGACAATGGATTACTTTATACCAAAGAAACCTAAAATCTGGATGCAACGCTGCTTGGTCGTTCAGAAAAACCCCATACAAATAATAAAAACATTATCTGTTGACAATGTGAGCTATACAATTAGAAAAAAAAATCCCTTTTGTTGTACTTGTTTTCAAGAAACTTGAAGTGCTTTATTAAAAAAAAAATATTTGATGGATAATCAAGATGCAAACAGTTTATGCTGGTTTAATTTCAAACGGGAAATTGTGTCTGCGAAGAAGATTAATGGCAGTTTGAAGTTTGGTCTGGTCTATATTTTTCACTCAGTCCCATATTGAGCAGCTTCGATACAACGACAGCATGATCCCGCTGAATGTAGGCCCGGGTTTTGCCATCAGAACCAGCAAGCACCTACACAGCATTCGGGTCCCATTTGTTGTCCGGCTGATGCTTCATTTTGTACTTTACCCAATTTCCAATTCTTTTGGACCCCAGTGATGCATTCCCAAACACCATATATCGGGAATGATTAGGTACATCTGCAACATCCTAGATAAGATATAGGTCTATTAGAGTTGTATATAGATGTCCATAACGAATGTATCGTCATCAATTATCAAAAATTTGCTGAACTCGACTTTTTAGATCGGTGTTGAGGGGGAGTGAGGGGGGGGGGGGGGGGGGGGGCGACGGCTGTTGTGTCACTTTTACAGTGTTTTTTTTTTTTTAATCGACCTATCCTGTAATGCTATAATAATGCTCTTGAACATCTTGTTGACAACCGATCTGACAATTCAAACCTTACAAAGAAGAAATGAGTAGTTAATAGATAGAGATAATGTTTCGTTTATCTTACGACCGAAATTACACCTTCTGTCGAATAGCATTGTGTAATATTTCGGTCAGATTTAAAAACTTATTTTTAAATTATATTTTGTAATTCTTTCAATAAAAGTTCATTTCATATTTCTTAAAACAGAAGTTTTCGTTATTTTGTACGATGTAAAAACGCCATATATTAAATGTGTACCTACTTTTCCGTGTTTACGCAAATGTCCTTGGCGACCTTCTTGTAGTTGTAAATTTGTACTTTTAGCGCCGTGTGAACCAGGACAGTGACGTCACTCATTTGTAAACACTCTCACGACCCTGATTCCGATTTTCCAACTGTCGGAAGTAAGCGTCAACTTAACTTGGATGTTTCTGTCGGCGATAAAAATAGCAGAGGACTAAAACAGCGGATGCCACCAATTGTATTCAGCTGAAAACCTGATTTGACCGAAATATTACCTGTGACCGAAATATTACCACTGTACTCTACCTGTTCTGAAGACGTTTGGCCCCGGAAAATAAAAACATTCACATTTCATTAAAGGAACTTATATCCGTATACCTTGTTCCTGTAATTCGACTTAAACATACGTATTAAAGTTTTATTATCTCAAACCCATTTGTGGTGTGGAGGCTGTGTTATACGAATGTGTTTTATCTTGTATCATGTCTATTTCTGTTTAAATTATCTCCGCTTATGTGGTAATCTGGTCAAGTCGTTGATATTAGCCTTTTCTCTGTGATTAGCGTATGGTCTCAAATGTGCGTTAAGCGAGCTCTTTATATGAGCCCATGTTTGAAATTTCGTCTGCAGTAAAGTATAAACAGAAAAAATGTTCATAAAGCCATACATGAGGTTAATTAAAACTTTTCCGACTAGATAACCTAATATTACCATTTTCCATTTTTGAAATTAGATACAGGGATGGTTATCTGCCAAATATTTATTAATCAGTGATTGGAGAATGAAAATTGCATTTTGCAGATTGTGAAACTGCATTCATTTCCACACAGAAGTCAGTGTCGATTTTCTCCAGTCATCTCTGGAGTATGATGAATATTTCAAGTTTAAAATTGCAATTACTCTGAAACAGCGATTTCGGATATATTGCTTTAAAGTTAAGTGTAAATAATTCTTAACAAATAGAATGAATTAGCCATATTGCAGTCCGTTGCTCACTTGTTCGCATATGCTATTTCTAGGTTATATCATACAGCGTAATACATGTATATATTAGCGTTTGGTTTGGTCTAACGTCCTATCAATTGTTGTCTTTTAAGGATTGGTTTGGTTTATTTTGTTTAATGTCCTATTAACAGCTAAGGTCATTTAAGGACGGCCTCCCGTGCGTGCGATATGTATGGGTGTTGTGAGTGCATACATGTATGTGTGTTTTTGGAGGCTGCGGTATGTTCGTGTCAAGTCTCCTTGTGATAGGCCGGAACTTTTGCCGATTTATATTGCTACCTCACTGAAGCATACCGCCGAAGACACCCAGCAGGACACCCCACCTGGTCACATTATACTGACAACGGGCGAACCAGTCGTCCCTCTCCTTGTATGCTGAGCGCTAAGCAGGAGCAGCAAGTACCATATTTAAAGACTCTGATATGTCCCGGCCAGGGGACGGAACCCAAAGTCTTTCTCACTGGGGCGAACGCTCAACTTAAGGCCAAACGTGAGGCATTTTCAAGGGAGACATTATGAAGAAGAAAGTTGTTTAGAAAGACGAGAAAAGATAATATCCCAAATTTAGTCGCCTCTTACGATCATGCAATGGGGCAGCAGGTACTATTCTTACGTCCTACCTGCATGGCCAGGTCTTTTAAGGACGGCTTCCCCGTTTGCAAGATGCATACGTATAATGTATTTGTCTTAGAATGAACGCTATTTCGAGGCTATTTAATATACGCTATATGTATTTATGTTAGGGTTGCGTTTGGTTTGGTTTAATGTCCTATCATATCATTTTAGGACGTTTTTCCCGTTTGCAAGATGCATATGTATAGTATATGTGTTTTTGGAGGTCGTGGTATGTGTATTAAACCAAATAAACCAAACCAAACCAAATCCTTGTGACAGCCTGGAACTGATGCCGACTTTATAGTGCTACCTCACTGAAGCATGCCGCTGAAGACACCCTGCAGGACACACTACGCTTACCCTATTGCAAACCAATCGTGTCCCTCTTCAAAGGAATAGTTCCTACATTTGTATCATCTTCATTGACTCTGGTATGTCTCCGTCAGGACATTCCTAACAGAAACGAACGCTCAACAAATTTCTAAACGTGAGGCATTGTCAAGTGAGACATTAATCAGAAATTTGTTAAGAGAATAGAGAAAAGACCTAATCCAAAAATTAGTCGCCTGTTACGATCATACATTGGGGGAAACATGTACGATTCTGACGGCCTACCTGCAGGACACCAGAGCTGTTGATAAGACGTTCGAACGATACCAAACAAATCCGAACCCTTATATTTATGCGCAAATCTGCTAATGACTTACAAAGTCTATTGGAAAATAAAGTTCAGTAGCCTTTCGTTTAAATCAATATAGATTATACAATCAATTAACAACCAACCGTAAAGATTAATGTTTTTGCGAGCGCCTTTTTCTAGTGTTGTTGAGCCGTAAAACAATACAAAAACAAAGATTTTCTTTCCAGTATATCGAAGTAATCAAATTACAAAATTCATACCCTTAAACGAGTTACCAGCACACGCAGCTTAATCCGTAATCAGTATAATTTGTTTCGGTGTTAAATAACCGAGTCCAAATTATACCATTAACAGTGTCACGGATCTGTATGAACGCTCACTTCCGACACATCATCCTTTGTTCTTGGCAACTGTCTTGATGTTAAAATCAGCAACGAAACAAAAAAGACCAAAACCAATGTAATTTATATTATGCAATTTAATGGGTTTGGTTTATTTTTGTTTATTAACATGGCTTCCGACTTATTAACACAATATGTAATTATAGGCCGATGGCCAACAACGATTGCGCCACCGACTGGAAGCTTTCGTATTGGTATCGCCTCTGAAATGCTACACCTGGACACTGCAGCTCGACATCCGGTCTCGTTATACCAACATTTTGAAATTCCTATTGTGTTGTACAAACTTGGCTGGATTAGGTGACATTGTCGAGGGATGCATAAGGATAAAGAGTTGTTAAGTCGCTTCTTTATAATCAATACAATGAGGGCAGCTAGTACAAAACCTTACACCATCGTATATGTTTCTGACACTTAAAATACCCGTTGTCTGATGTAATTTATTATATCAATGCATGATACATTTAGGAACAACTACAGTTTTGTTCCAAATCAATCCTACACTGATCCTTCATTTGGCAAATCTGGTGACACATTCCTGGCACCACGCCTCCATACTGGCATAACAACATCAGTATCGCGCACCGATGCAGATAACTGTCAGACAATCACGTTACATGGAAAAGATGTTCAGTTCGATACATGCAATATGAATCAATTGGACATTTAGCCAATTAACTACCCATATCCATTACGATGGTACAGGATCTCGCAGGATATCTCTCCAACGTCATGTCTGTTTAACGTCCTATCAATAGCAACGGTTATGTAAAGACGGCCTCTCCGTGTAGGCTAAGTGAGTGTAGGAGTGGAAAACAAGTGTTTCCGGGAGCCTGCAATGTGCTCGCGAGTTCCCCTGTGAAGGTGCAAGAATAATTATATATAGTATCTTATCTACAAATTTAATATCCACTACATACATTATAGCCCTTAATATAAAACAAGAGGCCCAGGAGGGCTGTATTGGACATCAGGTTGGATTTGACAATGCCAAAATAATGTTCATGTTCAATTCGTTGATAGCTTTATTTGTTGATGACACGCAAAGCCATATATTGTTACGGGATTGGGAGCTCTGCTGTAAAGATATAACTCAAAATCGAAGTCTCTTTGAGTGTGAATACCCCCAGGAATTGTCATTTACAACATGATTGTGTTTAAAGAAATTTAAGTCCTTTCGGGTGGGGATTGGTTTGGTTTGGTTTATTTTGTTTAACGTCCTATTAACAGCTTATGTCATTTAAGGACGGCCTCCCGTGCGTGCGACATGCATGCGTGTGGTGAGGGCGGTATGTTCGTGTAAAGTCTCCTTGTGATAGGCCGGGACTTTTGCCGATTTATAGTGCTACCTCACTGAAGCACACTGTCGAAGACACCCAGCAGGACACCCCACCCGGTCACATTATACTGACAACGGGCCAACCAGTCGTCCCACTCCTAATATGCTGAGCGCTAAGCAGGAGTAGCAACTACCATTTTAATGACTGGTATGTCTCGGCCAGGGGACAGAACACAAAGCCTTCCTCACAAGGGCGATTGATTTGGTTTGGTTTATTTTGTTTAACGTCCTATTAACATCTAAGGTCATTTAAGGACGGCCTCCCGTGCGTGCGATATGTATGAGTGTGGTGAGTGCGTAGGGGCGAACGCTTAACTGAAGACCAAACGTGAGGCATTGTCAAGGGAGACATTATGAAGAAGAAAGTTGTTCAGAAACAAGAGAAAAGATAAGATCCCAAATTTAGTCGCCTCTTACGATCATGCAATGGGGGCAGCAGGCACAATTCTTACGCCCTACCTGCAGGACAGGGAATACCCTGGGGCCTATATTTAAATCAGTATTATATCTGTCTTGATTTTCAATGCTATAATCGCTTATGGGGTCGGGATCTCAAATATTTAACAAAGGAACTAAGTCTTTGGGGATTGGGAAAGACCTAATGACCTATTTTTATAACAAGATACTGTTTATCTCTTGATGCCAAGTAATGATACATATGGATAATGGATGGGGATCTAAACGGTTTCAAAAATATTTCCAAGCAGAGAAACTATGTATCTTCTCCCTAGGGTCGGAGAAAAACACCGGGGCCTATTTTTAGCCCACCATCATCAGATGGTAGGCTATTCAAATCGCCCTGCGTCCGTGGTCCGTCCGTCCGTCCGTCCGTCCGTAAGCAATTCTTGTTATCGCTATTTCTCAGAGAGTACTGTAGGTGACTCGGTGCCTAGTTATGCATATTGCATTTTGAGACCAATCGGAAAACAACATGGCCGATAGGCAGCCATCTTGGATTTTGACAATTGAAGTTTGTTATCGCTATTTCTCAGAAAGCACAAATGGGATCTTTCTGAAATTTCATATATTGGTTCTCCTTGGTTCCTAGTTATGCATATTGCATTTTGATACCAATCGGAAAACAACATGGCCGACAGGCAGCCATCTTGGATTTTGACAATTGAAGTTTGTTATCGCTATTTCTCAGAAAGCAATGAAGGGATCTTTCTCAAATTTCATATATAGGTTTTCCTTGGTTCCTAGTTATTCATATTGCATTTTGAGACCAATCGGAAAACATGGCCGCCGGGCAGCCATCTTGGATTTTGACAATTGAAGTTTGTTATCGCTATTTCTCAGAAAGCAATGAAGCAATTGAAGGGATCTTTCTCCAATTTCATATGTAGGTTCCCCTTGGTCCCTGGTATTGCATTTTGGGACCAATCCGAAAACAACATGGCCGACAGACAGTCATTATCGCTAAATCTTAAATTTGATATATAGGTTCCCCTTGTTTGAAAAGTACTAGAGGGCTGTTTCTGAATTTACACAGATTAGTAAAAATTAGAGGAAGGGAAAAGTAGAGAAAAGATCAATCTGATATGGAACATATAAAGATCATTCAATGGTGGGCGCCAAGATCTTTCTGGGACATGGAGCATGGAACCTATCAAGATCATTGAATGGTGGACGCCAAGGTCCCTCTGGGATCTCTTGTTACAAAAGAAATGTGTTTATCTCTTGGGTGCCCAGCAATACTATATATGGCATGACCCTATTAATTATAGTTTTTTGAATCCCCACCACCTGGATATCATACCTACCTTTTAGATATGAGCGATAAATTGTGAAATGGACGGGCAGAATGCAGAGGCCACGATATGGAATAAGCTCACATTTGCAAAAAAATACTTGTAGCACCATTTCCTGTGAGCTGAACATCTCGTTCAAACGTCGTATTTTTTTTTAAAGCTGCATAGGTGGTAATTGAAAATATATTAAACTTTATTACCGTAGACATGAGGGCTTTCCTGTACGTTTTTTTTTTTTTTTTTTTTTTATATCTATATTTTTATTACATTTTTACCAGTGAAATATCAAAAATTATTCATTCTATAAAAGTGATAAAATATCACTTTTGCAAACATGTCCGGGTCAGGGTACGGGAGAAAGTACAAACGAATAAGGGCAATATCTGACAGTGACAGTGAGTAGGAATGACTTACTGTTACATGAGTGGAAGTTTGTTATCATCAGGACCGAGGAGTAAACAAAATCCGTGTGTTTGTCAGGACTTTCTCCCACTACTAGGCCTGCAGAACTGTTTTGTATGTACACCATTTTGGACTGAGCGCTCATCGCGTAGGGATCTGTCTTGTTTTGACGGGACTTTTATGAGATACCTATATTTTGACAATGTTATGGCAACATTTGTAAAAGATATAAACTTGGATAATATTGAAGTAAAAGAATTTATAAAAATATTTTTTGAACTAGTTTTTATATTTTTGGGGAATTTTTGTACAATTTACGAGACGGATATGACAAGAGTTTTTTTCTGTTTTGCTGACGTCCTTGCAATAATGATGCCAATTTTATACAGCTATTTTTGGTAACTTACATCATTGATTTTGGACAAAAACTTCTTTTTCCGTCTACTAGACGTTAAAACTGGCAGTAATTACATACACTAGTACGGAAGCGTAAGGAGCCGCTACAGTTGCGTTGTTGTAATAAGCGTGTCTTCGTAAACAGGAATAGCTAATGTGCGACTGCCAGGTAAACTTGACGATTAACAGAGGTCACGGAAACCTTCAAGCTTACTATTGAACTAATTCGTCCGTGTTTTTCGTTCTGTTTTCTTTTTAGGGGTTAACCGACCTCGCCACAGCCAGGGTCATATGAGACAGGTGTGTATCGTTAAGGAGACACCTTTCAAGGGAAAAAAGAAAAGGCAGCGAGATAAAAATGACATTTAAGATCCCAAGTATTGCAATGAAGACGGAAGATATATTTTGGTCTCTTCAATGTCCCCTTAATAGAAGACAAGAAAGAAATTCCCCGATTCGTCAGGGGACCCTTTTAAGTCGCCTTCTACGATCAAAATGCAGTGGATACAGTGGACCTTATTCTTAGGTCCCAATGACCAAAAAGGTGTCGCCTCTTACGACATGCAGCGAGAAAAAGCAGGCATATTATTTACTGGTGGCTAGTTCTACAAAATATCTAGTCATTTCGATGAGAAGCGAAATCCCGCAGTTATCTTCCATTTTATTATTTCTCCGAGTTAAGTTTACAGTGCACAAAGTAAAATCTTATTATGGATAGGAGGGATCAGAAACAATTGTAAAATAATACCACAAGTGTGCCTTTAAATATTTGGTTTGGTTTGGTTTATTTTGTTTAACGTCCTATTAACAGCTAAGGTCATTTAAGGACGGCCTCCCGTGCGTGCGACATGTATGCATGTAGCGAGTGCGTATGTGTTTTGGGAGGCTGCGGTATGTTCGTGTTAAGTCTCCTTGTGATAGGCCGGATCTTTTGCCGATTTAGAGTGCTACCTCACTGAAGCATACTGCCGAAGACACCCAGCAGCACACCCCACCCGGTCACATTATACTGACAACGGGCGAACCAGTCGTCCCACTCCTTATTTGCTGAGCGCTAAGCAGGAGCAGCAACTACCATTTTTAAAGACTCTGGTATGTCTCGGCCAGGGGCAGAACCCAAAGCCTTCCTCACAGGGGCGAACGCTCAACTAAAGGCCAAACGTGAGGCATTGTCAAGGGAGACATTAGGAAGAAGGAAGTTGTTCAGAAAGAAGAGAAAAGATAAGATCCCAAATTTAGTCGCCTCTTACGATCATGCAATGAGGGCAGCAGGTACAATTCTTACGCTCTACCTGCAGGGCAGTCGGAAAAGGTATCGGTCGGCAGTATCTACTTTACACAACGGTAAAAAACCAAACTAGCAAGTTTCAAGAATTTATGTTATACTAAGACGGAGGCGTTGGTATATTCAGTTACATCAAGTGTGGTTTGATTCCACAATAAGATTTTATACTTTCAGTGTCGTAGCTCCGCTGAGTGTATTGATAGCTCGTTTTGGTTTGCATTGTATGTGCTGGTAGAGCTAGGTGAGTATACCTACTGCGGCTATTGCATGATCTTTAAATGCGACTGGATTTTGTACATTTCGTATCCGTTTCTTTCTAACCCACTTAACTCTTCCTAATGTTTCCATTGGCACTGTCTCACTTTTGGCCTTTAGTTAAGCCTTGGCACATATGAAGAAGGCCATTGTGTTCTGCCTGCAAGTCGAATAAAAATGGTAGGTGCTACTCCTGCTTAGCGCTCAGCATATAATGAGAGGAGGGGGGGGGGGGGGGGGGCTGCACCTTAACAGTATAATGTGACCGGGTGGTGTGTCCTGAATGATGTCTTCGACAATATGCTATAGAGGTAGCACTATAAATCAGTAAAAGTTTCGGACTATCACAAGGACACCTAGCACGATCATACCGCAGCCTCCCAAACATACGTCCTTAAATGACCTTTGCTATTGATAGGACGTTAAACAACGGTAAACCAAACCAAATCGTCATTCCGAGTCGATTAGAGTGACACGTCATTTTATAGCGTGGATTGAGATGTCCTGATGTGTGTCTTGGTAAGTATGTTCAAGTTTGGTAGGTTTACAAAGTCGACATAAGTATCGCGCTAAAACAATTATACAAACACCAATATACCATAGCCTACCAAAGCTCGCACACTTGAGGCCATCCTGAAAAGACCATAGATGTTGATAGGACATTGAACAATATAAAATAAAACAAGTAGATTTTATACATAGATAACCACATGATATATATAGGGCGTAAGAATTGTACCTGCTGCCCCCATTGCATGATCGTAGGAAGCGACTAAATTTGGGATCTTCTCTTTTCTCTTCTTTCTGAACAACTTTATTCTTCCAATGTCTCCCTTGACAATGCCTCACTTTTGGCCTTTAGTTGAGCGTTCGCCCCTGTGAGAAAGGCTTTGGGTTCTGTCCCCTAGCCGAGACATACCAGAGTCTTTAAACATTGTAGTTGCTACTGCTGCTTAGCGCTCAGCATATTTGGAGTGGGACGACTGGTTCGCCCGTTGTCAGTATAATGTGACCGCGTGGGGTGTGCTGCTGGGTGTATTCGGCAGTATGCTTTAGTGAGGTAGCACTATAAATCGGCAAAAAATCCGGCCTTTAACAAAGAAGACTTAACACGAACATACCGCAGCCTCCCAAAACACACATACGCACTCACCGCACGCATGGGAGGCCGTCCTTAAATGACCTAAGCTGTTAATAGGACGTTAAACAAAATAAACCAAACCAACCAACTACTTAATGTAATATCAGCAAGTTTGCACATTTGACGTGTGTTTACATGTAAAACACATGTCTTTATTTCATGTATGATACGCCGATCTCTAGTATCATGACCCACTTTTAATACAATGCAAGTCCGAGTTCAAAGTATACGATGTATGATGTTCTCTAAAGAAAATGGGGGTTTTTGCTTAAAACCCTGTATTTTGTTATTTCCAAAGCGTTCGATGAACGATACGGTACAAATGGGCACAAGAATTTAAAAAGCTATCTAGCAATATTCGTAACACCAGATTCACTTTTCAACTCAAGCGGGAGCACATGGTTTATGGCCGGGTGTAGGGAATGTAGTGAACGTCTTGGAGACAGACATGAATAATGAGGGCGATTTTCATTTGTTCGTAGTGTCTCTTAGTCAGCTCAACTAAAAGCTCAGGTAGTTTAGAGTAAATGTTTACGTCAATATCATAACCTTACCCTGGAAAGAAACACCACGAAGACGTTTGCCTGCTTCACTGCAGCTGTCTAAACAAAGAAAGCAAGATCGGTAGCTAGACATATTTATCATTAACCTGTCAATTCCATTACTGCGCGAACTCGCATATGTAACAAAAACAGAAACACCAGACAATAATATTGCTTTCGTTTTCTTTTGTCATTTTAACCGGTTTGCCAACTAGTGTCATTGTATTTATATTTTTCCTTTTGTATCCAGTGCGTCTAGTTCACTCCCTAGTTGCGACGGAAATAGATGTTACATTTATTTTCAATCAAAGCTTAATGGCGTATTCAAGATCGTGTTCGGTCCAAATGGTATTGGATTAAAATTGTGTAATTACATTTTAGATATTTTATTCAACTTTTTTAACTGTCGCAATTCAAGAAACAATTTTACATCAACTTTCAGTGGTTTTCTAGGTCTGGGTTTGCTACATCAACAAAATAGATCCTCATTAGAGACTGCCCTGCAGATAGGGCGTAAGAATTGTACCTGCTGTCCCCATTGCATGATCGTAAGAGGCGACTAAATTTGGTATCTTATCTTTTCTCTTCTTTCTGAACAACTTTCTTCTTCCTAATGCCTCCTTGACAATACCTCACTTTTGGCCTTTATTTGAGCGTTTGCCCCTGTGAGAAAGGCTTTGGGTTCTGTCACCTGGCCGAGACATACCAGAGTCTTTAAAAATGGTAGTTGCTGCTCCTGCTTAGCGCTCAACATATTTGGAGTGGGACGACTGGTTCGCCCGTTGTCAGTATAATGTGACCGGGTGGAGTGTGCTGCTTGGTGTCTTCGGCAGTATGCTTCAGTGAGGTAGCACTATAAATCGGCAAAAGTTCCGGCCTATCACAAGGAGACTTAACACGAACATTACCACAGCCTCCCAAAACACACATACGCACTCACTACACGCATGCATGTCGCACGCACGGGAGGCCGTCCTTAAATGACCTTAGCTGTTAATAGGACGTTAAACAAAATAAACCAAACCAAACCACAAACTCATTAGAGAAAATTCTATCGAACCAAACATAATTTTGGACACATGAGGTGATCAGGTAAAGCATACTCCTACTACCAGCGGATATGGTTGTTTTACTTTCTTAAATTTAATTTGACGTTGGGAACATATTGTTTTTGCTCCGTTTCTCCTTATTATTATTAGGTCCCCCAAACGAAGTGTGGGACTTATTGTGATTACTCTGTTTCTTATTCGTATTCTTCTTCCGCCGTTAAAGTTTCCGACACAATTCTCAAAAACTATTGAATGGAGCTTAATGAAATTTGACACAGTGTTCATCATGGTCAGAGGGGTGTGCCACAGAGCTTTCGTTTTCCGATCGGTCAACCAAGATGGTTGCAACGGTCTCTTGTTTAGTCGATATTTAGATATTGTCCGATTTTGATCGAAATTGGTATGTATGTACATCATTGGACACTCTCGAAACATCTCTTTCACATTTGAACAAAATGGCCGCCATTTCCTGGCCTATTATTGATGGAAATTTAAATAATGTTCGATTTCAATGAAAATTGGTTTATAGGGGTTGTGAGGGATGGCGAACACAATGGTTCGAATGGTTTCCCATTACAAATAGTACTTATTATTATTATTATTATTGTTTTTTCTTATTTCTTTCGCCATGGAGGTTTCAGTCACTTTTTGCAGAAACTACTGGGAGGAACTTGATGAAACTTCACAGACATGCTCATAAGGGGCGGTATAAATTGGCACATAGGTTTTTGATATTCAAATCGCCCTGCGTCCGTGGTCCGTCTGTCCCTCAGTCAACAATTCTTGTTATCGCTCTGCCCTGCAGATAGGGTGTAAGAATTGTACCTGCTGTCCCCATTGCATGATCGTTAGAGGCGACTAAATTTGGGATCTTATCTTTTCTCTTCTTTCTTAACAACTTTCTTCTTCCTAACGTCTCCCTTGACACTGCCTCATTTTTGGCCTTTAGTTGAGCGTTCGCCCCTGTGAGGAAGGCTTTGTGTTCTGTCCCCTGGCTGCGACATACCAGTCTTTAAAAATGGTAGTTGCTGCTCCAGCTTAGCGCTCAGCATACAAGGAGTGGGACGACCGGTTCGCCCGTTGTCAGTATAATGTGACCGCGTTGGGTGTGCTGCTGGGTGTATTCGGCAGTATGCTTTAGTGAGGTAGCACTATAAATCGGCAAAAAGTCCGGCCTTTCACAAGGAGACTTCACACGAACATACCGCAGCCTCCCAAAACACACATACGCACACACCGCACGCATGGGAGGCCGTCCTTAAATGACCTAAGCTGTTAATAGGACGTCAAACAAAATAAACCATACCAACCAACTACTTAATGTTATATCAGCAAGTTTGCACATTTAACGTGTGTTTAAATGTAAAACACATGTCTTTATTTAATGTATGATACGTCGATCTCTAGTATCATGACCCACATTTAATACAATGCAAGTCCGAGTTCAAAGTATACGATGTATGATGTTCTCTAAAGAAAATTGGGGTTTTTGCTTAAAACCCTGTATTTTGTTATTTCCAAAGCCGATACGAGACAAACGGGCACAAGTATTATCAAAAGCTATCTAGCAATATTCGTAACACCAGATTCACTTTTCAACTCAAGCGGGAGCACATGGGGTATGGCCGGGTGTAGGGAATGTTAGTGAACGTCTTGGAGACAGACATGAATAATGAGGGCGATTTATTAAGTCTGGTCAATCTATCTTCATCTTCGGACAGCAATAATTCGATATTATTTTGAAATAGCAGGAAAACTGACTATAAGCAAGTTTCTGGTTAGCGAATACCTTTTACAAGCAATGATTGAAAGCCCATATATATAGGACGTGGTATTGTTTGCATTGATGAGGTAAAACAACTTTTATTTTCATAAGATATGTAAATCATCAATAAAAGCATGTTTCTTTCATGTGTTCGTAGTGTCTCTTAGTCAGTTCAACTAAAAGCTCAGGTAGTTTAGAGTAAATGTTTACGTCAATATCATAACCTTACCCTGGAAAGAAACACCACGAAGACGTTTGCCTGCTTCACTGCAGCTGTCTAAACAAAGAAAGCAAGATCGGTAGCTAGACATATTTATCATTAACCTGTCAATTCCATTACTGCGCGAACTCGCATATGTAACAAAAACAGAGAAACACCAGACAATAATATTGCTTTCGTTTTCTTTTGTCATTTTAACCGGTTTGCCAACTAGTGTCATTGTATTTATATTTTTCCTTTTGTATCCAGTGCGTCTAGTTCACTCTCTAGTTGCGACGGAAATAGATGTTACATTTATTTTCAATCAAAGCTTAATGGCGTATTCAAGATCGTGTTCGGTCCAAATGGTATTGGATTAAAATTGTGTAATTACATTTTAGATATTTTATTCAACTTTTTTAACTGTCGCAATTCAAGAAACAATTTTACATCAACTTTAAGTGGTTTTCTAGGTCTGGGTTTGCTACATCAACAAAATAGATCCTCATTAGAGACTGCCCTGCAGATAGGGCGTAAGAATTGTACCTGCTGTCCCCATTGCATGATCGTAAGAGGCGACTAAATTTGGTATCTTATCTTTTCTCTTCTTTCTGAACAACTTTCTTCTTCCTAATGCCTCCTTGACAATACCTCACTTTTGGCCTTTATTTGAGCGTTCGCCCCTGTGAGAAAGGCTTTGGGTTCTGTCACCTGGCCGAGACATACCAGAGTCTTTAAAAATGGTACAGTTGAGTGTAGACTAAAGGTTACACCCAAGTGCACTCCATTTGGACTTGGAGTGCACTCCAAGTGGACTCCGAGTCTACCTGGAGTCCTATAAGACACCATGCCTACCCCAGTTCTATATCAGACTATATTATATATATATATTTATACTTTGATGCTTTTAATATAATTTACATATAAATAAATAGATATTTACAAATTACTTTTGTTCTGTTAATATTACTATTAACATTTGTTTAGTCTACTAGGAATATTTCTTTTATTGTTAATATATGGTAATAATGCCTACATGTTAAATTTGTATTTATTAAGATCCATAAAAGACAGTTATACAAGTTATGCTATAATCAGGTTTCTATGAAAGTTAATTGCTTATTATTTCATATTTCATTAAGATGTAAGTAAATTGTATTTCATTTTATTAAGGAATTGAAAATTATTTCAATTAGAATATTTATTACTGTACATATGTCATGACTGTAAAGGAAGTTCAGATAATATATCTGTATTATGTTATTGATTATTCAAAATATTGAAAGTTTACGGTATTTAATGAATTATGTGTTTTTTATATAAGACATTCTCTACATATATGTACTCAATTCAGGCAAGTAATTATAAAATAAACAATCATTTTAGTTTATATAGGTTATATATTTAAATGTATCATTAGAAAAATATACATTTACAACTGTACATATTTACGAGCATTACCTAGTTAAATTAATATTCTGACATAACGTACACACAAGTATTGTAGTTCTGGACTACCCATAATAAATGACAGTATCTGTTTAATTGCTATTAGTATTGGCCATGCATGACTGACACCCCTGATACCGTGCCAGGTGAGTTTTAGGAGCCAGCTACAGGTACTGTCCTGGGTTCACAGAAATACCTGTGTCAATTTTGTCACTGTATGGCTTCAAATGATGAAGCTGTGCAAAGCAGGGTCACAGTGTTATAACCTCAGGCCAATTAACAGAAGAGTAAGATTATCTCCTGACTTGAAGGAAAGGATTGTAGCTCTCCATTTGAGAGGCCTTAATCAGACCAAAATTACATGTATAAACGAAATACCAGTGTAATTAAGGTGGAAATGTCAAGATAAGTTGTAAAACCATTAACAAATTGGTTAACAGGTTTAAGAAGACAAACTCTATTGAAATGAAGTCATTCTTTACTGAAATAAGAAAGTAAAATAAGTTGTTTCTTATTACATTGTAACCTGTCTAAACCGTAAGTCATTGAGACCAAACGTATTGGCTGGTTTATGCAGGTGTCCGGTATATAGAGGTACAATGTTGAATGATATAAGTTCAAACAAATTAATGCAAATCAGATTAAGAAATGATGCAGTTCTTATCTTGTTATATTCAAAAATATAAAGACATTGCTTTAAAAAATTAATTGTAAAGAAAGTGATTAAAATAATAAAAAAAATAATTTCAGTGTAATTCAAAATGGTATAATGAATGTAAATTCACCATTTCCCAAAACCAACCTATAGCTTTATACCCGTAATTAGTACACATTGTTCTCATCCAGGAAATAAGATTATAGAGCCGGAGGTAAAATTTGCCTCAGGGCAGTTGGACACGGCAACCTATGTACCATTTACCTGTAAAACTGACCTGTTGGAACTACATCGTTTTCTATTCCCATTCAGTCAATATCTATCATGATATGTGTCACTCATACATTGTATGTAACAGATACAGGTCATGAATGTACAATGGTTGTTCAAGCCAATTATAAAATCATAAAGTTAAATGTTCAAACTTTAAAAAAAAAATTTGCATAAGGCCAGCTACAATTGGTGTATGGAATGTTTGATAAGTATTTACTTAACTCAAACATGAAAATTACATTAATCTATGTTGATTTACATATTGACCTCTAATACTCTATACATGCTTCCATTATAACATCAAAGACATAAAGTAATAGTACCAGTTTGAAATAAAAAAAAAATTCAACTATTTTTTTTTATATTATGACTTATAACTGTTTTAATATTATAATACTGTAATAGGAATGGACAATCATATAATTTCAAAAGTGTCAGATATCGACCGTCACAAGTCTGTACGTATATTCTATATGACCTTGGTATAGGTCAGCCTGAGTTTCCTCTAGCCCTGACACCATACCAGACATGGTGCCAATGCCAGAGGAAACTCGGGCTAGGTAAAGGTAAGGTGTGATGACCAGTTTCCATCTAACAATTAAGGGGGTCTTTATCTAGTTAGATGACTGTGTGTACACCTGTCCAGATCTTCACACCTTATGAGGTAAACTTGGAGGAAGGGGTCATTATAATAGGGGTCAGTGTAAGTCTGTCTTTTCTCCACACCCCTGTAAATATTAACCTGAAAGTTGGGAGGGGGGGGGGGGGGGAGGATGTATCAGATATAACTGTTAAAAGAACTCCATGTATGACCTGGATTTAATGAGGCAGGCATAACAAAAAAAAAGTCGGTTTACCAAATAGAAATGTAAGTCTGATGTTAAACTGTAAATCAAAATGAAATTTGACACAGTGTTCATCATGGTCAGAGGGGTGTGCCACAGAGCTTTCGTTTTCCGATCGGTCAACCAAGATGGTTGCAACGGTATCTTGTTTAGTCGATATTTAGATATTGTCCGATTTTGATCGAAATTGGTATGTATGTACATCATTGGACACTCTCGAAACATCTCTTTCACATTTGAACAAAATGGCCGCCATTTCCTGGCCTATTATTGATGGAAATTTAAATAATGTTCGATTTCAATGAAAATTGGTTTAAAGGGGTTGTGAGGGATGGCGAACACAATGGTTCGAATGGTTTCTCATTACAAATAGTACTTATTATTATTATTATTATTGTTTTTTCTTATTTCTTTCGCCATGGAGGTTTCAGTCACTTTTTGCAGAAACTACTGGGAGGAACTTGATGAAACTTCACAGACATGCTCATAAGGGGCGGTATAAATTGGCACATAGGTTTTTAGGTCACCTGAGACGAAGTCTCAAGTGACCTATTCTAATCGCCTTTTGTCCGTCGTCGTCCGTCGTGCGTCGTCCGTCGTGCGTCGTGCGTCCGTAAACTTTTTACATTTTCGACTTCTTCTCCAAAACCACTTAACAAAATTCAATGAAATTTGGCAGAAAGTTTCTATGGCTGAAGGTCAACCAAAATTGTGAATTATATGGTCCCCACCCCCCAGGGGCCTGAGGGGTGGGGCCAAAAAGGGTCAAATTGACTAAAACTTCAAAAATCTTCTTCTCTACTCTCAGATATGGTGGAGTCAAACACTCATTATAGATGAAAGGGTCTTGTGGTGCTTTACCAAAATTGTGAATTGCATGACCCTGGGGTCTCACGTTTGCCCCTGGGGATGGGGTAAACTTTACTATAGTTTATATAGGGAAATCACATTTTTGACTATTATTTGTTGGATTTCTATTGGAATTCATTCTAACTTGTATCAAATTATCAGCATGGGATGACACTTTGATGGTATGTACATGTTGGCCCTAATTGACCCCCAGGGGTTGGTGGGCGGGGCCAAAAAGGGTCAAATTGACTAAAATTTCAAATCTTCTTCTCTAATCTCAGATATGGTAGAATCAAATACTCTTCATAGATGGAAGGGTCTTAAGGTGCTTTACCAAAATTGTGAATTTCATGACCCTGGGGTCTCACGTTTGCCCCTGGGGAGGGGGTAAACTTTACTATAGTTTATATAGGGAAATCACATTTTTGACTATTATTTGTTGGATTTCTATTGGAATTCATTTTAACTTGTATCAAATTATCAGCATGGGATGACAGTTTGATGGTATGTACATGTTGGCCCTAATTGACCCCCAGGGGCTGGTGGGCGGGGCCAAAAAGGGTAAAATTGACTGAAATTTCAAAAACCTTTTTCTCTACTCTCAGATATGTTAGAATCAAATACTCTTCATAGATGGAAGGCTCTTTAGGTGCTTTACCAAAATTGTGAATTTCATGACCCTGGGGCCTCACGTTTGCCCCTGGGGAGGGGGTAAACTTTACTATAGTTTATATAGGGAAATCACATTTTTGACTATTATTTGTTGGATTTGTATTGGAATTCATTCTAACTTGGTTCAAATTATCAGCATGGGATGACAGTTTGATGGTATGTACATGTTGGCCCTAATTGACCCCCAGGGGCTGGTGGGCGGGGCCAAAAAGGGTCAAATTGACTGAAATTTCAAAAATCTTCTTCTCTACTCTCAGATATGTTAGAATCAAATACTCTTCATAGATGGAAGGCTCTTTAGGTGCTTTACCAAAATTGTGAATTTCATGACCCTGGGGCCTCACGTTTGCCCCTGGGGAGGGGGTAAACTTTACTATAGTTTATATAGGGAAATCACATTTTTGACTATTATTTGTTGGATTTGTATTGGAATTCATTCTAACTTGGTTCAAATTAACAGCATGGGATTACAGTTTGATGTTATGTACATGTTGGCCCTGGTTGACCCCCAGGGTCAAATACTCTTCATAGACTGACCCCATTAGGACTGATGGGTGGGGCCAAAAAGGGTCAATTTAGTTGGCCGAAATATTTCAAATCTCAGGTGACCGTTAAGGCCCTTTGGGCCTCTTGTTTATATTCAAATCGCCCTGCGTCCGTGGTCCGTCTGTCCCTCAGTCAACAATTCTTGTTATCGCTCTGCCCTGCAGATAGGGTGTAAGAATTGTACCTGCTGTCCCCATTGCATGATCGTCAGAGGCGACTAAATTTTGGGATCTTATCTTTTCTCTTCTTTCTTAACAACTTTCTTCTTCCTAACGTCTCCCTTGACACTGCCTCACTTTCGGCCTTTAGTTGAGCGTTCGCCCCTGTGAGGAAGGCTTTGTGTTCTGTCCCCTGGCTGCGACATACCAGTCTTTAAAAATGGTAGTTGCTGCTCCAGCTTAGCGCTCAGCATACAAGGAGTGGGACGACTGGTTCGCCCGTTGTCAGTATAATGTTACCGGGTGGGGTGTCCTGCTGGGTGTCTTCGGCAGTATGCTTCAGTGAGGTAGCACTTTAAATCGGCAAAAGTTCCACACTATCACAAGGAGACTTAACACGAACATACCGCAGCCTCCCAAAACACACATACGCACTCGCCACACGCATGCATGTCGCAAGCACGGGAGGCCGTCCTTGAATGACCTTAGCTGTTAATAGGACGTTAAGCAAAATAAACCAAACCAAACCAAACTTAGCTTTTAAAAGGTTAAACAACATAGCCAAGTGATATATAAAGCATTTAATAATTCATTAATTTATATTTCTTTTATCGTATTGCATAAAATAATGATTTACCATCGTGCAGTTATACAGTGACAAGTGCGTAACGAGGCCACCCAGTATCGATGCCCAAGCCTAATCACCGTGCGTATTTATCGAAAATTAATAGCATTTGTATCATCTAGTAAGAAGGTAAGGCAAGTGTAAATATAGTTTGTATTGTTTTACGGCGCATAGACAATTTGTGTATTGATGGCCAAACAACACCAGATATTTTGTGATTTGCAGTTTTCAATTCATTTTCAAACAATAAACAAGTCAAACTACTTGACGGGTCTTTAACATATAATTCCAAATATAACTACTTTTGGAAGCAACATGCATATTATTAATGTCGTCCTGAATCGAACAAAAGGGAAAATGTTAATATGATTATAACGTATAGCTAGTATGTCCACTTTTCGAAAACCTTAACAAATATATTATCACCAGAATACATATAGTATATGGCTTTCAAATCTAAACTTGACGTCAACTTGTAAACTTTATTTATTTTACAACAATTACGAAACAAGTTATATTAACTTATATTAATCACGCTTGTTGGCCCGGATGGAAGCGCGCGAGGGGTCTTACTGTGGGAGGAAACCGGAGTACCCGGGGAAAACCCACGTGGTCGGGCAGGTGACCCCATACCTTTTTACGTCCGATCAGGGAATTGAATACTGGCCGCCTAGGTGAAAGGCAAGTGTGTTACCACTGTGCCACTCGACCACCTTGATCTCTATAGCACTTGTTATTTTTTGATAATCACGGTGGCTGTGTGACTCGGGAGTGTTATTATCGACCCAGTCCTTAACAAGAGATCCCAGAGGGATCTTGGCGCCCACCATTGAATGATCTTTATAGGTTCCATGTCAGATTGATCTTTTCTCTACTTTTCCCTTCCTCTAAGTCTTACTAATCTGTGTAAATTCAGAAACAGCCCTCTAGTACTTTTCAAACAAAGCGAACCTATATATAAAATTTAAGATTTAGCGATAATGGCTGTCTGTCGGCCATGTTGTTTTCGAATTGGTCCCAAAATGCAATACCAGGGACCAAGGGGAGCCTATATATGAAATTAGAGAAAGATCCCTTCAGTACCTTGTGTAAAATAGCGATAACAAACTTCAATTGTCGCGAAGCGCATCAAAATCGGTTCGCCGAGTACCGGGATATCGCACAACGAAGTACGCGATTTGCAACCTGTGGGTCGACTGCTAATCAGCGTATCGGTCAGTCACGCTGATTTTTGGAATTCTTCTGTCTATGACGTCACAGGTTTATGGGAGTATTGTAATAGTGTCCAGTAGTAAAGAAGACAGTGAGCAGTAGCAATACTAAATGTCTGAATACGATCTGGACACGTGTTTTGAGGTTGATGACTTTTGCGAATATTGCCGACAAGAAGATGGAAGCCAACCATATCAGTTTGAGCTTTTAGGAAAATGAAATCTTAGTGAAATGGACTCTGAAAATGACCGCTCGGGTTACACAGACTGATGTGTTATACCAGGAACATACATGTTATACACGATCCAATAATCGGTCAATCACCAATAAATGTATATTTGTTATGTGTTTACCATTTCTTACTCTTTACAATAAAAAAAACACGGCATCAACAATTTTGTTTATGAAATAATGTGGCATTTTATTCGCAAATTATTATTCAAATAAACACAACAGTTTTGGATACTCTGTTTTGTGAGACAAGACGATACGCACGCACAATAAACTTATGTATTGTATTGTATTCTATACATAACCCGCTTTTAGTCATGAAAGACCTTTCATTCAAAAAGTAATGTATCATTATATAGATTTATCATGTTTTACAATAGACTAAATCTGTCCCGTATGAAAACCAGTGTTGGAACCTTCAACGAACTTCTAAAGATACAGACTTTTTTTTAACATGTCATGGTCTCATGGCTGACTGACGATTAAATGCTTGAACAATATATATACACGATCATCGTCAATTAAGTTATGTAAAAAGCGCTTCGCAACAGTTATATTGATAGATTACATACAGGTACGTATCATAAGTAATTATTAAAACCATAACTTTAGCTCCGTTTTTATAGTGAATAACCAAACTAAAAAGACATACAGTTTTGTCAGTTCTGACTAAATACATTTAATACTAAAAACCTATTTAACACGCAATGATTAAAGTGTATGTGTTTTGTTAAGTAAATTATCGTGAAGTGATTGAGATCCTTGTGATTTTACTTTCCAGTCGTGTGTTGCAAGTCATGTATTCTCTTATTGTCAGTATAATGTGACCGGGTGGGGTGTCCTGCTGGGTGTCTTCGGCAGTATGTTTCAGTGAGATAGCACTATAAATCGGCAAAAGTTCCGGCCTATCACAAGGAGACTTAACACGAACATACCGCAGCCTCCCAAAACACACATACGCACTCACCACACGCATGCATGTCGCACGCATGGGAGGCCGTCCTTAAATGACCTTAGCTGTTAATAGGACGTTAAAAAAAATAAACCAAACCAATTCTCTTCAAACAGGACTTTTAAAATATACAATCATGTTTGGAGAATTACGTATACTTTACTTTGAGTGGGTTAGTATAACGCTAAACAATTACCAGGTGTGAAATTACGGTCCACAAGTTCGTCACAGCATCACAGGTGTCTGTGATTTCCGGCGTTCTAATCGGCGCGCGCCGATACATTGCTTTTGAGTTGACGCGTTTGGTTTTCCATGCACATCAAAATTGTCAATTTAACTTGTTAAGAATTGCGTGAATTAAGAATTCATATTTTGCTAAAATTATACACATAATTTTCCGTTTTCCCTACAGGCAATAAAAATTCTTATTGCAAAAGTTTGCCTATAAAATAATTAACCTAAGTTAGCTCATTCATATACCCACGATGTTGAAAATCACAAATAGCAGTATGTATATTCAAGTGGGTTTGCAACATATCCATTGCTGTTTTGGCTAGTAAGAATTCAAATTCTTGAGCATTCGTTTCACATCATATATCGTTTGCCTTTTAAACATCTATTTACAAGTAGTATTTTAACAGAAATCAATATTGGTATGCAACAAAACATGCCCTCATAATAAAGGCTATATGATGTAAGTCGTTACATTTTGTAAACGGACCGTTATAATAGAACATTATTCAAATGTTATATACGACCCGTTATAAAAGAAAATTAGTAAGACGGTACACGTTGTATTTAACCCATTATAATAGAAAATTAGTAAGATGTTACATGTCATATACGGCCCGTTCAAATAGAAAGTTTCGGAAAAGTTCCGGCCTATCACAAGGAGACTTGACACTTTAACATACCGCAGCCTTCCAAAACACGCATGCGCACTCACTACACGCATGCATATCCCACGCACGGGAGGCCGTCCTTGAATGACCTTAGCTGTTGATAGGACGTTAAACAAATAAAACAAAACCAGTCCAATCCCTGCTTTCAATGTAAATTGTTATTAACTTTATCTGAAATATAACTCAAAAAGTTTATTCAGCGCTTATATGATTGTTGTCTAATTTGCATTAATTGCTGGCACGTGTTCACGTTTGTTTATATATATCTCCTATATGGCGGCTCCGATCCCGTCAAACCTGTGTTGTCACAGGTTAGGTGTCACCGAAACGAAGTCAACGAATTTGTGTTCAGGTGTGTTTTCGAGAGAAATCGCAATTGCTCTAAAACTAAAGTCGCTATGAAAGTCGCGCCTTCAGCATTTTTAGTTTCATCCTAAATTACATTTCATAAGCTTGATATAGCAAATCGTTCCGGGTACACCTTAAGTTTGGATGTATACTATCATAAATACCGAAAACATTCTGTTGTTTTACCAAAACCTGTCGAGTCAATTATTAATAGCGAACAGGAAAGGGAAAACGCAACGACCACACCGGCACTCGAAACCGTTACCTCCAGAATCTAGATGGACGCCCTAATCATTTGAGCTACCTGACTACTGACGTTCAGAACAGTCAAGTCCCTCTACATGCTTGCTTCTTTCAAGGTCCTTTACCTCGAAATCACATGATAACATATACTACCCTCCGTAGACATTCAGATGGACACCAAATGAACCAGAATAAAAATGCAACGACAGACCAGGACTCGAATCCGGAACCTTTTTTTACCTATAAGGCACCGGCGTTCAGCCCAGTACAGGTCCACTGCATTAATCCTTTGTTTTAGGTTTATTTGAGCTGTTTTGTATAGTATATACACATTGAAAATAATGTCATTTAATGATGACCATGTCGATTAGAACTTCAAAGCAGTAAAGCACTTCGTGATCAGCATGCTTTTCCATTTTAAAGGTTTTCAATCTCACTTAAAAGGTGTGATATAGATCAACCTAATTATATTAGGACACATAAAAAAGTCTGCAATCTGAAGTATGTTTATGCAATTCATAAGGTCCACTTCTATAGCATAATATATATGCTGCAAAAACACTAACTTTCAATATATTTATACATGACCTATTATACCGAAAAGCATTAATCTGTCACTGATATTGAACTATGATACTACTGTATGAGTGGGATTGACGAAGGAAGCAATATTGATTGCCTTGTTTGCATCTTACATCGTTGAAACATGATATGTGAATGGTGTTCTAACGTTTATTTGAGAACAAAAACTTTGTAATGACGCAATTTCGAGTAATCAAAACCACGAGTAGGAAAACATGTTTTTATTCGGCGATCTATAGGTTCCGTTCATCAAGCGAGACACTCTTGGATGTGTCAATGCCGACGAGGAAATATCAATCACGACATCCTGTCCACGGGTTGCTGACTGACCTTACGCATGGCCTACTTCACTAATTATCAGACGAGAACAATATGTCCTTAGTTAATTATTATCCTGATGAGGGACAGCGACCTTTCAATTGCACTTTGTGGCATGCACCATTTTAATTGGTTATTTTTAGCCGAAAGTGCATTTGTGACGTAATCGTTACTATAACTGGCGTGAATATATGACTGACATTTCTCGTTACATTGTCATCAAACTGAGCGATTTTCTTAATCAAATAAGTTTTGTAGACTTTTATGGTAATAAAGAGAAATAAAATTCCACAGAGGATTTATAAAGGCTTTGTCTATTATCCAATTCAAGTGCATATTTATGAGACAATACAATTTGTTTGAACTAAATGTTATTGCAAAGAGATTAGATTTTGAGGAATATTCGTTAATCTGCAGCTCAATATTATCTAAAAATGCAATCGAAATGTTGCTTGAACTATATAACTTTTATTCTGACCTGTGAGATTCCATCGCATAAGAGAAGTGCAAGGTAATCTGAAAGGCATTTTTCTAATATTTCGAAGTTATAGTTGGTATAAATTATAGGGTATTGCTATGAACACTAGAAATTGAAAAAAAAAAAATGATTTGCGTTGGCTTTACTTATGTATTGCTCTTTTCTTTTCATATTTATGGTCTGAATGTTCTAATTACGAGTGCAACAGTATGACAAATACAGTAAGATATTCTATAAAGCTGTTAAGACGTTAAACATTTATGTCCGACACAAGAATATTCCACGCGCGGGTTCCTTCGGGATGTGTCAAATATGCCGGCTATCGTTTCATACATTGGATAAATATAAATAATGATGATAATGACCTCGCAACAGTTCAGTATACACAATATAAGGATGGTGATGACGTCACAACAGTCTAAAATAACAGAAATAATGACGATAAGGTCACAACAGTCCAGCATACAGTGACATAATGATGATGACGTTAAAACAGTCCAGTATACACGATGTAATGATGATGACGTTTAAACAGTCCAGTATACACGATATAAGGATGGCAGTCAAGCAAAATAAAAATAATCACGATAAGGTCACAACAGCCCAGCATAGTGACATAATTATGATGATGAGCATGCCGTCACAATAGTCCAGTTTACACGATATATTGTAGAGAATGACGTCACAACAGTCAAGTAACACGATATACTTCAGCATTGAACTGTTACCAAATGGTAGTATACAGTCGATATGAAAACAATTTGGGTGACAGATAAATATAATGTCAGGCGACATTATATTTATCTGTCACCCAAATTGTATTTATATCGACTGTATACTACAGACCCGTGTACGTTCGCAGTTCCGATTTAAGCGTAGCGTTTCCGTAGCATTACCGTACCATTTCCGTAGCATTATCGTAGCATAACCGTACCATTTCCGTAGCTTTTCCGTAGCATTACCGTACCATTTCCGTACCGTTTGCGTCCACTCACCGTAGCATTACCGTAGCATTTGCGTTTACCTATTTTCACTCACAGACCGTCTCATAACCGTTCGGTAGAAAATTTTGCGGAATGTATTTTTTATCGAAACGAAATTTAGTTAAATATACTTACCGAACGTCAAAAAAGAAATGTAGCGACAGCAAATAATTTTATACATGTAAGGAGGTGAGAATTACAAAGATACGGCTATAAATCTGTCTGTATCTTTGTATAGAAAAAATAACACTCTCACAAAAAACAAGTCAAGTCACATGGTCCATCGATCTTAGTGTTATAAAAAATGGCGGATCCTAGTAGTAGTCGACGCATTACGATGGAAACCAAGATGAAGATCGTGTTAAATAAACAATATTACCTTTACTGTGCTATAGTCTAACCTTTAAAACAGTTTCATATAATATGCACTGGTCAGGCTACATGTATAGGGTACAAATGCTCCAGACAGTATCACACAGGTAAACTAGGGTAGTTAGACTTAATTGTCAGCAATGATACAAACAACACAGCATGTTGTATACAGGTAAACTAAAGGTAAGGTATTTTGTGGCCCAAGTGATATAGGTGTGAAAGGTAGAACAATAAGAGATAATTATAGCCTACAGGTAAGGCTATAGACTGATTCATAAAACGTACAACTTTAATGAGAATGTCATCTTGATCTTTGGAGTTATTCATTATTTATTTCAATTTTAAAGCCCAAAGGTCTAATCACAGAATTGATAACAAATTGATAGAATCAGAGACGTATATATTACATGTGTGATATATATATATATGTCTCTGCTAAAGTATAACAAGAGTAAATTAATTACATAGTAAGAGCAAATACGGTATATAAAGTGCATACACATGTGAAATAGAACTGATGTCCAAAATAGAAATCATCCAGACAATCAAGTAAGTCTTGTTATGAACAGTAAACAAGAGACCTAATTCTGAAAACAAATCTTCGTTCGACATAAATCTCAAGTGAAACGTTAAAAAACTGTCGGGAATGTGACGAAGGTAGTTAAAATTTATTAGGACTCTTTTAAGAACATTACAATTTCTTACAATAATCCAGCTTTTACAGGGATAAAGCAAGGTTGAGATACTTGACCTAGTCAAAAAAAAGATGTGGAACTAAAAAGTAGTATCTTGTAAAAGTTTCAAGCAGATTATGTACAGATTTGAATAAAAATATATGTATTAATACCTTCATACCAGACTAGGTAAGTTGAATTGTGTACAAATTTACATGTAATATAGACTATTATCGTTTAATTTTGATTTAAAACATAGAAATAAAAAAAAATAATAATAAAAAAAATAAAACCTGTACAACTTCAATCTGGTGTACGAGTGTTTCTTGCTATGGTGACCATATTTCAGAGCAGTAATCTAACTGACTGCACTAATGAACAGAGAGCGAATAACATTTTGAAAATCCAAATATGTAGATTGGCATGACCTTACCAACCACTTATCTAACATGAAATAAAAAGTTAAGATTCGGAGTGACCCATACACCCAAGTCTTTAGCATGTGTTTCTTTCTTAAGAGATTCCTCACCCAAGCTGTCGGGATACTCAGTTGTATATCTTTTGTTGCTAAACGTTATATAACAATATTTTTTTTATATAAAATGTACATTTTAAAGTTTTACACCCGTCGTAGACTCTGTCAATATCGGATAGGAGTCTTAAATATAGCGTGCTGCTTTACAAAATTTACCATCATCGGCAAAAAGGAAAGTTTTGAAAAAAAATGTAAAAGAGAGGGTGAATCATTTGAGTCATCATTTTATAAGTCATATTCAATTTGACATTTTTATATTTTCTCTCATGAAAGTAAGAACAGGCTACTGCTATAGTTTAAACTCACTCAGGTGTAAAATTTGACATGTTGGCCTGGTAATACAGGTAAATTTCTATATGTTGGCTCAGTGAGAATGAGCCATAATAGGACCCCGGGGGTTAATTGGGGACAGGTCACCTGGCCAGGTATACCATGTGCCAGACACAAAGAGCTAGACTGATCAGCATCTTACAGGTAAGGTGTGATAGGATGCATGTCCTCAAGGCTGTAGGGTTGCATATTGCGCCCAGTTGGCCATTGGCAACAGGCCTTTCCCAGATGTTTGGCTTCAATGTAATGTACATGTAGCCTGGACATGTACATTTATTTGTACATGTCTCAAGATCTGTCGACAGAACATACCATGTATAAATCATATAGATGACATGTACTGTAAAAGAAACTTTCGAATAACAATGTAAAAGCCAAAACTTTAGTGAATTAACATTCAATAAAAATTTAAAATATTAATATTTTGTCCGACAAAATATTTACATGAAGTACATGTACACCTGAGTCAGCCATTATTAGGCCTCTGACACAAACTGATGTGTTTTAATAAAAGCATGTAAATGATTAAAATGATCGCATACAACATCAAATTAATTTCAAAGGTAGATTCTTCACTCTACACTGTTGAAGTCTTTATATATTGAAACAATGTATTACCTGGTTATGTCCTTTGTGACAATAAGTTAAAAAAAAAAACAGTTGTGAACTCATTATCGTGCACTCCTCACTTCTCCTTGGGTGCAAAGGTTTACTGATTGTCACTCAACTGAAGGTTAGATCACAACACAAGTCCATTAATAAAAAAATTTCAGAGTGTTATCCATTATCAAGTAAACACACAGAGTCCGCTCCATTGCAGACGTGTGATATACACGTATCTGATTGCACATGTACATTGTATATTCTTAAGTATATAATTATTGATGTCTTGTTTTTAGTTTTTATCCCTCCCCTGCCAGAGTTTCCTCTGATCCGACATCAGACTTTTAAACAAATCGTCAATGCATACACACCAGTAATATGTACCAGTGATTGTTATATATAGACTTGCCAGACATGTACATGTACTTGACTTAATTGTCCCCCTAACCTGTTGCCATGGGTACTAATCCCCCTCCCCACCACCGTCAACTTCACCTGATGGCCATGGATATACACTTGATTAGGAGTCATCGGGCTCAGGTGTATAAGTCATCACCACACCTGGTCAGTTTCTCCTTTTTACAATTAGCCCTATAGGGGGTCTTTTCATAGCCTGGTCAATCTGTGTTCAGAAATCTTGATCTGTTTACCTGTACCTAAATTAACACTTTGATACAAGTTTTTCAATTCAATTAGTTGATTTCTTAAACCTTACGGTTTATCAGTACAAATGCAGTGAATAAATGCAGTGAAAATATAGATAAATACATAAAAACAAAACAATAAAGTTCGGACACACAGAGACAACACATACGCGACCGCAGCGCTAGTGTAGAGAGTGATTTTATTTTAAAATTAAATGCTATCGTCTTTTGTTGTCGAGAATAATAAATTTTCCTAAATTTGAAAGATCCTTATATGACCTTAATATTTCCGGTTTCTAAAAGTTGTACAGTTTTTTTTACATACGGAGGTTTTCTATAGTAGAACAATTTGATAAAAAGTTCTTCCACTTCCCGATACAACATTAACTCCATCAAACACCATTGCACTGTCGTTTCTACGTGTTCGCTTCGTCTAGGATCCGCTTTTTATAAGAACCAGATAATTTATTCAGAAACGGTCGATTATTTGTGAGCGTCAACCGTAGCATTTCCGTAGCATTACCGTAGCATTTCCGTAGCATTTCCGTAGCATTTCCGTAGCACTTCCGTAGCATTACCGTACCATTTCCGTACCATTTCCGTAGCATTACCGTACCATTTCCGTAGCACTTCCGTACCATTTCCGTAGCACTTCCGTAGCGTTTGCGTTTAAGACGGAACAGCGAACGTACACGGGTCTGTACCATTTGGTAACAGTTCAATGCGTATATTTACATTTATATATTTTTTATTTACTGTAGCTTAAGACACGTTTAAATTTGCCGCTTCCCCTATCACTGACGTCATCAAGTTCAAATACCGGAACAGCCGAAATTTCCAGGGGGAATAAAATAGTCCATCATGTCGTTATTAATAGCAATCACATAAAATGGTTTTTGCACAAATTTGCCTTTATATTATTTTTATATACGTTTGTAGATATCGTTAAATTATTCAGAATTATCTAATTTCTGATTGTTTAAAATCAAAACCGTTTTTCAGCGCAATGATATACCGTTAACATATAGAAGTGATGCGGTGTTGAACGGGTATTGCACAGGACAGACTCGATTCCTCGGAGACACTTATGTTTCTATCGACTGGATTTACATTATTTTCACAGGAATATCAGCTCTTATATTCTAAATGACTCTAAATGACTGCCCTGCAGGTAGGGCGTAAGAATTGTACCTGCTGCCCCCATTGCATGATCGTTAGAGGCGACTAAATTTGGGATCTTATCTTTTCTTTCTGAACAACTTTCTTCTTCCTAATGTCTTCCTTGACAATGCCTCACTTTTGGCCTTTAGTTGAGCGTTCGCCCCTGTGAGAAAGGCTTTGGGTTCTGTCCCCTAGCCGAGACATACCAGAGTCTTTAAATGGTTTGGTTTGGTTTGGTTTAATTTGTTTAACGTCCTATTAACAGCTAAGGTAATTTAAGGACGGCCTTGGAGTGGGACGACTTGTTCGCCCGTTGTCAGTATAATGTGACCGGTTGGGGTGTCCTGCTTGGTGTCTTCGGCAGTATGCTTCAGCGAGGTAGCACTATAAATCGGCAAAAGTTCCGGCCTATCACAAGGAGACTTAACACGAACATACCGCAGCCTCCCAAAACACACATTAGCACTCACCACACGCATGCATGTCGCACGCACGGGAGGCCGTCCTTAAATGACCTTAGCTGTTAATAGGACGTTAAACAAAATAAACCAAACCAAACCAAAGTTCTAAATGAATGTCATCTTGACAGTAGGTGAAAACGATTCCAAGGATATTTCTTTCGAAACCGATTCCAGTGTAAACCGTCACATCAGTGTCGATAACTTAGCAGACGATGCTCAACTTCACAGGAGCTCGATTTTAGAGTAAGGTAGGCCTTTCACATCAGTGAATAAACACAAAACTAGAATTCAGTATGCATACATAACCGGAAACCATGTCGATACACCCGATTTTTCACAAGATTTTTAGGTCACCTGAGACAAAGTCTCAAGTGACCTATTCTAATCCCCTTTTGTCCGTCGTCGTGCGTCGTCCGTCGTCCGTCCGTAAACAATTTACATTTTCGACTTCTTCTCCAAAACCCCTAAACCAAATTCAATGAAATTTGGCAGGAAGCTTTTATGGCTAAAGGTCAACCAAAATTGTGAATTATATAGTCCCCACCCCCAAGGGACCTGAGGGGCGGGGCTAAAAAGGGTCAAATTGACTAAAACTTAAAAAATCTTCTCTAATCTCAGATATGATGGGATCAAATACTCTTCATAGATTGAAGGGTCTTAAGGTGCTTTACCAAAATTGTGAATTTCCTGACCCTGGGGTCTCACATTTGCCCCTGGGGAGGGGGTAAACTTTACTATAGTTTATATAGGGAAATTTCATTTTTGACTATAATTTGTTTGATTTCTATTGGAATTCATTCTAATTTGGTTAACATTATCAGCTTTGGATGGCAGTTTGATGGTATGCACATGTTGGCCCTGACTGACCCCTACGGGCTGATGGGTGGGCTCAAAAAGGGTCAATTAAATTAACTGAAATATTTCAAATCTCAGGTGACCGCTAAGGCCCATGGACCTCTTGTTTTTATATAAATGCTTGGCTTTAAATGTTGTCGTGTTTACTGAAAATTCGGCAACGAGCCCCTGTGTGTGTGACGACATTGACAATTTGATTACTTCGTATAGATCGAGAATAGCGCTTATAATAATTTTGTGTCGGCTTCACTTTTTATTTTCAAATTCTACTCTCATAACTTGTGTTGCTTTATTTATTTGTGGTGGTTTATGTAGATAAATGCTAGCATTCGAAAGCTCTATAGGCCGAATGTAACTGGCGGCCATTGTTTTAACCTTCCACACCTAAAGCTGTATTCATACACTGACCGAATCACTGTTAATTGTAGTATACAGTCTCATGCATACAATTTGGTTTACTAACGACATATAGGCAAATGCAACACAAAATGTAAATATAATGACGATGAGGTCACAACAGTCCAGCATACACAGGTACAATGATGACGTCACAGCAGTCCAGCATACACTGATATAATGACGTCAGAATGAGCGAACTGCCCCGCGTTTTCGTGTTGACCAGACAGCCTTATATTTGAGTACATGTTTTAAGTGATTAATCAAATATTTTTAAGAAATGAAAGTATGATGATCTTTTAAATTTGTGCTTTCTTCCTTTGTTATTCGCAACAACTAGGGTCTTATGAAGACGGGTGTCAAGAAGCCACCTAGAGTAAGAAAACAAAGCAAAGAGGCCCCGCATATTTAACGTATCTTACAACATACAGTGATGATACAGTAGGCATATTCTTTGTCATTAAAAACCATTGTACAGGTTCAAGAAATTATATATGACAGTGCAAAACTGATCACCTCTTTATACAGGTGGTAATGGCGTTGTACGCAATCGATTTTTCTTTATTATGATTATAAAAAAAAAAACCAATATCCCTCTTAATTACGAATACCGAAATATTTTGTGTTCATATATAACCAAGATGACTTCGGTAATCCGGCCTTACCTGTATTCCGGATTATAATAATAGATTTATAATAACATTTCTATGTTCGCTGTGGTGCAATTGAAATTTCATATTTCATTCCTTAAGCAGTGCTCCATTAGAAGAATGAAGTAGGCGTTGACGACGCACTTGCGTGGGAAGCTGAGCAGCAAATCTACTTAACTGTAAAGCTTTTATTCCAACGGAGTATCAGATTCCATACATATTTATCATTAAGCCGTGCTTTGAGGCACAGATATCGACTGGACTAAACAGTAAACAGTGAACGCATCGTTTACTTATTTTGTTAATAACGGATTAGTAATATGTGGTTTATACCCAATTAATCTAGCTATCTGCGTTGGTTAATTAAAGTATTGTAAGTTCATGTGAATGTGTGACTTTTGGGTCGGTGATTCATATTACCATCCATTCTTTAGATTCGTGTTTAATCTGATTTAATATTGCCTGCTGTTCAGGGGACATTTTTTATCATGAAGATTTGATCGAAGAATAGGGGACTTCCTACCGTGTCCCCTACTTATGGCACATTGAAGAAACCAAAATAGATTTTCTGCCCCAATAACGCGACACTTGGGACCTGAAATCGTTCCTTACTGCTCTCTCTTTCTGTCCTTTGTTTTCTTACGTTGACAATCGTCATCATATGACCCAGCCTGTTAAGGTGATTTAAGGACGGTCTCCCCTACGTGCATGTCGTGTTGTGTATGTTGTGGGAGGATGCGATATGTTTGTCTTAGTCTCCTTGTTAATCATAATGCCAAAGGCAACCAGTATGACACCCCAACTGGTCACTTTAAAGAGCCCAAATCATTCCTCAGGGTTTAACTAAACGCCACAAAATCACTTGATACTGCGATACATTAGGAAGATGCTAGAAATGAAAGAAAAGAAAATATCCAAAAATTCGCCTCTTACGATCATGCAATTGGGGGCAGCAAGTACAATTCTTACGCCTAAGATCTGGCTTTCTTGTTTTCTTAACCACATCTGTTGTGGTGTGGGCTTACCATACTATAAACGTACATATTTAAGTGGTAATCTTTCAATTGTTGCGTCAAATTAAGTACGTTTATAGTTTGTAATAGTTATTTGCTTCATATTACTCCCTTCCCCTGCTTACGGCTTTTGTGTTTTTGCTAACTTTTTTGCGTGTCCTCACCCCGTAATTATCCTTATTCGGTTACAATTCTCATCTTTTCTCTGTCTTCAGGTTTTTTTCTGGCGATTTTTTAACGAAGACCTAAATATATTATAGTAAAGTCTACTGTTGCCGTTCGAGGAAATATGATGGCGAATTGGATTGGCAATATGATTATTTCTACTGGATAAGACTTCCTCCACTACCCTAACTCTCATTAGATAATTTGACTTTACCGGATTTTGTGCAAGTGACACGATAAGGTTTGTTTCAGTAATTCGTTGACTCCAACAACAAAAATCGCAACAGTTTGTATTGGGGTTTTTACCCGTTACGTTTAAAGTAACTCGCAAGGTATCATCGTGACCTATTTTTTTGCAGCTGACTGGCATTTACATAATAAACAGAAAGAACAGAATGACAGAGTCTTTCGACATCCGCCGGCTTGCTTTCCGGCCCTCCTGGTGGGCCCATACTGATCCCCTAATGATTTGATTTGTTTATCGCAACTTTCTGTTTTTGTCTTGAAATATATATAGAGCTTACTTCGTAATTTGATCATATTTTGTTTTATGTTTGTTGTTTATAATGATCATAATACTCGGGAAACCGACTCGTGCAGGTGCGGTAAAAGAATATATGCTTGCAGTATCTCACGGCATGTCGTAAGAGGCGACTTATTGTGCCTCCCCATCCCTCCCTTCAGCATCGGGGATTCATTTCGTCTTCTGTTCGAGGAACATTGGATTGCCAAATAGAAAGTTCCGCTGTATAACACTTGCATAGAACCATAGACGTAGTATGCGACTAAAATTGCCCCCGCGCCCCCTCAAGAATATCGGGGACTTTCCTGTGCCTTCTATTTAGGTGAAATTGAAGAAATTCTCTGCAGGACAGGAGAAACATCAGAAGAAAATAAACAATGATCATCACAGGTGTTTAGATAAATTGATTGCATAACATAAAGCAAAAGCAGCTTGTAAACTTGAAACATTTTTTTAATTAAATAAAATTTTAAGGGGCAGAAAATTGTCTGAACCAGTCGTATTTCATTTTACTATTTAACCAATTGCATACTTGGTAGAGCAAATGCAGGCTGGACAGCAGCAACAAAACGTTCTGGTGGATATTAACATTATTTGTTGCGCCCTTATAAGCAAGCACGGGTCTGTAATTATATATGTTTGTTAATTGCTCACGTTTTTTCATTAATTTAACTAGTGACAAAGTCTCCATTCATCATGATAACTTGAGCATAACCATGTACATCAGAGGAAGGGGCGATTTGTGTCTCCTGCAATTTAAACCATCAATCCACCTCTATTTCCTGTCATAAAGGCGACATCAGTCCCTATACAAATCTATGTCTGCCCTGTCACCCAATCTTTCATTGAGGGGGGATGGCACTTGATAAAATTATCAATAAGCCAAAAACTAAATAAAATACGGCAACGAAAATTAGTTTTCGATATTTTATTGAAATGCTTTCCGATAAATCCTCAGGTTGAAGTCTGTGTCTTCATGTTGTCAATGGTCCGAGTAGGGCAAAACGGGAGGTCTCCTGTATGACCCTGGCTGTTGCGAGAATATTACAACCCATGACATCAGACAAACAGTCACAAACTCTATAAAACAAGAGGCCCCATGGGCCTTGACGGTCACATGAGTTTCGAAATTTTTCAGTTAATTTAATTGACCCTTTTTGGCCCAACCAATCAGTCACAGGTGACGGTCATGGCCAACATGTGCATACCATCAAACTATCATTCCATGCTGATAATGTTAAAGTTATAATGAATTCGAATACAAATCAAACAAAAAGACAAAAATGTGATTTCCCTATATAAAATAAAGGAAAGTTTACCCACTCCCCAGTCCCCAGGGGCAAATGTAAGACCCCAGGGTCCAGTGCAATTCACAATTTTTGTAAAGCACTTGAAGACCCTTCCATCTATGAAAAGTATTTGATTCTTCCTTATTTTGGTCTTGAGAAGATTTTTGAAATTTCAGTCAATTTGACCCTTTTTAGCCCGCCCACGCATCAGCCCCTTGGGGGCAGTCAGGGCTAACTTGCATACCATCAAACTGTTCATCCATGCTGATATTATTAACCAAGTTAGAATGAATTCCAATAACAATAAAACAAATGATAGCCAAAAATGTTATTTCCCTAAATGAACTTAAGTAAAGTTTACCCCCTCCAAAGGGGCAAACGTGAGACCCAGGATCATGAAATTCACAAATTTATAGTCAATTCGACCCTTTTTGGCACCGCCCCTCGGGCCCCTGGGGGATGGAAACCATATTCTTTAGCCATAGAAGGTTCCTGCCAAATTTCACTGAATTTGATTTAGCGGTTTTGGAGAAGAAGTCGAAAATATGAATTGTTTACGGACGACGACGGATAAAAGGCGATTAGAATAGGTTACTTGAGACTTCGTCCCAGGTGACCTAAACAAACAAAAATCAATTCAGTACACAGCGTCAACGTCTTGGGAGTTTTGTTTTTATATTTAATTAAGGAAATCAGGAATCAGAAGGTATCAAGTACAGGAGTTTCATTTCAGATAGATAACTTGAAACATGATGATATACTATGTGTTGTGATCAAAGTCAAATTCCACTATTGATTTAAACCTTTGAGATATTAACATTAATTGCATCTTGTTTGGCTGTCCGTGGCAACACGGATATAATTAACTTTTTGTATTGGATTTTTTTTTCTAACGTCATCCCTTTTCTGCATAGTTTTCAAATCTTAGATTTATATTGAGATTTATATTCACGTCAGTTAACTTATTTGTGTCAATTAATTTTCCTTTTGCATATTACTTCATCTCAAATCATTATAGGAAACTACTAAAAAGGGATATTCATTTGCATATCCATTACACGAAAAAGTGTGAAAAAGTAACTTATTTCATAATAACTTCTTTGTTTGCGTCAGTTGTTAATTTAATTGAAGCCTCGTTTAAAAACCTGGAAAAATTTATTTCAATTAGTACCATAATAATGTCAATTGATCAGATACAAGTGCTTTGTACACTGCTTTGTATACTAGTTTTTTATTACAACTGTCGTAAAATCGCTGAAAATTAAGCAAGCCAGGCTTCATTTAACCACACTGAACAATTCGTCGAGTATTAACCTCATACAACTTTGCGGTATATTTTTTTCTTTGTTATAATAATGCATACAATCTAAAACAGAGATAACCGATCTGTGATTGAAAGCTATTGACACGACGACACCACCAACCCCCGAGCCCCCCTTGGTTTCAGGGGACTGAAAATAAAATGTGGTGATGGTTACATATATTGTGGGACAGACCGACAGATTATTTTGTATAATATGCTTATAGTTTCGAAATGTTGTTCAAATGTATTGCGTTGAAGCTACTGGTATTTTTCGACAGATTGTTCTGTTAAAGGACGTCAATCAATATGTAAACTTTTTATTTCGGCATATATTAACATTTCTTGCTGACGCCTACTTCAAGGGCGAGTGTAACTACAGTGCCAACTGACCACCCATCGATACATACTCTAAGATACTAACATCTTCTTAGAAGATGCACTACGGGTGTTGCGTGCCTTCAACTTCCATATCAAAACTCAAATTGAAAGGAAAATTGCGTCGCAAATCAGGCATCTAAAATATTACAATCATGACATTGTTTCCTTCAGTAATAAAGTATAATTACGATGATCTTTTAATTCATTTTCAGGAACAATAAATTGTTTGAAATGGGACCGTTTTATTTCCTGCACATTTTAAGGTGTCACTTAATCAAATCAATTTACGCTTAAATTGCGTACATGACAATCAAACTTGAGGTTGAGCCGATGTCAATGCTAACCTTCCGGTGCCAATGCTACCCTTCCGGCCTGATGGCTTCTTGATTATTTTCACACAAAAAATGGTAGTTGATATAGAAAATGTAAAATGTGGAGAAAAATCTTCAGGTAGCTGAGCATTTCAGTTTAGAAAGACAATATTTCTGTCCAATGAATGAATTTTGTAACAGATTATACCGTCTTGCCCATTTGTGATAATTAAATACGTATTATCGTGGTAACAATGTGCATTGACAATTCCCACTTTTAATGTATTTATTGTTTTAGCCAACCGATGTTTTTTTCATAGCGAACTGATGATTTTAGTAATATGCGGGGTTGTCGGCTATGTTTGTCGTTTTCAAAAGGATCGAATTTAATAGTTTCATTGCTTAAAACTTAAATAGACACTAAGTACCGCATATAGACATGTTAGCATCCCATTCCGAAGCGCCAGTGGAAATTATCTTCCCATTTTACAAGAATTTAATTTTTTTTTTTATGTGAACATTCATGCAAATCATTAAAACAAAAGCTTTGGGCTTTGCATATCACTGATGAAAACCAACGTGTATGTCTCTTCATTTCGATTATCATAATGTACTACTTAAAATATGTCAATACCTTATTCCTGTGTAAGCCTGACTCCATTGCAGATCTGGTGATTGTGTAAGGGATTTAATGTCTGGCTTTGGAAACAGCCATTGGATGACTTTCAGTCTTAATGGCGTCGTCGGAAATAAGACTGCCTTCCAAATAGGCCAGGTTCGAAAAAACTCCTGGGATATCTTTCTTAAAAGGAAAATAATCCTAGGATAATTATCGAATTTTTATACAATTCCCCTGGTTCATATGACAAAAATTCGATAATACCGTAGATAAGGTATTTGGAATCTAAATTATAGTGGTGTTGTGATTTCGGTATTATTTCTTCTTGATGGAATTATTTCGTTGTTTTCTCTTCCTGCTTATCGCCAATCAAATCCATTCTCTCCGCAGAAGCAAATCCAATCTTTTAAGCGTTTCTGATGCGATTCACAACTACAAAACGGCACCCCTGTCATCGGATTCATTATTATGTTATACAACCATCTTTTTATATCACATTGGTCAGTTACACAATGTCTTCTAAGCGGCACAAAATGCTGTGGTAAGGTTTATTTAAGTTAATTGAAGAGGACGCGCTGTGAAAGCCGTTTTCTGCCGAGATGTCTCGCATGTTGATATTCCCAACCCAAACGTTTTATTTTTTAATTCGCAAGAATAAATTATCTCTACTTACAATAAATTACACTGTAGGTTCTCCGGTTACTGCACTGTGTTATTCGTGTTTACAAGACAATAAATTACACCCGATTAAAGCAAATATCGGTGAATGGTTTCCTTACTGTAGAGACAATCGCCTTGGACCATACATAAATAACGCAGTCTTAATTATTGAAGCGTGAGGACAAACATCAGTGCATCGCGTGCAAAGAATCATTTACCGTGAAACACATTACATTAATCTACACCTACAAAACAAAGTTTTCACAATAGCATAACAAGTCTAAAATTCTCTATCAGACGATTTGGGTTTCCTTAGCCACTGTTTTTTTATTTTACACGAGTGTACCCAATATATATTTACATGTTCATATGTTTCATTTGTTAGTGTCAGTCCTCCTTTTGATACTGTAAATCACTTATATTTCGCGTGGGATTTGTTTTCGCGTTAATTCGCGAGGAGAGTCAAACGTGAATTCAAATCCCTCGCGAATATTTATATGAGGATGACAAGAATAAGTGGCATCCATTTTGAATATATCGTAAACTTTAGATGGTGAACAGACATCGCCGTTAAAGTAATCATAGAATGATAAATTATATACTTATATCTTGTATTCGCGAATAAGTCGAATGAGGTGAGTTCGCGAAATATAAGTTATTTACAGTATAGCAATTTTGTAGACCATCTGCCGAATTTAGCGCTCGATTACCCAAGATAATTCAAATCCGGTAAAAAGAAATGTTTTCTAAACACATCGGTGCATTTTCAAGGTGATTCATCGAAGTTTAATTATCATTACCGTTAAATTTTCAAATGCATAGAGTGCATTTTGAAACTCGAAATGTCCATGCCTAATTGTCTGGTAGCTATGGAAAAATCATATGTTTACGTGATTGGGTTCGTTTTAAGTTCTCTAATTCTAGCATTGAGCACGATTTGTTGTTAAAATGAATAGCTGAACTTTCTTTGACTCCAGAATCGTGTATCGCATTCTAACCCGATATTAACTTTACATTCGCCTGTTCATAAACAACTTCCAGGCATCAGTTATACAGAAATAAGGTAGTATAGGTTGAAAGCAGTGTGGCACGACACAACATACCCAAACAAGTAACCTCGTTACAAGTCTAATAAGAAGTTCATAACGTACAGTCTCAAAAATATATTTTGGAGAAGGTTTTGACATAATTATGTTTTTGTTGTTTTTTTCTGACTTTTTAGTTACTATTTCCAACACCTATCGTTACCTTTCTTTTTTTTTAATAAATTTTACTCGAATATTTTCAAAATGTTTTGCGTTAACTGCTCTATAAGATGACAAGGCTGAACATCCGCGTCATGTAGATGACTTAGATCAAAGGTAATCATTGAAAGCTGTTAATAGGACGTTAAGCAAAATAAACCAAACCAAACCAATATCAAATGATGTAGTACTCAAGGACCATTCAGATAATGCTTAATGATGCAAATTGTCGTTGGGATGGCCACTGAAGAAATGTGTTATTGTCCTTCCCTTAAGGATGTTGGTCACACTACCTGGTAAAAGAACATAGCGGCAATCCATCCAGGCTAAAACCAATACATGCATATAACATACTTTAACATGACATCTCGTTTAACAATACAAAATTTTACTATACCAAATCATTCTTGGAAATTACCTTTTGCTTTAATTTCTTAATAACATTGAACTCGATCGTAATGAGTTTTATGTTAATGATAATAGTTTGGACAATAAATAATTCATTTGAATATCATTCTCTTATATTGATTATAGCTTTTTTTGACATGTTCACATCATCATCAATTGTCCTTATTATGAGCATTATTGTGAGCTTATGCTGTACGTCCGCGTCGGTGTCGGCGTAGGTGTCCCATCCCACTTTAAAGTGTTTGGGATTAGTTTTTTGAAAGTCCAAAAGTGTACACCTCACACCCTTCTAATTTGGTTTATACAGTCATTAGAGGTCTAGGAGTAATGTTATGGCAAAGTATCTAGAAAAAAATGTGATTTTTTCGCATTTTACCATTTTGTGGACTTAACTTTTTTAGCACCAAAACTCACTTTATCTCACACCCTTCTAATTTGGTTTATGCATTCATTAGAGGTCCAGGAGTGATGTTATGGCAAAATCGTGCAGAAAAAATAATGTTTTGGCATTTTACCATTTACTGGACTTATTTTTTTGGCACAAAAACCCTCTTTAAAGATTTTTTGGGTAATTTTTGGAAAGCTTGTAAGTCCACATTAGGTTTATACATCCATTAGAGGTCTAGGAGCGATATATACTGCTTACAAGGATAATTGTCCGTGTTTTTTTCTATCCTTAGGTAATCTGCGTTATTTCTTTTTTTTCTAAATAACACGTTTAATATGCTTGTGATAAAAAAGCATAGAATTCGATTATGTATCCGATGTTATTCGATCTATCCTTTTTGCCGGTTGTATAGTTCCTACTCTTTCGCTGTGATTCCCTAGGGCTGTATGGTTTCCTGTTGCTTTGTAATGATTTCTGAATGTGGTGTGGTTTGGTTTGGTTTGGTTTATTTTGTTTAACGTCCTTTTAACATCTAAGGTCATTTAAGGACGGCCTCCCGTGCGGGCGACATGCATGCGTGTGGTGAATGCGTATGTGTGTTGTGGGAGGCTGCGGTATGTTCGTGTTAAGTCTCCTTGTGATAGGCCGGAACTTTTGCCGATTTAAAGTGCTACCTCACTGAAGCATTCTGCCGAAGACATCCAGCAGCACACCCAACCCGGTCACATTATACTGACAACGGGCGAACCAGTCGTCCCACTCCAAATATGCTGAGCGCTAAGCAGGAGTAGAAACTACCATTTTTAAAGACTCTGGTATGTCTCGGCCAGAGGACAGAACCCAAAGCCTTCCTCACAGGGGCGAACGCTCAACTAAAGGCCAAAAGTGAGGCATTGTCAAGGGAAACATTAGGAAGAAGAAAGTTGTTCAGAAAGAAGGGAAAAGATAAGATCCCAAATTTAGTCGCCTTTTACGATCATGCAATGGGGGCAGCAGGTACAATTCTTACGCCCTACCTGCAGGGCAGATGTGGTGTGGTTTCCGGCTGATATGGCCTCGTTTGCCATAACTTGACTTTGGTTTAACGATGATTTGAAGTGTATCTTTAGGTAATTGGGTGACTTCCTGCTGTTTTCAAGTGTAGGTCCATGCAATTTTCACACGGTTTCCTGCCATTTGATTTGTGTCTCCTTTTCCGTGTTCTTTGCGTCTCAATGCTCATAGGCTTTAAACAAAATAAACCAAACCAAAACTCAACGTGTTGGTGTAATTTTATGTACTGAGTTCTTTGAAAGTGAAATTTCATTGCCGAACCGACGACTGGTCAAATATTAACAATTTCGTAGTGTTAACTTCACAACACTTTATGGCATGGTTCAAGATCATTCTCAAATTATAACTTTTCCGAACATGGTATTCTAGCTCTAGCTCGGTGATTTTCATGCGACAGGACTTTTTTGTTTGGTTATCCATCTAAGTGATGGGGAAGCCATCAAGGTGGCAACATAGTCTGTTGTAAGTGAGTTTTGTCTGTAAAGTCATATCAATTATTCATTTGTATAATGATTTGTTGGCCGGGAAGTTAGTCGACAACATTTAACCATAGATAAACCAATGGCAATACATCTTGGTTCCTCTCGATACATTATTTGTTTAGTTCTAAGAATTAAATCAAATGGTGGATTCATTTGGGCTGGCTACCGGAAGTATATTTCCGGTTTTCTTTCCTTGTCTGTAACCATGTAGGAATGCCTTGGGTCAGTTCATGATCGAGGTCACTTTGTCATTGAATGGCGCCCTAAAAGCTCGAATGATATTTAAAGATATTAACAAAAGAGGGGAAATGAGAATGAATAATCACTGAATGACATAAATGAGATTGCCGTGCACAGTGTTCTGATATATTTACCTGATGTGTGTGGTTTTATTTTCGTTAAAGAAAATCAAGAATTATGACTTTACGACAGCTAAGGATATAATGTATATCGATAGTGTTTCTGTTTTAGGTTAAGTGTATATTATATATAAGAAATATACAGAACTTTGAATATTTATGGTCGTGTGGAGTGTGTATATGTAATAAATATAAAGAGCAGTTTTTTTTATGCTAGCAGTGTACATACTTCACAACTCTACATATTTATTCAAATATATTAATGTTCTATATATTTTTTTGTAACGTCGCATCAACAGCCTGCCCTCTGCAGGGCTGAACAGTTGTGACTGCTTTAGCCATTGCGCTATTCCTATGCTACGACTAAATTTTGAATCTTATCTGTTCTTCTTAACGAACTATAAGTACTATAGAATTGACAGATTGGTTTGGGTTTTAGTTTGTGTTAAACGTCCTACCAAAAGCTATTTTCATTTAAGGACGGGTTGCCTTGGGTGCGAAATGCATGCGATTTGTGTGCTTGGGTGGTATATATTTTTGTTGTTTTAGGGACAATAATGAAAATAACCACAAACTTGTTTAGAAATAATGATTATGAAATTTGATGCTGTGAGTCCGAGATGGTGAAATAGTTCAGATAAAAAAGACATTGTAGGGAGGAATTGATGAGGATTATAACAAATAATATGTATTGTAGTTTATGGTAATGCGTGGAAGTGCACAACGTGATTTGTAAATAATGTGGGAGCATATGTGTTCAAATGGGCCTTTGTGTTCTGTACAGTATGTGTGAATGCGCGGAGTTGTTGTTCGAATGTGTTTGTTTTTAGCTCACCTGCCTGAAGGGCAAGTGGGCTTATGCCGTGGCGCGGCGTCCGTCGTCCGGCCGGCGTCAACTTTTCCATTTAAACAATTTCTTCTCAATAACCGAAAGGCCCAGAGACCTAATATTGGGTCTGTAGCATGCTGGGGTAAAGGGCTACCAAGTTTGTTCAAATGAATAAAGTTGACCTTCATTCAAGGACAAAGGGGTCAAAAAGGCTAAAATCTTTAAACGACTTCTTCTCAATAACCAAGAGTCCCAGGAAGTTGATATTGGGTATGAAGCATGCTGGGGTGCAGCGCTTCCAAGTTTGTTCAAATGAATGACCTTGACCTTCATCCAAGGTCACAGGGATCAAATAGGCTGAAATCTTTAAACGACTTCTTAATAACCAAGAGTCCCCGGGAGTTGATACCTGTATTAGGTCTGTATCATGCTGGGGTGAAGGGCTACCAAGTTCATTCAAGGTCACAGTGGTCAAAAAGGCTAAAAAATTTAAACGACTTCTTCTCATTAACCAAGAGTCCCAGAGACTTAATATTTGGCCAGTAGTATGCTGGGTGAAGGGCTACCAAGTTTGTTCAAATGAATGACCTTGACTTTCATTCAAGGTAGCATAGTTAAAAAAAATGCTGAAATCTTTAAACGACTTCTTTATAACCAAGAGTCCCAGGGAGTTGATATTGGGTCTGTAGCATGCTGGGGTGAAGGGCTACGAAGTTTGTTCAAATGAATGACCTTGACCTTCATTCAAGGTCACAGGGATCAAATAGGCTGAACTCTTTAAACGACTTCTTCTTAATAACCAAGAGTCCCAGGGAGTTTATATTGGGTCTGTAGCATGCTGGGGAGAAGGGCTACCAAGTTTGTTCAAATGAATGACCTTGACCTTCATTCAAGGTCACAGGGATCAAATAGGCTGAAATTTTTTAACGACTTCTTACTAACCAAGAGTCCCAGGAAGTTGATATCGGATCTGTAGCATGCTGGGGTGAAGGGCTACCAAATTTGTTCAAATGAATGACCTTGACCTTCATTCAAGGTCACATCAAATAGGCTGAAATCTTTAAACGACCTCTTCTCAGTAACCAATAGTCCCAGGGAGTTGATATTGGGTCGGTAGCATGCTAGGGTTAAGGGCTACCAAGTTTGTTCAAATGAATGACATTGATCTTTTTTTTTTTTTTTTTTTTTTGTAATTTATATTTTATTCAGTTAAACATATATTATCAACAAACACAAGACATCTACATTTTATGGTCATTCACACCTTTCAGCACTGATGTGTATTTCTATTATATTTTACTACGCACAAGCTTACACACACACATACACACCAACACACCCCCATTCTCGCCCCCCAGAGTCTGCTAAGCTACACCACCGTACTGACCGAGTGACATATGAAACGAAGGGAAGTAACTCTGATGAATGAGAATGACACACCCCACGCAAACACCTTCCCACACACATGAATGTTCTAGTACATATACATACATGTACACAACACTATACACATATACATGTTCATACGTACTACATATAGTCATATACTAACTATTGCATATGACAATGAGCACACATGCTTTACTACACATACATGTACTATTTTGATATCCATCCATTGGCATGTACACACAGCACTTACATGAAGACATATCCACATACCGCACCTACTACAACTCAAATATACCCATACAAGTGCACACATACTACACATGTTGTATATATTATTGTATACATACATATATAAGAAAATGCATATTAAACACACATTCTGTTTCTATTATCCTGCTATTCATCCATGTACAGACAAACAGACAGACATACACAGACAGATACATAAACCAACACCAACCTACTTAGACAGAAAGATACAGACAGACTAAACAGAGACACAGACATATACAGAAAGACTGACAGACATACACACAGACAGACAGATACATAGACTAACAACACCAACCTACTTAGACAAAAAGACACAGACAGACTAAACAGAGACACAGACATATACAGAAAGACTGACAGACATATACAGACAAACAGATACATAGACTAACACCAACCTACTTAGACCGAAAGACACAAACAGACTTAACAGAGACACAGACATACAGACAGTATTGACATACATGAATAGAAAGATAAATAGACAAAAAAGGGAGAGAAAGGGGATGGAAAAATCACAATATATTATCAGAGCAACAAAGCAAAATTATTGACCAGTTTAGTGTTTTAGAGCCTAAGAGACATGTCAGTTAAATATATTATGAAATGAAAGCTATAACCTAATTAATTTTCCCATTTTAGCCATTCGTTTCTAAATCTCTCCTTATACATACCTCCTTTGCTATAAGCTACACATCTTTGTATATTAAAATAGTCCTGTATAGTATTTATTAAAGCATTTAAATTTAAGGACTTGTGCAGACAGCGCATTTTATATATGTACTGTTTAATTACAATGAGAATTTCATTATCAGTTTTACCATTTACATTTTGTGTGAGAAGACCAAATAAAAATGATTCTTTATTAAAACCAAAAGGAATAAGGAGTGTATCTAAAAGAGTTTCAAAGCTAAGAAGAAGATTTTGAACCTCCTGACATTCCCATAAAATATGAATAATGGTTTCAATCTCTGAGTTACACAGTGTACACAAAGGCGATGGCACCATTCGAGTTTTAAATAAAAGAGAGTTGTTTTTTCCAAAATTTTTGGGAAATTACAAAACCGGGTTTTAAACCCACCCAAAAAGGCCCTTTTTTAAATTTTTTTTGGCAAAACCAAAAAAATTTTTCCCGAAAATTAAAAAAAAAAAAAGAAAAAAAAGATTTTTAGGTTAAGTTTTGGAAAGCTTGTAAGTCCACATTTGGTTTATACATCCATTAGAGGTCTAGGAGCGATATATACTGCTTACAAGGATAATTGTCCGTGTTTTTTTCTATCCTTAGGTAATCTGCGTTGTTTTGTTTTTTTCTAAATAACACGTTTAATATGCTTGTGATAAAAAAGCATAGAATTCGATTATGTATCCAATGTTATTCGATCTATCTTTTTTGCCGGTTGTGTAGTTCCTACTCTTTCGCTGTGATTCCCTAGGGCTGTATGGTTTCCTGTTGCTTTGTAATGATTCGCTGCATTTTTATTATTTTTTCTGAATGTGGTGTGGATTGGTTTGGTTTGGTTTATTTTGTTTAACGTCCTTTTAACATCTAAGGTCATTTAAGGACGGCCTCCCGTGCGTGCGACATGCATGCGTGTGGTGAATGCGTATGTGTGTTGTGGGAGGCTGCGGTATGTTCGTGTTAAGTCTCCTTGTGATAGGCCGGAACTTTTGCCGATTTATAGTGCTACCTCACTGAAGCATACTGCCGAAGACATCCAGCAGCACACCCCACCCGGTCACATTATACTGAAAACGGGCCAACCAGTCGTCCCACTCCAAATATGCTGAGCGCTAAGCAGGATAGAAACTACCATTTTTAAAGACTCTGGTATGTCTCGGCCAGAGGACAGAACCCAAAGCCTTCCTCACAGGGGCGAACGCTCAACTAAAGGGCAAAAGTGAGGCATTGTCAAGGGAAACATTAGGAAGAAGAAAGTTGTTCAGAAAGAAGGGAAAAGATAAGATCCCAAATTTAGTCGCCTTTTACGATCATGCAATGGGGGCAGCAGGTACAATTCTTACGACCTACCTGCAGGGCAGATGTTGTGTGGTTTCCGGCTGATATGGCCTCGCTTGCCATAACTTGACTTTGGTTGAACGATGATTTGAAGTGTATCTTTAGGTAATTGGGTGACTTCCTCCTGTTTTCAAGTGTAGGTCCATGCAATTTTCACACGGTTTCCTGCCATTTGATTTGTGTTTCCCTTCCCGTGTTCTTTGCGTCTCAATGCTCTGTAAATAGGCTTTAAACAAAATAAACCAAACCAAAACTCAACATGTTGGTGTAATTTTATGTACCGAGTTCTTTGAAAGTGAAGTTTCATTGCCGAACCGACGACTGGTCAAATATTAACAATCTCGTAGTGTTAACTTCACAACACTTTATGGCATGGTTCAAGATCATTCTCAAATTACAACTTTTCCTAACATGGTATTCTAGCTCTAGCTCGGTGATTTTCATGCGACAGGACTTTTTTGTTTGGTTATCCATCTAAGTGATGGGGAAGCCATCAAGGTGGCAACATAGTCTGTTGTAAGTGAGTTTTGTCTGTAAAGTCATATCAATTATTCATTTGTATAATGATTTGTTGGCCGGGAAGTTAGTCGACAACATTTAACCAATAAACCAATGGCAATACATCTTGGTTCCTCTCGATACATTATTTGTTTAGTTCTAAGAATTAAATCAAATGGAGGATTCATTTGGGCTGGCTACCGGAAGTATATTTCCGGTTTTCTTTCCTTGTCTGTAACCATGTAGGAATGCCTTGGGTCAGTTCATGATCGAGGTCACTTTGTCATTGAATGGCGCCCTAAAAGCTCGAATGATATTTAAAGATATTAACAATAGAGGGGAAATGAGAATGAATAATCACTGAATGACATAAATAAGATTGCCGTGCACAGTGTTCTGATATATTTACCTGATGTGTGTGGTTTTATTTTCGTTAAAGACAAGCAAGAATTATGACTTTACGACAGCTAAGAATATAATGTATATCGATAGTGTTTCTGTTTTAGGTTAAGTGTATATTATATATAAGAAATATACAGAACTTTGAACATTTATGGTCGTGTGGAGTGTGTATATGTAATAAATATAAAGAGCAGTTTATATGTTAGCAGTGTACATACTTCACAACTCTACATATGTATTCAAATATATTATTGTTCTATATATTTTTTGTAACGTCGCATCAACAGCATGCCCTCTGCAGGGCTGAACAGTTGTGACTGCTTTAGCCATTGCGCTATTCCTATGCTACGACTAAATTTTGAATCTTATCTGTTCTTCTTAACGAACTATAAGTAATATAGAATTGACAGATTGGTTTGGGTTTTAGTTTGTGTTAAACGTCCTACCAAAAGCTATTTTAATTTAAGGACGGGTTGTCTTGGGTGCGAAATGCATGCGATTTGTGTGCTTGGGTGATATATATTTTTGTTGTTTTAGGGACAATAATGAAAATAACCACAAACTTGTTTAGAAATAATGATTATGAAATTTGATGCTGTGAGTCCGAGATGGTGAAATAGTTCAGATAAAAAAGACATTGTAGGGAGGAATTGATGAGGATTATAACAAATAATATGTATTTTAGTTTATGGTAATGCGTGGGAAGTGCACAACGTGATTTGTAAATAATGTGGGAGCATATGTGTTCAAATGGGCCTTTGTGTTCTGTACAGTATGTGTGAATGCGCAGAGTTGTTGTTCGAATGTGTTTGTTTTTAGCTCACCTGCCTGAAGGGCAAGTGGGCTTATGCCGTGGCGCGGCGTCCGTCGTCCGGCCGGCGTCAAAGGCCCAGAGACCTAATATTGGGTCTGAAGCATGCTGGGGTAAAGGGCTACCAAGTTTGTTCAAATGAATAAAGTTGACCTTCATTCAAGGTCAAAGGGGTCAAAAAGGCTAAAATCTTTAAACGACTTCTTCTCAATAACCAAGAGTCCCAGGAAGTTGATATTGGGTATGAAGCATGCTGGGGTGCAGCGCTTCCAAGTTTGTTCAAATGAATGACCTTGACCTTCATTCAAGGTCACAGGGATCAAATAGGCTGAAATCTTTAAACGACTTCTTAATAACCAAGAGTCCCCGGGAGTTGATACATGTATTAGGTCTGTATCATGCTGGGGTGAAGGGCTACCAAGTTCATTCAAGGTCACAGTGGTCAAAAAGGCTAAAAATTTTAAACGACTTCTCATTAACAAAGAGTCCCAGAGACCTAATATTTGGCCTGTACTATGCTGGGTGAAGGGCTACCAAGTTTGTTCAAATGAATGAGCTTGGCCTTCATTCAAGGTCACAGGGATCAAATAGGCTGAAATTTTTAAACGACTTCTTACTAACCAAGAGTCCCAGGAAGTTGATATTCGGTCTGTAGCATGCTGGGGTGAAGGGCTACGAAGTTTGTTCAAATGAATGACCTTGACCTTCATTCAAGGTCACAGGGATCAAATAGGCTGAAATTTTTAAACGACTTCTTACTAACCAAGAGTCCCAGGAAGTTTATATTGGGTCTGTAGCATGCTGTGGTGAAGGGCTACCAAGTTTGTTCAAATGAATGACCTTGACCTTCATTCAAGGTCACAGGGATCAAATAGGCTGAAATTTTTTAACGACTTCTTACTAACCAAGAGTCCCAGGAAGTTGATATTCGGTCTGTAGCATGCTGGGGTGAAGGGCTACCAAGTTTGTTCAAATGAATGACCTTGACCTTCATTCAAGGTCACAGGAATCAAATAGGCTGAACTCTTTAAACGACTTCTTCTTAATAACCAAGAGTCCCAGGGAGTTTATATTGGGTCTGTAGCATGCTGTGGTGAAGGGCTACCAAGTTTGTTCAAATGAATTACTTTGACATTCATTCAAGGTCACAGGAGTCAAAAAGGCTAAAATCTTTAAACGACTTCTTCTCAATAACCAAGAGTCCCAGGGACTTTATATTGGGTCTGTAACATGCTTGGATGAAGGGCTACCAAGTTTGTTCAAATGAATGACCGACTCACATTCGAGGTCACGTCGGTTGAGTATGCTTAAATCTTTAATTGACTTCTGAATAGTCAAAGTGCCGAGAGACATATTTGCCCTGTAGCATGCTTACAAATAACTGCATGATCCATATATGAAAAGATCACTGCATTGCAGGTGAGCGATCCGGGCCCATTGGGCCCTTGTCTAGTGTACAGTATGTGCAACGGGTGTACTTTGTTTTGCTAAGGGTGTGTGCCTGAATGTATGTAAGCATTCTATTGCACGGCATGTGGGTGTAGATTGTCATATTTCAGTGGAGATAAACTAGGGTATCTGTATCTGTATCTGTATGTGTACTGTGTATGGTATGTGTGTGATGTGTGGGTGGAAGCTTGTTGTGTTTGTGTAATATGTAGCTTTTTTCTTGTTTGTCATCAAAATCTGGAATAAAAATAATGGAATTTTTACTTTCAGCTTGCCGGCATTTTTGTGTTTTAACGTTAGTTTAAATGTTTATGAGATGAACGATAATTTCCTTAGGATAAAATCTTAAACTATTCTTCAGAACTTATTATTCTATGATGATGATATAAGAAAAGCAAGTTAATATGCATGCAGTAACTCTTTCATATCATCGTTTACTGACATACCTCCTGCTTACCCAGGAGCGTGGATTGTAGGCATGCAGTGGTTTACAGTAGAACTAAAATTGTGCGATCTCTTGCCCCACACAGAAAATCGCTGCCATCAAAATGCCAAGTCTTTAAACACAGAGAAGAGTTATACAGCATTAAAGTCAGTCTCAATTCCTCTGTTTCAGATCTCCTAACGTATTATGAAATAAATTACTTAACCATTCGGAGCGCAGTTTGGAAAAACATCAAATAATGCTTGGTAATAAAAATGTTTAGGGTGTGTCAATCAATGGATGTTTTCAAACTGTTTCAGCAATATAACGTTGAGTAATGACCTATTTTGTATCGAATTTACAGTCGAAAGTATACGATTGGTATATATTACATTGTATTCAAATGAAATAATATCTAACGTAAGAGCTGCCGTACTTTTAAACATTAAACATGGCCATGTTTTACAGTTTGACTCGCAATACTCATCAACCTTGGTAAGATTGAATACAATCTTTTCTTGAGCGTAAAGTGGCACTGTCCTTGATGTAGGGCAAAGGGCGTACGAAGTTTTCTTGCTGCCTCCAAAGCATAAGACGTGAATAAATTTTGAATCTTTTCTCTTTGTTCTAAACAATTGTTTTCTTCCTAATGTCTTCCTTGATATTGCATCCATTTTGACCATAAGCTGAGCGTTTGCCTGTTTTGGCGAAGGCTATAGGATCTGTGCCCTGGTCGAAACACACCAGAGGCTCTAAAAGTGGTAGCTATTAATCCTGCCTAACGCGCAGCATGTTGGGAGTGTAGTGTCTGGTTTGCCCCTAGTCAGTATCATTTGACAGGGAGGGGTGGTGTAGGCAATGTGGTCCATTTTAGCCGCACTTAAGTTCTGTACTGTCAAGGCGACAAACACAAACATACCATAACCTCGAAAATACACGCATGAATGAATTATGCTAACAGCGCATGCCGTTTGGTTTGGTTTTACTTGTTTAACGTCCTATCAACAGCTAAGGTCATTTAGTACGGCCTCCAGTGCGTGCGATGCATGCGTGTTGTGAGTGCGTATGTGTTTTGGGAGGCAGCGGTATGTTCGTGTTATGTCTCATTTTGATACCCGGAACTTTTGCCGATTTATAGTTCTATTTCACTGAAGCATACTGCCAAAGACACCCAGTAGAACACCCCACCCGGTCACATACTGACAACGGGAAAACCAGTCGTCCCAATCATAATATGCTGAGCGCTAAGTGAGAGTAGCAACTACCATTTTGAAAGACTGGTATGCCAGGGGCGAACGCTAAACTAAAGGCCAAAAGTGAGGCATTGCCAAGGGAGACATTAGGTTTGGTTTGGTTTATTTTGTTTACCGTCCTATTAACATTATCAGGTCATTGGGAATAAAAAAGAAGAGAAAAGATAAGATCCCTAATCCAGTCGTCTCTTACGATCATGCAGGGCAGGTCTTAAATGACAACAGCTGTTGACATGACGTTAAAAAATGATATAACAATATGACTTTCATCAAAAATAAAATGCTGTATAATATTAAAAATAATCTCCCACATTACTTATATGGCTCATTTCGATACAGAATTGTTACGCTTTATAATTGGCACGTATGTTGCTTATCGACACGGAACATTTGGCACAACATAATATATGAACAAAAAACTTACGACTGAGGTCAACACTTAGTTTCCTTTCTAAATTACTCGTTTATCTTTAAGTATACTGTGCGTTTATTGGTCCCCTTTCTCGTTTAATCCGAATAAACCTATATTTTCTTGTAACTGTCAAGTGTGATTTGCTTACAGTATTCAGGTTTGATATTGCTTGGACGGAATACAGGAACTGCCGTCAAATGCCATTCCGCAACCTGCCAAAAATCTGCTATTTAGTGTACATTTCCATTTCTACACAATACAAGCTTCAGTTACAATTCAGTAAAATATGTTCAATATGTTCCAGGTCTTTCCCTAAAGTCTCGTTTTTTTCCCCAATAAATAAGGTCTTTACAATTTGTGTGCTGGTTATAAAAACATTGCGTTTTCGTCCACCGGTAATGATTCTAAATAGAAACGATAGTTGATATATTTTTTCAGATATGGTTTAACTATCTATACATTCTAAAATGTACATTGTGCTACAAATCTTCATTACTTCTACATGTGTACCATTTGCTACACGTTCGCCCCTGTGCGGAAGGCTTTGGGTTCTGTCTCCTGGCCAAGACATACCCGAGTCGTCTTTAAAAATGGTAGTTGCTACTCCTGCTTAGCGCTCAGCATATTTGAAGTAGGACGACTGGTTCGCCCGTTGTCAGTATAATGTAACCGGGCGGGGTGTCCTGCTGAGTGTCTTCGGCAGTATGCTTCAGTGAGGTAGCACTATAAATTGGCAAAAGTTCCGGCCTATCACAAGGAGGCTTAACACGAACATACCGCAGCCTCTCAAAACACACATATGCACTCAACACACGCATGCATGTCGCACGCACGGGAGACCGTACTTAAATGTCCTTAGCTGTTCATAGGACGTTAAACAAAATAAACCAAACCAAACCATTTGCTACAAGTAAATAAATCATAAACTGATGTACTGATATCAATGAAAACTATTTTATTAACCTTTTGTACATACTTTGGTTTGGTTGATTGGTGCAAGGGTCATTGTGAGGTTGAATTTACATGTAGTTGTGGGAAGCTACCTCACTGAACAGTATACCGGATATTCTTTGTATGTTATATATTAGGCTACAATGCCTGATACTTTACCGTCTACCTTAAGTCGTCATTAATACACAGATACCACATGCAAAACGAGGAAAGCATCAGCTGTTATTAGTTTTATGGATGGAAACGTTTCAGGAATTTTCGCATTTTGGATATTTTCCGAATTATGTGAGGCAATGTCATTTCAAATCTATTTAGATTTTTGGTGACAGGGGATACTCTAGACGATGTCATAATTTGGCTGGCAAGTGTCTTATGATATTAGACGACATTTGCATATTAGAAACCTATGAGATGCAGTAATACATATATAGATGGTAAACAGGTTACCGCATAAGATTCTATCTGAGAATTGTCTCCTTGCTATAGAGACAGTCGCCGTGATTTTCCTAGTCCGTCTATGGATGGGTCATCCATATAGAACGTACATTGTATTATTACTTATCGAAACGTGTAATTAACCATGCACCGTGAAAATCTCTTATTGGATTGATCTGCAGCATATATGAGGCCATATATATAAAAGCATAAGATGCCTTTAACTTCTATTCCAAATTCTTAACATATACATTTTTTTCAACTATCTGATAGCTGTCTGTCTGCCAAGATATGACTACACAAATCCACCTTTTATCATTTTAAACCACAGTATAACATTACTATACCGTAACGTAATAATATGATTGTTACTAGTTACTAATGTCCTATTAGCAGTCAGGGTCTTTTAAAGACGTGCCATGTTTTGGAGGTGGAGGAAATCTGGAATACCCGGAGAGAAAAAAACACCGGTGTACGGTCAATACTAGGCAACGCCCCTCGTGAGCTTCGAACTCGCGACCGGAGGTGGAGGGCTAGTGATCAAGTGTCGGGACATCTAAACTACTCGGCCATTGCAGCCCCGACCGCCGTAAAACAATACAATACAATGCAATACTTGAATATATACTATATGTATATATGAAATGGTTATCTCGTATTACATGTCTGGATCGCAACATTAAAAGTTGACACTGTATTAATGAGGAATCGCTTATTTGAATGGGGAATCGTACAATTTAAAGTGGGATCGCTCTGATTTTGACAAGGAATCGCTCACAGATTAGAGGCGGAATTGCCTGGAGTGTTACGGGAATGGTATGGTATTTATTGCGTATTATCTCTCCTTGAACTTTCCTTTAACGCCATGAACAAAATATCTTATTTTCGATAACGCAGATTATGTTCTTTTGTTGTAGGTTGGCCCTTTGGGCCGGTCCTGTGCAAGACTACACCCTTCATCCAGCACGTATCTGTCTGTGCTTCTGTCAACACATTGGCAGTTATTGCCGTTGATAGGTATGTAAGCTTTTGCCAAGATTCCCTTCTGAATTTAAACACTTTCCTAGCATCATTGACTTACGGAAATTCGGTTAAATAAAAAAAGAAGTGACTTTTTTTTAAGCTTATCAATTGGAAAAAGAAACCCATGAGGCTTGCATCACTCACCTGGATATGTCTGTGATTATGGCAAAATAGTCTTAAGTTATATAGATACTCTTTCAATACTTAGTGTGTGATCTGAAATTCAGTACCATACACTGCAGTCGACACATTCCACCTTTAACAAATATTTCGCTTCGTGATTCCAAAGAGGATTCAAAGTCAATACAATTGAAAATTATATCAAACCTTACTTAAAGGATTTTCTCTAATATTCCTTTTAGCCCCCGCTCCGCCCCCATGGGGAGCAAGATCCATTGTCTATACATAGTTAGTTTGACTTCACCTAAGAATGCATAAGACCAATTCCTTCTTTACAGAATTTTTGTTTTTGAAGAATTTGAGTTTTCCCTACTGGGTCCCTGCCTCTTTGGTCACTGGGGAACCAGACCCATCGTTTATACAAAATTAGTTTTCTGCCACCAAAATTAATTATAACTTAATTTTTTTCTCCCAAATCTAAACATGGAATCAACTCCCGGATACGGACACAAATTACATACAAAATGACGAACTCATGGTATGCGAATGATGGTTAATAATAATAATAATAATATATACATGATAAATATACCTCCCCATTTTCCCTTACAAATTTTGAAAAAATGATAACAATACAATACGCGTGGGGAAATTTTCGCGATCAAGAGGAATCCGCGTTATTGCCGTAAGTTTCCACGTTTACTGTATACAGATTCGGTTCAAGTTCACCAAAGAATACTTCCTACAAAAATTGGTCCAAATCCATTAATTATGACTAGCAGCGAATTTTAGGAACAGTTGACGGACGGACGACAGAAGCCCGCCATGACGTATGGACCAGGTGGGCTTTATTCATTGTAATTAATTATCAAAGGGAAAATCTTTTATACCATCAAATGACTAATATATCTACGAAAGCATTAGACCCATCGTACATATATACAGCGTCAGTACCTTCTCTAGTGCGTCACTGCAATGATCGACCGTGTAAAGGTATGTTATAAACCGATCAAAAAAACATAAAAGGCGATACCAAAATGTCATTCCAGATATTCATCAGACAGAAGGATACATATATGAAATACCCTTTCTCATTCAACCTTTGAAGAATACGTCATATTATACATAGGTATAAAGTCATTAAAATGATAAAGGTTACAATATATCGTACTGCCTACTGCAAAACACCAGGACTGAGAATGAAATGTAAAAGTACTTTATGAAGACATGCTTATTTGGTTATCTGAAATCAACAGTTGACTTCTGATCAACACCCAAAAGCAGGGGAAGGGGCTGTAACAAAAAAACAATTGAAAACCCTACTTTTTATGCACTGCTGATTGGAATGTTATATATATTATTTTTTTTACTTTTGTCTAGAGAAATGACTAAAAAGTGTGCACTCGAGAGTTATTGTATGTATAGAGTAAGCGGGGCTGATTGGTTTGGTTTAATATTCTTTAAACGTCCTATCAACAGCTTAGGTCATTTAAGGATTGTTATCCCCGTGTGCGAAATCAACTCACGCGATGAATGTTTGCGATTTGTAAGGCTGAAGTGTGTTCATGTCTTCTTGTAATAGCACATAACTGATTCCGACTTATAGTGCTACAACACGGAAGCAAACTGCCAAAGACACCTAGCAGGACACCCCACCCGGTCACATTATACTGACAACAGGCGCAGGGAACCTCAGGAAGATTACATACTAAATAAAATGAAACGTTTGTTTTGTTAAAGCTTTCGTTGTTTTCATTGATTGATTTAGAACCATATATATAGATACAACGAATATTGTATATATTGTCGTTGGATTGGCTAACCACGAAAGATTGTACCGAAGAAATATTTTGAAAACTTAAAACACGAATGAAAGCACACACGAACATTTCCTGTTATTCAGTTTAAACATAAACTGGATAAATCTAATCAAAATATAGATGATCATTCTCACTACGTTCATGTAGTAATGGCGGCATATTTCCGTGGGACTTTACATGTAATTTGTTAAACTGTAAGTAAAAACTAAAACATACAATAAATGCATTTTTCAGGGGGACAAAATAAGCTCATTTGTAACGCACATATTGCACAGAATAACCATGTCGTTTTACAAAATAGGAGCATTGGTTTGACCAGATTTGACTTATGTATCAACACTGTTTTTATTTTGACCTTGAAATGCAAATGGCGGTCGTGAATAATATCACACAAATACAGCATATAAGGAGGTATTTCAAACATAGAAATGTTCACATTAGACACTGTAAAGAACTCTAGACATGAAAAGAAGACTGCTTTTAGAAAAAAAAACTTTCGAGTTTGGGGTAAATTATGCCTATTTCAAAAAGAGGCCACAAACTCACCAGTTTAACAATTTGACTTTAAAAGATCCTTTTTATGATGATCAGATGTTTTAAAAGCACGATATAAGGGCAAGTGAGCTTATTATGCCGTGGCGCGGCGTCCGTCGTCCGTCCGGCCGTCCGTCCGGCGTCAACTTTTCCATTCAAGCAACTTCTTCTCAATAACCAAAAGGCCCAGAGACCTAATATTGGGCCTGTAGCATGCTGGGGTGAAGGGCTACCAAGTTTGTTGAAATGAATAACGTTGACCTTCATTCAAGGTCACAGGGGTCAAAAAGGCTAAAAAATTTTAAATGACTTCTCAATAACCAAGAGTCCCAGGGAGTTGATATTGGGTCGGTAGCATGCTGGAGTGAAGGACTACCAAGTTTGTTCAAATGAATGACCTTGACTTTCATTCAAGGTCACAGGGGTCAAATATGCTAAAATCTTTAAACGACTTCTTCTCAATAACCAAAAGTTCCAGAGACCTAATATTTGGCCTGCAGCATGCTAGGGTGAAGGGCTCCCAAGTTTGTTCAAATGAATGACCTTGACCTTCATTCAACGTCACAGGAGTTAAAAAGACTAAAATCTTTAAACGACTTCTTCTCAATAACCAGGAGTCCCATGGAATTGATATTGGGTCTGTAGCATGCTGCGGTAAAGGGCTACCAAGTTTTTCCAATTGAATGACCTTGGCCTTCATTCAAGGTCACAGGAGTCAACAAGGCTAATTTTTTAAAATAACTTCTCAATAACCAACAGTCCTGGAGACCTAATATTTGGCCTGTAGCATGCTGGGGTGAAGGGCTCTCAAGTTTGTTCAAATGAATGACCTTAACCTTCATTCAAGGTCACAGAAGAAGTCAAAAAGGCTAAAATCTTTAAACAACTTCTTCTCAATAACCCAGAGTCCCATGGAGTTAATATTGGGACTGTAGCATGCTGGGGTGAAGGGCTACCAAGTTTTTTTTCAAATGAATGACCTTGACCTTCATTCAAAGTCTCAGGAGTCAAAAAGGCTAAAATCTTTAAACAACTTCTCATTAACCAAGAGTCCCAGAGACCTAATATTTGGCCTGTAGCATGCTGGGGTAAAGGGCTCCCAAGTTTGTTCAAATGAATGACCTTGACCTTCATTCAAGGTCACAGAAGTCAAAAAGGCTAAAATCTTTAAACGACTTCTTCTCAATAACCAACAGTCCCAGAGACCTCCAAAGTCCCAGAGACCTAATATTTGGCCTGTAACATTCTTGGGTAAATGGCTACAAACTTCTCTCAAATGAATGACCTTGACCTTCATTCAAGGTCACAGGGGCCAAAAAGCTAAAATCTTTAAACGACTTCTCAATAACCAAGAGTCCCAGGGAGTTGATATTGGGTCTGTGGCATGCTGCGGTAAAGTTCTACCAATTTTGTTCAAATGAATGACCTTGGCCTTCATTCAAGGTCACAGAAGTCAAAAAGGCTAAAATCTTTAATCGACTTCTTCTCAATAACCAACAGTCCCAGAGACCTAATATTTGGCCTGTAGCATGCTGGGGTAAAGGGCTACCAAGTTTGTTCAAATGAATGACCTTGATCTTCATTCAAGGTCACTGGAGTCAAAAAGGCTAACATTTTTAAACGACTTCTTCTCAATAACCAAGAGTGCCAGGGAGTTGATATTGGGTCTGTAGCATGCTGCGGTAAAGGGCTACCAAGTTTGTTCAATTGAATGACATTGACCTTCATTCAAGATCACTGGAGTCAAAAAAGGCTAAATTTTTTAAATGACTTCTTCTCAATAACCAACAGTCCCATAGACCTAATATTTGGCAGTAGCATGCTGGGGTGAAGGGCTACCAAGTTTGTTCAATTGAATGACATTGATCTTCATTCAAGGTCACAGGGGTCAAAAAGGCTAAAATCTTTAAACGACTTCTTCTCAATAACCAACAGTCCCAGGGAGTTGATATTGGGTCTGTAGCATGCTTGGGTAAAGGGCTACCTAGTTTGTTAAAATGAATGACCTTGACCTTCATTGAATGTCACAGGGGCCAAAAAGGCTAAAATCTTTAAACGACTTCTTCTCAATAACGAAGAGTCCCAGGGAGTTGATATTGGGTTTGTGGCATGCTGCGGTAAAGTGCTACCAATTTTGTTCAAATGAATGACCTTGGCCTTCATTCAAGGTCACAGAAGTCAAAAAGGCTAAAATCTTTAAACGACTTCTTCTCAATAACCAACAGTCCCAGAGACCTAATATTTGGCCTGTAGCATGCTGGGGTAAAGGGCTACCAAGTTTGTTCAAATGAATGACCTTGATCTTCATTCAAGGTCACTGGAGTCAAAAAGGCTAACATTTTTAAACGACTTCTTCTCAATAACCAAGAGTGCCAGGGAGTTGATATTGGGTCTGTAGCATGCTGCGGTAAAGGGCTACCAAGTTTGTTCAATTGAATGACATTGACCTTCATTCAAGATCACTGGAGACAAAAAGGCTAAATTTTTTAAATGACTTCTTCTCAATAACCAACAGTCCCATAGGCCTAATATTTGGCAGTAGCATGCTGGGGTGAAGGGCTCTCAAGTTTGTTCAAATGAATGACCTTGACATTCATTCAAGGTCACAGAAGTCAAAAAGGCTAAAATCTTTGAACGACTTCTTCTCAATAACCAAGAGTCCCATGGAGTTAGTATTGGGTCTGTATCATGCTGGGGTGAAGGGCTACCAAGTTTTTATTCAAATGAATGACCCTGACTCACATTCAAGGTCACGTCGATCAAGTATGCTTAAATCTTTAAATGACTTTTAGTGAAAAGCCAAAGTGCAGAGAAACATTATATTGGTCCTGTAGCATGCTTTCAAATAACTGCAGGATCCATATATGAAAATATCACTGCATTGCAGGTGAGCGATTTGGGCCCATTGGGCCCTTGTTAGTGATTGAAATGTCTAGCTTTATGCCATATTTGTGTAATATGTTTCACAGCCGCCATTTGCATTTCAAGATCAAGGCAAAATAAGTGTTTGTAAGTACATAAAGTCAAATACGATCAAACAAATGCTCCTACCCTGTGCTATAGACACTTGTGAGCATAACAGCTTGCTTTGTTTCAGGTTTGGTCATTTTTGTGACTCGGAATTATTCCATGCTACATCTTATCACAAAGTAACTGTATAGAGGAAACTGATAGCATCTACATCAAATTATTGATGACTTTAAGAAACTGCATATCCTAACAAACATTTTGGTATATTACATGACTATTTTGGTGCAATTTTGTATTTTTTAATTCATATTTTTAATAATTATTTTGCTATATTGATGACCCTTAATATGGTCTGAACAACTGTAAACATTGTGTAAACAAAAGGCGTGCCCTTTCCATTTGGGTTACGCCGAACGGAGGAAGCAGAGATAAAACTTGAAATGCCTCCGATTCGAGAAAGTTTTACAGTTATTACATTTTACTGTTTACTTAAATTATATCGTATAGGGTATAGAGTTACATACCAACTACAAACAGTTATAAACCAAGATCTGAATAACTGTGGTACTGTCATCCAGTTGTCTCCTTGACAATCCTCGTATGACCTTGGCTGTTGCGAGGACATAAAACCCCTATAAACTAATCAAAACAATCAATATATCTCGCTTGTCTAAAACGTTATAATAAAAACGATACCATGTAACTGGAGATATTTATATTTCTTCATGTTTGTGCACGCAATATCTGGTCTTACCCAGGAATGATCCATACATCCTATTGAAAGGCACGCCATTTTGTTGTTTTAATGTTTTGTAAAATATCGACACCTCCTGTATATTTATAAGATTGACTTCAACAGTATAAAAGAGGCTTTGTAAATATTTGCTGGCGTAATACCAGAGACTATAAAATTGTTACGAATTGCGTTAATTTGTTAAGTATTTCTGTGTGCGAAATCGACCGTAAGCCACCAAGTCTACAAAAACACCTTAAATACCCAGTCAATGTGATTTGAGATCTCCGTGATACTCAGTGGCCTATGTTGTCCTTATGGGTACCGGTATACATAACGTGACGGTGTCAATATAAATTGATATGCTTTAATCCAAACAAAAAACTTAATTCCAATTTAAACATCATTTAACTTTGGCGATAGTCAGTGATCTACATGTCTTGCTTGTTTTCACGTAAGAGAGGACGTTGATTATATGTGTCTGCATGATTGACCACGTGCTTTTATAGTCGGTAATGATTCTCCTCATATATTATCAAAAGTTTCTGTTTTGATGATTATAATTATTATAGTTATATACATATATTTTGACATTGTATGTTTTCAGATATATGGCGATCTGTAACACGTGGAGGAGGAAGCTGTTTACCACGTTCACCTCTCGTGTCGCCCTAGTAATGATTTGGGCTGTGGCATCTATTGTTCAACTTCCGGTGTTCATCTATTATGAGGAATTCATGGGAGATCCGCCGTACACTATTAAGATGTGCGGCACACACTGGCCCACATATGACCTTCAAAGAGGGTACTTTGTCATCGCCCTATTTCTGTTCTGTTACGCGCTGCCGCTGGTCCTTATCCTGGTGTGTTATATGATGATAACTATTCGCGTTTGGAACAGACATGCGCCTGGGCACTCTGCTAATAGTTCCGGTGTGATACAGAAATCTAAAATCAAAGTAGTTAAAATGTTCGCAATGGTTGTAACACTGTTTACGTTATCATGGCTACCGCAGTACGTAATCCGATTTGTGTTTTACTACTCTCCTTATCTGACCCATGATATCGTTATCACACTTTCGAAATATGTAATCCCGACCCTGCAATGGCTGGGCCTATCAAACAGCTGTATCAACCCTTTAATTTACTGTCTTTTCAACAAAAAGTATCGAAGGGGGTTTAAAACATTGCTGCGTTGTTATCGCTATGGAGATGCTTCTCATCAAATCATGAAACACCAATCAACAATAAATAGTGGAGGGACAGCGTTGACCGACTCGACCAGGAGACCAACGCGGATGTATTCTCCCGCCAAATTCATGTCTGTTGAATATTCGAATGGTCACATGACCGTCTCTTTCAGGAAGGAAGATGATGACACCTCCACATCTGGCAGCTGACTTGCCATTTCACAAGGTCACGCAGATAGTGGTAATGGTACTCTAACTTAGTGCGGAAAAGCAGTGTTATATGTAGTACACAAGCTGTTGTGGTAAAGAATTTATTTGTTTCAGATATGTATCAGGTGTTCAATGATCATTGTATATTTTCTATCATTGCATATAACACGTTTGCTTTCGTCTGTTTGAATATATATATTGAATAAACAAGTTGCTAGTGTTACCCCACATTTAGTCAGATAATTTATTTTGAAATAAGACTATTGTGTTAAGCGCAAACTGCTATTGATCCGACTATCGTTATGGAACCTATTGGTATCGACAATACCAGTCGTCTAGGGCGCGCCATTACAGAACAAAACGACATAATCAATGCCAATTTCGATACGGTCAAAGTCAATCTCCATTTCCTCACTATGAATATGTATAACTTTTCCATTAGTACATTGGAAACACGTATATTGAAATAAATGTGCATGCCAGACAATTGTATTTGAACAACCTGCGTACACCCGAGGGACAAACGTTTATTGACTAATTTAAATGCTCTGTTGATTTAATTGTATATTTAATGAACATTCAAAAGCATATAACGTATCATATTCTAGCCATTTTGGAAGATGAAGATGACACATGTCTGTCAATTGCCTCGAGATAATGTACAAATGAAAATTGATATGGTAATACGTTTTAGGTAATTGTGAAAATGTTATAGTTCGCAATGAATTGAAAGCTTTAAGATGGCACTTTTAGGTATGTAGCTCGTGTTTATATGATAGATTAAGTATTCTTAATTATGATTTGTTACAATTGACTAGATATCCGATAGACCCGTCTTAAGGAAGATCAATAGCATGGTAGCTGTATTTATTTCGCGATAGCAGTAAAACTGTGGTGCATATATCTGAAGAGCATGCACAGAACTAAGCATATGATATAAATATTCTATCCTAGAAATTGACTAACAAGTATTTTAGTACTATCGCAGTGTTGTTAAATTATTGCTCAACTAGTTATCTTTTATAGTTACATAGGATTAGTACAAAAAAAGTTGTGGTAACATACACTCGATTTTGCACAATGTGAAATCTGCACTGGTTTTGTGTTGGGGGAACTTCCTAATCAACAGTTTCTATATGGAAAACTTCAAAACGAAAGAGAATATCCCGACACTATAACGAACCGTTAGTCTCAAATTCGATAAAATGACCATTAAAAAAGAACAAGAATAATAAGACCAGATGTTCAGTAAGAGAGATCATGCCATACAATTTTGTATTGGTCTTCATCAAAGTGCATCTCTCGAAACATTGCGTTCTTGTGTGCTTTCAGTCGACGTCATTCACGAAAATCGTCATAGTGGGAAGAAATCCTTACATCTCGAAACAAATGGGACAGGTAAGTATGGGGAGCATGGATGTTACTATCAAATGACAAGGAAACCAAACTTTAAAGAGCGATCACCTGAATAGTGCGGACTACTGCATAAAGCAGTTCGTGACTAGATAGCTAACTTCACGCGGTACTGTTAGGACAATCTACACCCAGCCATAGCCTAAGAGACATATTCTTGTAATAAAACCTGGCGTATATAAATGTATACTTCCTATATGAAAGTTATCAGCTATAAAGAAAACGTTTGTACATTATTGTTCAGCAACAATTATGTTTTATTTAACTAAAAGGTATTGTTATGCTACCAAGAAGGATTATTTATTAAAATTCATACACGTACTGTACATACATGATCATTTCTTGCCACTCTTTCATGTACCAATTTTACAACTGTTGTATACAACATATATATAATGAAATACACAACCTAATTATTGATAATTATTTACATTTTTTAAAACATGTTTATTATCAAGACGAAATATTTGCCATCCCCGATAGATAGTTATAGTGATTTAAGCGAACTGATCCAATCCGTTCCTGATTCCTTATTACATGATTAAACGTAGGAATCCAATTTGTTTTTCCAATAGAATCTGCCATAGAGTTGTTTTAGTGTATCAAGATTTTTGTATTTTCTGAGTTGATAACAAGCATGTTTGACCGTCATTGAAATCATTTAAGGCCCCCTTGGTTAGATATAACGCTTTGTTTACAAGCGAAAACTAATTTGTTTTGTCCGCTGGGGTTCAATACAGACACGTGGTACCTTCCTTTACTAGGTATTAGGTTCGGGTAAGTGTTTTAATGTTCTCTTGGTAGACAACAACAGACATTCTAAATAACGAATTATGCTATCGGAGGGAGACAAGCATGAACATACCGCAGTCTCCCAAAACACACCTACTCACCACACACGTGCATTTCACACACAGGGGAGGCCGTCGTTAAATAACACAAGCTGTTGATAGGACTTTAACTATTACAGACATCCGAAATCACGAACATAGTTTGCGTTGATACTGGTTTCATTGGTCCAATGGGAATCGTATATTAAGGAAAACCAATTATTAATAATGAAAGCCGTCCTGGACACATGATTTCGCTATTGTGGAAGATATTATTTGTCTTACCTTTATACAATTGTAGGTCACCGGAGACGAAGTTGTCTATGCCTTTTGTCCGGCGTCCTGTGTCACGTGTCGTGTGACCATAAACATTATTCTCAGAAACCTCTGAACCCATTTTAGTGAAATTTTGCAGAAACATTCCATGGGCATAGGTCAACTAAAATTGTGAATTGTATCGTCCCTAGACCCAAGGGGACTCAGGGGGAGGTGCCAAAAAGGGTCTTATTGATTGAAATAAAAAAAAACTCAATACCAAAATAAAGTAGATCCAAAATCTCTGATAATAGATGGAAGGGTCTTATTGTAATCTACAAAAATCGTGAATTTCATGACCGTGGGGTCCCACATTGTTGTAGTTCAATTGGGCTCAATTTTAACCTGGTCAGACTTATCCGCATTTTATGTCAAGTTGGCCCTGAGTGAGCACCATAGCCCGGTGGGCGGGGCCAAAAACAGTCAGATTGACTGAACTATTTCAAAACTCATAAGACCGTTAAGACCTATAGGCCTCCGGTTGTTTCTATATTATTTTTGTTATTGATTTTTTGTTGACACTTTATGTTTGTTAAGTTGACGTTATTAGTATAGTATAGTATTTCCATTAGTGTTATGTTGTATAATAGGTCCGTATGTGTTGACGTTGTACTGCATGTCCGTTTGTGAAGACGTTATTGTACAGTATGTGCGTTTGTGGTGACGTACTGTATGTCCATTTGTATTTACGTTGTTCAGTATGTCCGTTTGTGTTTGTGTTATTGTAAAGTTTGGGGTTGTATATGTCCATAAGTGCGGACATTGTTGTATAGTATGCGCGATTGTGATGACGTTGTACTGCATGTCCGTTTATGTTGACGTTGTACAGCATGTCCGTTTATGTTGACATTGTACAGCATGTCCGTTTATGTTGACGTTGTACAGTATATCCGTTTGTGTTGACGTTGTACAGTATGTCCGTTTGTGTTGACGTTGTACAGTATGTCCGTTTGTGTTGACGTTGTACAGTATGTCAGTCTGTGGTGACGTTCTATAGTATGTCCGTTTGTGATGACATTATTGTACAGTATGTCCGTTTGTATTGACGTTGTACAGCATATCCGTTTGTGTTGACGTTGTACAGTATGTCCGTTTTTGTGTTGACGTTGTACAGCATGTCCGTTTGTGTTGACGTTGTACTGTATGTCCGTTTGTGTTGACGTTGTACTGTATGTCCGTTTGTGTTGACGTTGTACAGCATGTCCGTTTGTGTTGACGTTGTACAGCATGTCCGTTTATGTTGACGTTGTACAGTATGTCCGTCTGTGGTGACGTTCTATAGTATGTCCGTTTGTGTTAACGTTCTACTGTATGTCCGTTTGTGTTGACGTTGTACAGTATGTCCGTTTGTGCTGACGTTGTACAGTATGTCAGTCTGTGGTGACGTTCTATAGTACGTCCGTTTGTGATGACGTTATATAGTATGTCCGTTTGTGATGACGTTGTACAGCATGTCCGTTCGTGTTGACGTTGTACAGTATGTCCGTTTGTGTTGACGTTGTACAGTATGTCCGTTTGTGTTGACGTTGTACAGTATGTCCGTTTGTGTTGACGTTGTACAGTATGTCAGTCTGTGGTGACGTTCTATAGTATGTCCATTTGTGATGACAATATTGTATAGTATGTCCGTTTGTGATGACGTTGTACTGCATATCCGTTTGTGTTGACGTTGTACAGTATGTCCGTTTGTGTCGACGTTGTACAGTATGTCCGTTTGTGTTGACGTACAGTATGTCCGTTTGTGTTGACGTTGTACTGTATGTCCGTTTGTGTTGACGTTGTACTGTATGTCCGTTTGTGTTGACGTTGTACTGTATGTCCGTTTGTGTTGACGTTGTACAGTAGGTCCGTTTGTGCTGACGTTGTACAGTATGTCAGTCTGTGGTGACGTTCTATAGTACGTCCGTTTGTGATGACGTTATATAGTATGTCAGTCTGTGGTGACGTTATATAGTATGTCCATTTGTGATGACAATATTGTACAGTATGTCCGTTTGTGTTGACGTTGTACAGCATGTCCGTTTATGTTGACGTTGTACAGCATGTCCGTTTATGTTGACATTGTACAGCATGTCCGTTTATGTTGACGTTGTACAGTATATCCGTTTGTGTTGACGTTGTACAGTATGTCCGTTTGTGTTGACGTTGTACAGTATGTCCGTTTGTGTTGACGTTGTACAGTATGTCAGTCTGTGGTGACGTTCTATAGTATGTCCGTTTGTGATGGCATTATTGTACAGTATGTCCGTTTGTATTGACGTTGTACAGCATATCCGTTTGTGTTGACGTTGTACAGTATGTCCGTTTTTGTGTTGACGTTGTACAGCATGTCCGTTTGTGTTGACGTTGTACTGTATGTCCGTTTGTGTTGACGTTGTACTGTATGTCCGTTTGTGTTGACGTTGTACAGCATGTCCGTTTGTGTTGACGTTGTACAGCATGTCCGTTTATGTTGACGTTGTACAGTATGTCCGTCTGTGGTGACGTTCTATAGTATGTCCGTTTGTGTTAACGTTCTACTGTATGTCCGTTTGTGTTGACGTTGTACAGTATGTCCGTTTGTGCTGACGTTGTACAGTATGTCAGTCTGTGGTGACGTTCTATAGTACGTCCGTTTGTGATGACGTTATATAGTATGTCCGTTTGTGATGACGTTGTACAGCATGTCCGTTCGTGTTGACGTTGTACAGTATGTCCGTTTGTGTTGACGTTGTACAGTATGTCCGTTTGTGTTGACGTTGTACAGTATGTCCGTTTGTGTTGACGTTGTACAGTATGTCCGTTTGTGTTGACGTTGTACAGTATGTCAGTCTGTGGTGACGTTCTATAGTATGTCCATTTGTGATGACAATATTGTATAGTATGTCCGTTTGTGATGACGTTGTACTGCATATCCGTTTGTGTTGACGTTGTACAGTATGTCCGTTTGTGTCGACGTTGTACAGTATGTCCGTTTGTGTTGACGTACAGTATGTCCGTTTGTGTTGACGTTGTACTGTATGTCCGTTTGTGTTGACGTTGTACTGTATGTCCGTTTGTGTTGACGTTGTACTGTATGTCCGTTTGTGTTGACGTTGTACAGTATGTCCGTTTGTGCTGACGTTGTACAGTATGTCAGTCTGTGGTGACGTTCTATAGTACGTCCGTTTGTGATGACGTTATATAGTATGTCAGTCTGTGGTGACGTTCTATAGTATGTCCATTTGTGATGACAATATTGTACAGTATGTCCGTTTGTGTTGACGTTGTACAGCATGTCCGTTTGTGTTGACGTTGTACAGCATGTCCGTTTGTGTTGACGTTGTACAGTATGCCCGTTTGTGTTGACGTTGTACAGTATGCCCGTTTGTGTTGACGTTGTACAGTATGTCCGTTTGTATTGGCGTTGTACAGCATGTCCGTTTGTGTTGACGTTGTACTGTATGTCCGTTTGTGTTGACGTTGTACAGTATGTCCGTCTGTGGTGACGTTGTACAGTATGTCCGTTTGTGTTGACATCGTGGGATATTTCCATCCTACATAGGTGCACCGAGTGACCTCAGGTCCGGGACTACTTTTTAATTGTGTGACGTCACTGGGAAAACCCTTCTGTTTGTTTATATGCATTGCGCTATATCATGTTTTCTATGTCATTTGAACAAATTATTAATTTTGATGGTTGACCTATAAATTCAGTCATATTATCACTGTATCAAGAATTTATTTTGTACAGCGGAAGACTAGATATTTTTCGTGTGTGCTAGCAAGAATAGGGAGAGGAATATGACTTGATGTTGAACATCAGTCGGCTATTTCCAGAAAGCCGATCGCCTCTGACAAACATTACTTCATATGTGTCGTTATCTTGACACTTAAAGAGTCAGCTTATCTTTTCATGGGATACCGCAGGTTACAGGTATACCATACTCTTTTCTTATCTTCCAAATACAATTTGTATCTAATTGGTTTTAAAAAAATACAAATTTTCTATATAGTTTCGCCATGTTGGACCGATTTCCCCATGCATTTCACGAAAAAGATGTGAGACAAATAGTCCATCAAATGTGAGATATGAGGGATAGGGAAATTCTACCCGAGTGTGTAGGATTCGGGGTCAGAACACTAAATTTTACGCATTTCACGCGCTCGGGGTAATCTGCATTCAAAGGGGGCAACATTTAAAACGTCGCCTGGTTGTGTTCTGTCAGTCGTCATCGCCAGTGTCAGGTTTAAAAAGTTGGATTTAATTTAAATAATTGTATATATATGCAGTTGAAACATGTATTGTGCAACAATATCCACTCCGTTACTGCCAGTACAGTACAATAGTACCCTGCAGGTTTGTCGTTTGTCACTAACAAGCATGCAAACAAACACAGTCACCGGACAATGATTGGACGTTGAATTTACGCAATAAATAAATACATGTACAGTGTGTATCCCCAAACAGCGAAATGGTTGTGTTAACGTCAGCGCAGGGGCCTGTTATTTGCTCTACTCTACGTGTGTCAAGACTTGTCCTAGTGTGTATATGTAATACCTTTTCAGACGGTTTTGGCTGTTAGATTAACTAACATTTGATAAAAATGACATCCGCGATGTCTATATAAGAAAATATTTGTTTTAATTGCGCAAAGTCTACATTTGTGTACAGGAGCCAGGCTAACTAACAGTCACCCTTCCAATGATCGTCGTTATCGACCAACCTTATTGCGTCACTCATAAAAAACGGTTTGTGCGTATAATCCAATGTCAAAGAAACGATCAAATATCCGTATCGAGTCACTGTGTGCTGGCTCACAGATAAAGTCGCCACAACTACCATGAATATTACCACACACGAAATATCGCTGCATCATGACGACCAAGATTGACAGTGACTCCCAACAGGCGTAGACTAAGCCTATGAATGGAATTTCAATGACAGTCGTGACGTGCAGTGACGTAGTATTTTATATAAAAAGATAACTGATAAAGGAAAAGTACCGGTGTATTCCGTAAAATGATCAAAACTATGTGGAAGCGCAGATGAAATTATGTGTAAAATTGGTAACTCATTTCATCGTAGACGCTGTTGTTGATATAACTTTTTTTCTCGGATGTTGACAATTTGATCTCGGATACGTCAAAAGTCGGTCATGTTACGGACATTTTTATCGGCGAGTTATACATTGGTCCATCATAACCAGAACCATTAAAGAAATGAAATGTGTATGCAACCTTACAGTTTGCCAAAAATGGGTATGATCTTTCAGAAGTGTTCTGAGTATTTGGTTTGGTTTATTTTGTTTAACGTCCTATTAACAGCTAAGGTCATTTAAGGACGGCCTCCCGTGCGTGCGACATGCAAGTGTGTGGTGAGTGGATATGTGTTTTGGGAGGCTGCGGTATGTTCGTGTTAAGTTTCCTTGTGATAGGCCGGAACTTTTGCCGATTTACAGTGCTACCTCACTTAAGCATACCGCCGAAGACACCCAGCAGGACACCCCACCCGGTCACATTATACTGACAACGGGCCAACCAGTCGTCCCAACTCCTTGTATGCTGAGCGCTAAGCAGGAGCAGTAGCTACCATTTTTAAAGACTCTTGTATGTCTTGGCCAGGGTACAGAACCCAAAGCCTTCCTCACGGGGGCGAACGCTCAACTAAAGGCCAAAAGTGAGGCAGTGTCAAGGGAGACGTTAGGAAGAAGAAAGTTGTTAAGAAAGAAGAGAAAAGATAAGATCCCAAATTTAGTCGCCTCTTACGATCATGCAATGGGGGCAGCAGGTAGGATTCTTACCTTCCTACCTGCAGGGATAGTGTTTTTAGGAAAAACATCAAACAGAGAAAGTAATCAAATGAAGAAAATGGATTGTTGAAAGACATTTTCACCAGAAATTTGGTAGCGATATGAGAGAAAAAGACACTTTTATTATGTGTGTATGGAGTATAAGGGAATTCAACCCTCGGGATTATAAAATGTGGTAAAAACCCTCAGTAGGCCTTGGGTTTCACCACATTTTGTGACCCTCTGGTGAAATATGCCTGTCCTACATGCACGCATAGGAAAGAGTCTGATAATTTTCCACATTCGTGTCACATACAATTGTATATAGAGGATATGTCATCATTTTTCTTTCCTATTAGAAGAAGTATACGGGATTATAGAGCGACAAATAAGTATCATAAATCTAATACAATGGGTAACGAATGACAGGTTCCGTTTTTATCACATGACTGATTAACCATTATTCTTGTCTAATTATATTTTACCTCGACTCACGTTTTATAGACACGATACATTTACAGCAATGACAATACTAAGAAATAGTTCCCCTACAATGGTATCAACGACGTATTAAAGGGACAATTTAGTCAAGCATGCTTTTTATAATTCAGACAGAAACGATAAAACATATATCCAGACAAAAACATTTGCGGTCAATAATTATCTCTACGTAGCCAATGTCCATTATGGTCAGTTTAAGTTTTGGGAAAGCCCACGTCAAATATAGCTATACTCCAAATATAGTGCAACTTGTTGCGCCCTCTGGCGGGAACAGAGTTGGTTGTAAGTGACGACACGGTAGATCCGACGTATACTTATTTCTTTGGATTTCGATTTAACAACATGCGTGGCAAACAGTTGTTACATGTATCATAATTGATAGATTCAATAATGATTTATTGTTTTGACAATTCAAATCGACCAAACACAGGTTTATTCCAGGGTCACCGAACGGGAATTCGTGTTCATGTAATTGTGTACACGCATGCATGTATATGGCCGATACGTATGCAGAAAAAGATTGTATTTTCATTTGTGTACGAATGCAAACAAACGCTAACACCAATCTAGGTGATTTCTTTCATCCATGATGTAATCAGAACAATACTTATAACAAGAACGAATGGAATTATGATAATGGAAGTTGTACAGAACAAAAATATCGCACCTCAACATTACTCCGTAGGCCGATCTAGGTCAAGTCTCGGCAAACTCGCTCGCAACTGTATGAACTTCTTCATTGTTGTCGCAACCGTTCGAAAAACTCACATCTGTTATATTCATGACCTAACAGTAATTCTCCATATATTTTGTTTATCCATTCACTGTCTACGTTTGGTACGAGACCCGCAACCTATAGTTAAAATATCCGCTAACAGCTTCAAATGCAAACCAATGTTGTTTACAGTCACGAGACGGGGCTGTGCTTGCACACATGTATACAAAGTGTGTAGAGACGACTTGCTCATTTGCATATAAATCGTATGGTTATACGATTATGATCCCCCTTACAATTAATTAAAAAAACGCATGGAAAACAAACTTGTATCAATATATGACCAAGGATAGTTCATAAGGAGAACTGAAGTACACTTTCATGGAATAATTTGTGAAATGATAAAAAAGTAAACAAACTTGACTAAATTGACCCTTTAAATGAACTGTAATATATTTATAGAAATTTTATTTGGGAAGCTGTTGGTACGATTTTAAACATTACCAAACCGAACCATTTCGGGAACATTGATTAATTCCGCCATGAATATAATTGCGCCTCGTGACATTCAAGTCAGATTCATTAATAAAATCCTTTCCTGTGGTGATGTTGTTTGCAACTTGAAGCCATTAGAATGGCAAAATACATACATTTTAATTTCCTGTCTGTGTTTCGATATCAAAGGATCTGCTATCCATGCGGAGTATCAAGTCCTAAATGTGTCCGTGTGTAGTTATTGTATCGAAGGCAAAATAGGAAACACACGGGCAGCAGCATGGCTACGCCATTGTATAATCCACATTAAGTTGGTATCCATTGGGCTGCTAGCAATTAATCAATATACATTATATATGGAACTGTAAGGGATTATCAGGGTTCCTTGTTTAACAGTATATCATGATCCACTAGACACCTTATAGCGTTTAATAGGTTTACAAGATTGGTATTCGGGCTGAGAATAAGGAAACTGTCGAATCACCTGCTGAAGTTGAGCCACGTAAAGTCGATTTATCATCTCCGTATAGAACTGTTTAATACCTTAACTTTATATTGTTTGTAGTATTAACCAACTTAAATTTCATGAACAACATATTGTTTGTACCAATGGAGTAGAAGAATTGACAGGCTAATCGGCATGATGGATGATTTAGCGTATGTCATTCTTTTCGGCGGAGTCAGTCTTCGCTGAAGACGGATGTAGCGAATTGGATTATCAAACGATGTAATATATATCAGCATAAACAAAGCGATTTAGAGAAAGTTAAAAATTTGTAAGAGAGAAAGTTTTTATTACGCTTACATTATACAACAAAAGTGAGCTGTCATGGCCGTAACGTGAGTGAAAGAGTAGTGAAAGACAGACCTAGAGACGTATGTACAGTTATCTTAATAACATTTCTCTTGCCTCGCCTTTGATCTATAAAGTTGAACTCGCACCTGTTTTAATGGTTATTAGAGAGCGCACTTGATATAGCTACCGGAGTACACTGATCACTGACATCTCAAATCAAGTCTCTGGATCACTGCTCCGATCACTGTTCAGTCTGCTCTTTCTCGCGAGGTGGTGCACGTGGAGCAAACTACAATTCAAAATGACGGATGATAGTAACAGACGAACAATGTTCGAGTTAAATTTGCTGTGATAGCTCAATTTTTATGAAAATTGTATTTTCTAGAAAGACTCTCTTTGTCGTAATAGGAATTTAACAAAAATTCATTAATTTTTTCTGAATATGTTTTCCTTTTGAGACTAGTAAGAATAACGGCCGAAATGCGTAACGTCATTACGTTACTCTCCATAGTAAAATCTCGACTGATTTTTACTAGAAAAGAAGAAACATTTTTCATTATCGGAATCAAGATAAAAAAATTAGAAAATCCAGTTACGACAAAGCAAGTGCTGTTAAAAAATACAAATCATGTTAAGATAGAGTGAGTTAAACCAATTTCACAGCGATTTTTCGTCAACCAAAACTAAGTTCACAGACAGTAGTCTAGCATTTAATAGAATCACCACAGCGTAATAAGTCATAATGGCGTTAAAACTAATCAGAGACTCACATTGCAGCAACAATAGCTGGAATGAAGATGGTCATACGCTCTGTTTCGTCTTTCCTCCTATCTCCATGTTCATCTAAAATTTCATCAACAACGAGATAGGAGACCACCGCTTTCGTTTCAGACATGTTACTTCCGGTTCTGAATTGTGTAACCTACTTGATTTAATTTTGATCGGAGTGGTGATCCGAGCAGTAAATCAAGTGCGCACAGAGTTGTTCGGTGTAAACTGTTTATTACTAAGGCTTTTGTTTATTCTGGATGTTTTTTCAAGTAAAGCAAATTGTTAAACTATGTTGATTATGTTCATAAACGAAGTTAGGATGGTTATTATGTTTGGTTTGGTTTGGTTAATTGTTTAACGTCCTACGTCAACAGCTAAGGTCATTTAAGGACGACCTGTGCGTGGGATACATGGACATGCGTGTGGTGAATGTGTGTTTTGGGAGACTGCGATGTCTTCGTATCAGGAACGTTTGCCAATTTCATAGTGCAACCTCACTGAAGCATACTGCCGAATTCATCCAGCAGAGCACCACACTCGGTCAAATCATACTGACAACGGGGAAACTAGTCGTCCAACCCCAAGAAATGCTGAGCGCTAAGTAAGAGTAACAATATTTATTAACTCCGGTATGTCTCGGCTAGTGGTTTGGTTTGGTTTGGTTTATTTTGTTTAACGTCCTATTAACAGCTAAGGTAATTTAAGGACGGCCTCCCGTGCGTGCGACATGCATGTGTGTGGCGAGTGCGTATGTGTGTTTTTGGAGGCTGCGGTACATTCGTGTTAAGTCTCCTTGTTTTAGGGCGGAACTTTTGCCGATTTATAGTGCTACCTCACTGAAGCATACGCATGTGGGTTAATGTTGCGTCCCATTTCGTTGCTCATTAGTGTAGTCATGTAAAATATACATTGTTGCAACTTGTACATTCCGATGACGTCACATTGTTTACAGATCCCGCGTTGTGTCTGCACTGCCTGACACGAAAGCTTCATTCTGTGTTTTTTTGTGTTTTTGTCAGTTTTCTTTTATTTCAATTGATGAGGTATGGTCAAACAATATCAATCAATATGAGTTGTACATGTAGTTTTAAGAAAAAAATGGCATGTTGCGCATAAGACTTCAACTTTCACTTTGTCAGTGCATTCGTGATTGCGGCTTAGATCGGCTGTCATGGCAACGACGAGGATGGTGGTTTTACCACAGTGTCGAATCTACAAACTTGTTTGTACAACCGAAAACGTCTAACTATACCTTATGTCTTTGGAAATCATCTGTACATAATTAATAGAATTAATTACGATCCATTGCATTCGTCTATCAACGTTTGTTTGTTTCTATATGCCGATTTCGATACTTAAAACATTGAAGAGTTCCAATATTGAAGCGTGAACATTAACACTTGCTCTATAAATCGTCCTAGAGCACCCGACTTCCCAATTAATACATATGAAACGGACAAGAGCTTGAAGGTAATCGTACGAGAACAACGAAAAGTGCTGTACATTCTTACGAAAATGACAAACATCGTCAAAATTATTAAACAAGTAGTCAATTAATCGGCAATCCGTCAATTAATACCAGTTTATAACGTTGTTATGTAACTGTACGTGAATAAAAAGAAGAATGTACAGCACTTTTCCTCGGTGTCTTAGTACGATGAACAAGTGTATCACGTTTGTTTGTACGGCAAAATACGTTAGTTGGGTGCTCTGGCCATATTTACCGACCAAGTGTTAATGTTTCCTTCGTGCCGGTCACGTGACCACGCGACAACACGAGGACCGACGAAAACATCCCGATAATGACGTTGGACACCTAACATTAAAATCCGGTCAAGGAAACACACAGAACTGACGGGGATATTGTTAAATAATGCCTTTATTTAAAAACATAACGATTTTAGTTCTTTTTAATTATATATGCAACATTAACCCACATGCGTACTGCCGAAGACACCCAGCATCACACCCCACCCGGTCACATTATACTGACAACGGGCGAACCAGTCGTCCCACTCCTAATATTCTGAGCGCTAAGCAGGAGCAGCAACTACCATTTTTAAAGACTCTGGTATGTCTCGGCTAGTGGACAGAACCCAAAAACTTCCTTGCAAGGATGAACGCTCAACGTAAGGCCAAAAGTGAGGCAACCTATCATGTAGCAATAACTACGAATTAAATGTGTTATTTATATATCGGCGTAATTATATTGATAAATCAGTTGGTCTTCACAGGGTATTGGCCTTATTAATTTGTTTACATCGCCGATATTTTGCCAATATAATCACTCGACTATCACATGACGCTGATGATATTTTGTAAATTTATACCAATAGGGTTTCATCTCGCCGTCAACTTGCCAATACAATCAATTCGGTAATCACATTCTATTGGCCATTTCGATGAACGATAGTACTTCGTCATATTGATTATGTTGACAAAACAAGTTAACTTGACAAATGTTTGCACGTGTATCAATCATTTATTCAATGCGATTTTTAAGGATTCAAATATGTTTGTAAGTATCAACAGATTCAAGAAAATTTTCGAGCAAAATATGTACCCCGTTCGTGTTTACCCTCGTTTTATTGATTTAGTGTTAGAATTATGGTTTCAGCATTTTCAATTTAACGCTTTGAAATGTTTACTGTGTTTGGTCTGCTCCCTTTTATCATTAAACATTATACAGCGTTTAGTAAGGATAATTTTCTGGTAATAATGAAGCTCACATTTAGCGCACGTTTAATCTAAAACACCACTACTTCAGCACAATATCACCAAACCCATAGTGGACGTTTTCAGTACTGATACTGAATGACCAAAGGCTTGATCTAAAACACCACTACTTCAACAAAAGAGTCATAAAAACCATAGTTGATGCCATCATTACTAATGCGGAATTAACCCAGGCTTAAACTAAAACATCACTACTTCAGCAAAAGAGCCAGAAAAAAATCATAGTGGAAGTTTTCAGTGCAGATACTAAATTCAGTATTTTGGAAAAAGATTTTGCAAATCCAATTCGTTCGTCAAAGCAAAAAGTTCCCATAATGTGCAGAGCCACCATATAACACGACGATGGTCTTAATTCTTTTGCAGAGTCTTGGCGTCCACCGTAAAAATCTTAGTAATGACTTTCTGTCTCCATCTCAAAGGTATCCTGCCTTTCATTGTGTCAGAATAATCAATGTCGACATTTTCTTTAACTTCAGTGATATAAATAAATCAAACTAGGAATCCAGGAAGTATGCTGACACTCTATCAATTAATTCTGGTTCGTTACCGACGGGTGACAGAAACAATACTGATTGTAGACAGGCAGAAAAACACAATAACAGTGCATAGTGACATATTTTGCATAGCTTGATTATAACTGCACTGTAATCAAACAAGACAACTTAGAAAGACTTGTCTATACATACTTCCAAACTTGAACAAAATGTACTTTAAAGATTGTCTTTAGCCCTAAATAACTTTAACATAGCACTGGATTCCGGAAATTATGTAATTACATAGATATAAATGAATATCCCTGATCGGTCTTAATCGTCAGGATGATGAGATAACATGCAAATGAAGCTCCTATATAAGGCTCTCTAATCCATTACTTTTAATTGATGTTCTAATGTAAACAACAACAAAAACGAGAAAACGTATGCCCGGCCTGTATCACTTCCTCGGTCTTTTTTATCTCAATAACGGTCTAATGATAGAAATTCGAAATTTCTGCAAATCACTATACATCAAACATTTTACCTTTGATAAAGCCGTTCTTGAGATGAAAACAGTCCGAGTACTGGAATCTTTCCCGGGGAAGGAAATGGGCATCTTGGTGCAAAATGTATTAATATGTGAATTTCGATATTTCCCCGATATTCTATATGATGACCTCCATTTAGATACACCACAACCTCAAAAGGTTAGCTGCGAGCATTATCCAAGCCTGATTTGAATGACTTTTTTGGCTTTGTCAAGATAACGTGAACTGGTGTGGTGCCCGGATAAGTGTCTTTGGTAGCATGCTTCATTGTGGTAACACTAACGTCAGTATCAGTTCCGCGCTATCACAAGGAGACAGCCCGATATCAAACTCCAATATACTGGTCTTCAACCAGTTGTCTCAGCTGAAATTAAAGACGTTCTCCATCAACGATGGTCGCAATAAACTAATAACAGCAGGATATACTCAGAACATGCCTTTCTATCTTTGCGAACCGTAGAGAGGTGGTTGTCCTATCTCGACTTTGAACAGTACAGGCTTATTTTACCTATTTTTTTTCTTCTACAGGAGAAGGCCACCTGTTTGTTATGCATGCGATACCATGTTTACAGTGCGACATGTTTTAATAGATTGTTCAGATTACTCTGACCCGGGGTTTCCAGGTCTTAAATACAAAAACCCTCCTCCTATACGTGAACGATCTTAAATAAAAAAAGAGAACAACACATTATAACTAGACCTGCACGTTTTTATACAACAGAATTTTAAATTACTATATGCCATTTGGTTTTACTCTTGAAATGTTTTGAAATGCTGAGGTGGCTGGTGTATGACATTTTATAATTTAATTGTATTTCCCGCGAAATTTTGCCAGGCGATAAAATAATGAACATGAAAATCAACAATGATACAAACGCGAAATGAGGAAACTGGACCAAAGAGACTGAAAAACGCAAAGAAAAAGTTTCGTTTTTGTTTTTTCATCTGCCGATCTATATTTTATTCACTCATCCCTTTTTTAGTTCACTCTAATCAAAATGTCATAATCTATAATACTTCATTGCAGCAAAATTATGGTATAACTTTCGTTTTAAGAAGGACATATTAACAAACTTGATGAATATAATCTCTATTTTGAAGCACTGTTACTTTTATTTTATTTTTAAAAATCAGATCTGATATGCTTAGCGCGTAATTTCTTTTTTCAAATATGTTTGGTGTTGTTTCGTCTTTTGCCCATTTTACTCATTTTTTTACCCTTATGACCTTGATAGTTTTGGTGGGCCGTTTAGCATTTATAACTAACTAACTAGTATCGTCCCATACCGACAATATATATATACATGTATACAAATATAGAATACAAAAAGTATATGAATGTGTTCTATAGTTGTTTGATATTTAGTAATTGAATACCGAGCGTGTGTTGCTACTTTCACTTAGAATGATAAGAGAGAGAGTGTAAGACAAGTAACTATGTTACTTGACACCTTCTTAAACATCCTCACACAAACTAAACTTAACCACTCAGTTGTTATAGATCAATAATACCTCACGTATAGAACAATTATCCGCATGTCTATCAGCTCACTGTATAATGGGTTCCGCTAATTTACGACACTATCGTAATGATAAATCGCGTCATAAATAGCACCTGTGAAATAGGCGTTAAAGATAAGTGATTGGATCGAAATAACTTTACACTGAATAAGATCCTACGAAAGGATAGCAATTAAGTCGAGAACCGCTTTTATCGTCGTGTTGTAGGACCTTCGTATAAATTGCATCTCATTAGGGGACTTTCAAGGGTATATCATTTTCGGTTAGCATATACAGTCTGTCACAATCTCCGTTTACTTAGCAGACTTTTAAGTATCGCAGCATATTTTATATTTAAAAATTCATAACGAATATTACCAGCATGTTATTTATAACGTCTGATTGCTTTGTAAACTGTTATCATGCATACATGTGGGACGATCGACATATTCGTGTGGATGCAATTAGCAGTTTATTAGTTGTGAACTAGATCAGTGAAATCAGTGTTAAATCAAACTTGCATGATCGTGCACACTTACCATATTCACAATGCACCGCTATCTTTCTCGCGATACTATGTAACAAATTAAAGAACACTGTAGGGCCTTTTGAATATGTTCATGGTGTAGTCCGTTATTCTAAACGTCCAGCTCATTTTAGGATGTTGTCGACAAAGTATGGGGTATAACGCTTAATACGATTGTTTAGGGAACATGGAAGTAACTCCAAATGGAGTGCCTAGAAGTAAAGGGCCGTATCTCAAATTTATCAGTTTTTAGATTTTGATAAATTACAATTACGAGCCAGCTTTTCTTATAGAATTTGTACTTAATATCAATGGAAATTGTCTAATTCTTTTAAACTGCATAGTATTTTAACAGAATTAGACTATTCCAATTGATATAATGTACAAGTTCTATTAGAAAATATCACTCGTAGTTATAGTGTAATCCAACTGAAATGCCTCATCTGGAGAGTGGTAAGTTCCAGTTTTACCGAGTTGTTTTCTCTCGGCCAAGGGACAGAATCCAAGGCATTCCTCACTGCTAAAATGGGCAATATCAAGGGTGATATTACGAAGAAATTATATTTAGAAAAAAGACAAACGGTAAGTTCACAACCATATGTATTCGGCTTTTACGTATGTACGTACTATTCTTACGCCTTACCCGCAAAACTGTCAAAAATTATGGGGAATATTCTAACACTTAGTACAATATTAACAGCCGGTGCATGTTTGTTAGAATTTCCTTCCTAGCAGGTTCACACGTGGGATCATTCCAAGCTTTGCGGCGCCGTACAAATGGAATTTTCTCTCTATATATAGGGAGAACAAACACATGCTCAATATCTTTAGAACATGATCATTGTAAATAAACTAAATGTGCTGTCCTCATCCTCCTGGTAAATGGTAATACAACCTATCAACAGCTTTGTAAACACGTTGACTGTAGCATGGGAAATCAGACAATTTCATCCCCGGAGACTACAGCCTATTCTAATCTAGTGGAAATTTAAAGCGTAAAGGCTGTCAGAGAGAGCAGAAGAAATACAGCGTTGTCGTGCTCTTTAAGATATGCACACATTGTGATAAATTAACAAAGCAATTCCACGATGTTTAACAGCTCGAAATATGGTCCGAGAATCCTTCAAACATGATGACAGATAAATGTCTGGCGGAGTATTATCCTGGCTATACCAGCATATGGCGGATGTAGGGCGGATAGCACGCTTGGGATAGCTCGGCAATGTTAATTCTATCAGATGCTAGTAGATGTCTGGTGCGATCAAAAAAATATTTATCACAGAACCGTATGTAATTATTATTATGTAAACTCTATAATGATTCAACGGACACATGTCCGAATTAGGAATTCGGTCAGCAGTGACAATATCTAGCACCAGATTTACAAGATTGTGAAAATGTTTTGTACACTGTTGAGCATTGCCATATCAATAAGAAAACAAACCAAAGTCATGTAGTACAAACGGTAGGTGATCAGATAGTCTTGTATAAAACATTTAAAAAATCAAAGTATTATTTTTGTGATAGCAAAATATATTGACTTGTAAATAGTGAACTCGCGTGTAATGACAATCTAATGTTTGCAACTAGGAAATGAAATACTTCTTTTAAATTAATCAACAGTACTGATTCTGGGAGGCGGTCGATAATAAATTGGTGTGATTGAGTTATGAAATCATCTTACTATTTTGATACAGCTTTGATTTGGTTGGTTTATTATTGTTTAACGTCTTACCAACAGAGATGGCATATAACAAGCTAACCGAGAAAACTTGACGCCATGGACTTGACTGATCATTAGAGTCTCTGTATATGCATAACATAAATATAGAAACGAAACAAACTATCAACAAGCCGGTCAATGGCACTGAATTGCTTATCTGTCGGCTTAAAAACAGGATTTAATTCATGTTAGTTTCGCAGTAAATGCAGTTTGTTCGGATTTTAGATATTACTGTTATAAGCGTTCTTAGAATTCCAGTTACCAAATAACAGGACCCAATTGCCTTTGAACAAAGAAGGTATATGAAGATTTTAACTCTTTTGATTTGATCTTAAACGTGAAAAGTAGATAAAAGCAATTAATTTGAACAGACCTGGTAGCCATTTAACCTAGCATGCTACTGGTCCAATATCATGACACCGGGCCTTTTGGTTAACCAAAAGAATGTCATAAAAGTGTTAACCTAATCGACCCTTGTAAAGTTAATTTAGCTCTTGATCCCAGCATTCTACTGGCTCAACATCATGACCAGGTGCCTTTTGGTTAATACAATAAAGTCGTTTAAACACCTTTGACCTTCGAAGTATGTCATTGTCATTCACTTGGACAAACGCAGTAGCCGTTCAAACCCGCATATCACAGGTCAAGAATCAGTGTCCTCGGTCTTGCTGTATTGAGAAGTCGTTTGAAGGAGAAGGTTGAAGCCGAATGGCACGAAGGTGAACTAAATACAGAAAAGACAGTAGTCTACTAAACCACAAAACCCGTGCAGTAGTGGGGAAATACTATGGCTGCTATGTCTCGCTGCATGTCGTTAAAGACAACTGATTGCGGGGGTCCCTTGCAAGGTCGGGGTTGGTTTCCACATTGTCTTATGAAGGCGACTGAAAGCAGGCACCCTGAAGAATCGGGGATTTTCTTCCGCATTTTCTTCATAGGGGACAGCGAAGAGACACAAATAGATCTTGTGTCCCAATTACAACACTTTGTATCTTTTCATTTCGGTCTTCGCTGCCCTGTCTTTCTGTGTTTTGTGTTCTTACTCTGTCTCTCCTTGGCACCCATCCTATGACCCTGGCTGTTGCTTGGACGTTAAAACTCTAAAACAATACAAACAAACTTAAGTATCTACGCTGTTTATCTTCGGACTAACATACAAGATAAAAGGTTGGTAGCCGTCCAGACTGATGGAAGATTTTTTTTACTTGTATCGAGTTATAAAGAAAATGTTTGTAGAAATAAAACGAATGCATGTTACTTGATTATATTTTGTTATCACAAAATTTGTTTTGTATTGTGCCCCAGGACATATTCAATAACGTCTGGTAAGAAGGATATTTAACGGAATACTTTCATTTCAGATCAAAACAATATCCGTATATCAAAAATCCAGTGAGGAGATTCATTACTTTTTAACCAGAGCTGATAAACATTCAGTACTTTGCAATTGCCGGCGAATGTCTGCTGACAAAATAAGTATTTGTTTTACCTTTCATTTCTAAACATTTACTGTTCAGATGTTATGTACTAAAATGATAGTGAAACCTAAATAACGTTCCTATTGTATTGGTAATGTATACATTCAAAGGCAAGATTGCGTATATATATCGTCTGACTAGTTATTCGTTTTAGATTTCAACGCTACTGTTTATTGCCCATTTATTACATTCGTCTGCAGATGCATCACGCAAAACAAACCCTGAGCTATTCTGAGTGGACATATCGGTGTCAAGTCGCCAACGGAAACATCACAGCATCGACACATTACCACACCTTATTAGTCTTCATGGAGAAAACCGATATTTGTTTTTCTTGAAGGCAGATAAACACCCAATTATATACCAAATTCCCGCAAAATATCAATCCAGATATGCCAATCATTTCCTACTCAATGATGCCATTAAGTTCATTCCAAAAGAAATGCTAGAACTAGTTGCAGGATATAAGGATTCTTATTTTTGTTTAATTCCCCTTTTGGTAGGTATTTTTCTCGGTTAATGGAATACTCTCGTGTAATAGAAATAAATTATTATCAAGAGTTGCATACCATCTTGTAATAGTAGGAATATGGAATCTACGTGTTAACTTAGCTATCGTTTCACATTGTGATATCAGAGAAAAGTCAACTAAAACGAGAAAATAGTTTTGTTGTTTTCGCTCTCTCTCTGGTTTCATGTCATATCATTTGACCGATTACACAATAACTAAACAAGCTGCTAACAGGAATTGAAATTTACTAAATCAATACAAAGAGACTGTAAATATTTGCGCTTCTCTTTAATTTAAAATTATTTAAAGCAGGTCACCGTTAAACGGGCAATATAAAATTTCTATCAATATTCTATTTCTTCAATTCTCGATCAATTCAGTCATCATAGCTTTACCTATTTCTTTTTTTAAACAAACAAAGATCGTCATGTTTATATACCAGTACGTCGCGTAGCCGGGAGACGTATCAGACCAATGGACAGAATCAATTAACACATGGTCCAGTTGCGTCTGACCTTTCTGGTGGCGTTTTGCGTGGGTACAGTTTTGACCTAAATACGTCATCTCGTCCTCTGTTTATTTGTGTTTCTGTATATATGATGAACCAATCGCAGCCAAATCAGAAAGACAAGAAAAGAAAAACAAGCAATACCATGTATGTACGGTCAAGGACCTGTACTAAGAATGAAAAGGAAAATTAGATCAGTGCATGGTTGAGCAATTTGCTCAAGGTTTATAGAATATTGTTTATACGGAATCTCTAGTTCGGTCTATATCATCTGTGTAAAAGTCAAAATAGGACATGGGACTTCCTTGATTATTCGACATAAAATCAACAGAATACTGTCATAATAACAAAACTGATTCTATCTCAAAATCGATTGAACGAGGCTAAAATAAAACAAAAATATAAATTTGCATGGAGCCTCTTGAAAACTACAAGGAGAATGCATGATACGAGGTGTTCCGAAAGGTAAGCATCTTCAGCTTTATCAACAAAACATGCATTACAAATCTTAATCTCGGGTTAAGTCACATCATCAAATTGTGAACTATGCTGTTGACAACGAACCACTAGACATATCAAGAATGATCGAACACGTCTGACTTCACATCACACAAGAAAATAGAACATTTTCCAATTAGATCATGTAAATCATAATACTTTTCCAATGACTTCATGAACCTTAATCTCCTGAAATATTTCATGGTCATTTACCTGTCAGTAGTCTACACGAGTAACGTCTATCGTAATAATGGGAAGAAGTCCCCGAATATCAAACGAATAGTGAAGCAGGAATGTTACTAATTAGAAATAGAAGATTGATAATTTTTATCATACAACTTAGATGTAAGCTGTCCCAGTTGTTACCGCAGCTGACGTTGAAGTAAGTAATGACCTTTATCGCGTTTTACAGGATATATATCCAATCGACATTAATCCGCAGCCTCCCAAAACACACATACGCACTCACCCACGCATGCATGTCGCATGCACGGGAGGCCGTTCTTAAATGACCTTAGCTATTAATAGGACGTTAAAACCAAATCTCTGTTCATGCCAAGTGTCGCTGAAAGATTTGGAAGCAAAGTAATAAAATAATTGTTTGTGGTAGATTTGTACATTCATAAGTTTTATTTCCAGCGCAAGCTTTTGAAGGTCGTTAATGGTTTAAATAGTACCCCAACTATTGCCTTGATAATTCGACAATAACACCGAGCTAAGAGAGCTACATCTGTGCAACAAGATATGTAATTTAATTAATTCTTCAGATAGATTCCTATGGTTTCAAAGAGCAGATATAGCTGAATTATCTTGCACTATTAGCAATACAAGAAGCTACTTTATGTAGTTTAGAATGGACATCTAATATTTTTTTCTTAAGGGTTTCCAAGCGTAACATTATAATCCGTTAGGCAGTTGTAGTCTATACCCACGTCTATAATTAAATTGATTTGGAGGAGTGATCATGGGTAGAGCAACTTATTGCTAGATTCGATGATTTTCTTACATAATTTACAAGGTTTTTACATCCGTATTTTGCAGAAGGTACAGAAATGGAATTTGTATGTTATCTCTCAGACTACAGTACGGTATACTACGAGTAAGTATAGGGCAATTGACACTATGATATATTTTCTCTGGTATATGGATATTTGTTAACAAAGAAGAATGGGCATGGGACGTTTTCATTGATTCTCTCCGCGGTTCATTGCCGAACAGTAGCTATTCATTATTTGTTGTAATTGGCCTTTACTTCACCCACATATATCACACCACAAAGAGCACACTCCTATCTTACAAGTAATGAATTCATACGTTCCATAGCGATCCTTTGTCCTTTCATGTGCGAAAGTTAACCATCTCTAATTATGTCAAACCGAACGAGTATTGCGTCAGGCCGAAGGCTATTACGTCAGGCCGAAGGTGCAATAAGTTGTATTAGTCATAAAAAAACTGAAAATAAGTCGTTTGTCTTTCAGATACAAGCCTGCTGACATAAAAATAACACACATTCAACTACATCATCGACAGAGGAAAAGTGAAACAAACGTTGTTAGCTTAGTAAAGCATGATAGTTAAATACGTCTTTTACTGTAAACAGATACCATTAAATCTGGCAGATAATTGGATCCCCGGACCTGTATAATTGATACGGCTGAAACATGTCCATCGGTGATGACTTGTTTCTCTGCATAAGGTATTGTGCAGCAAATCGAAATTCAAAAGATACCAAACGACCTCATCTCCGCTAGGACAAGTTAACGAAAAAAATCTAGATTTGATTACTCTATCTCTTCAAATACTCTATCTGCAATAAAGGCCATTCATGGCAAAAATAGTTCATTGCTCGATATATGAAACACATCCCTCACCGCGTTGTATTTATCTAGTCATTAGGATAGAAAAGATGCCTAATATTTAGCTCGAATAACAAAAGGCTAATTAGAACTGTCTATTTGTACTTTCCTCGTTTAATGTCCAGTGTTTATATGTGTTCCTACTGGGTTTACTGACCGTCTGATTGATTTTAGGAACGTGACCATACATTGACATTACCAAGATTCACGCAATGAATGTCGTCGATGGAGCAGGAAACGATTACCCTGCCGGATCATTCTATATCATTATCGTTGTACTGCTCCTAGGGTCTCGGGATACAGTTTAACGGCATATATCGCAACTTGTGTAGTTTGTGTATTATGCTTTGTGATTTCTGGTTGGTAAGCTCTGATGGTGGACTTCGCGTTCCCTAGGTTTGCCGTCACCCTTTGATACCTAGAACCACAGACGAGATTAAAATGACGTTTTATCCTACACATATGTACCTGTATATGTTTTTAGCCAAATTATTTTAAAGGGATATTCCTTCGTTTGGACGGCGAATATGAGTTGCACAGTAATTTATAAAATTATTATATTAAAGCAATTTAATTTAACCTGCGATGAAAAACAAATTATTTGTACATAAAAACCGCAAGACTCTGCCGCTGTGCATCCGCTCAGGAATATATTCCGTCACGCCTCCTTCGTTTAGATGACACATGACACCGTAGGCAGATCAAAGCATGGCGAGTGATGTAGGTGTATTGTTTTTGTTGTGATGAAAAATCGCAATTATAGTCGAGTAAAACGCAGAAGCAATGCGAATTCCTCGTTTGGCTCGACCGACGGGGCCTCTTTCGCTCTCTTCAATCTTTCCATATGGTTGTCGATATTTAAACGACTATTTATGACCTTATTTTCTCGTTGATTTCGATTTCAGTGACCGATTAGCTAATCACTTCCTCGAGGAGCCGCATCCGTCATTTTAGTTTTTTGTTGGTGAATTTGTGTGCATGCTCGTATTGAAAGTTTTCAAAAACTTTAATATCTAACACCTATGGGTTATCTTCAGACTTTGCATGTTGTATTAGAAACCAGTTTATATTTTTTACTAGTTTAGAATAATACAGGAATCCCGTTTACTTTTCTTTTTATAGATCAACTTATTTCTGCGGTGTAGTGTCCGTTTAAATAGGTGATTATTTGTTGAGTGCTTTTATGTTTTGAATGTTTCGCGGGTGATAACTTGAACTGTATGTATTTTTGTTAACTTCAAGTAACAGTACTGATTATATGTGCCTAGTCCAACAGGTATTGCAGTTTGCTACACCATGTTGATAATGTCGGTAAAACACAACTCAGATTTTACAAAGAGAAGTTTTAATAAACTATTTTAATTTCCCATAATGTGTTGTTTCCTTATCAAATCACAAAAAACTCAAAAACATCAAAACAAAACAAAGAACAAAAAAGATATCGAAGGAACAATAAGTAATAAAACGCATCGTGGGATTTTTTTTTTTTTTTTTTTTTTGTACAAAATCAAAGAAGTAGCAAATACTCCTGGCGAAACAACTAAACAAACCACCGAGCTTCGTTTGATTCCAAATCGTATTTTAAAATTGTATATAATTTTGATATGTGCGCATGCGTGTGTTTTTTGTACAACCTTTACATGAAATGTGTGTCCTTTAGTTTTTAAGTGGTTGGTAATACAATATAACTATACAGCAGTGTCACAATCGGACACTAATTAAGTAAAAACCACGTTATTATGACGTCCTGTTTAACATGACGTTTGAGCGTGATTGGAACATTGACGAGGACTGGACGTTGTGAATCCATTTACTGGAGAAATGACTTGTCAATATCTTACTTAACTATATTTCACGTTTCCGAAACTTACGTACAAGTAAAAGCACAATATATACATAACCATCACGTTATGGTATAAACCACAAAGATGACAGACGACACCGTAGGCTAATAATCGCTTGACAACATTTAGGACAAAACATATTTGACAAGACCGGTGCAGATGCTTAGACAGTACTTGGAGGTCCGAAATGAAAGCTCAGATTTTGATTTGTTTCCGTGGAAGAGACATGAATGAGATTTTTTTTTGTAAATTTGCTTTAGGAAGACTTCTTTCTCGCAGGAGTTTATCTTCGTTCTCGCTAGAGTTAATGGCAAATCCACACTGGATGTCCACAAGAACCTTTGATCATTGTAAGAATGCTTTATAAATTATTAAGTTGGTATCAGTTCGACGCTATCACAAGGTTGATGTTAGGATGTTAAACAATGCTATACCAAACCAAAGCAAACCACCTTTTCGCTAACCCTGGTTACTATTTTAGAAACATGACATTGGATGAATTTGACGTAGAGTTCCATGACGGGCATTTTGTATTCCATTATGTTCTTTTAAAAGGGACCTTGGATATATAAATTTTCTGTAACTTGCGTGTAAGTACTGTTGAAGGTCCTGGTGTATGAATGCTAATTGTACGGTTCTGCGCTCTTAACCTTAATTATAAGACAGTGGGTATATATTGTTGTTTGTCTGTGCCTCTTTTCAAGCCAAATGGGAGCCATAATTGTTTGTCGAGCTATTTACTCGCAGAGAGACGTCTCTATCCTGGCGACCACTTATCATGATTGATGGCCACAGAAATCGGTATATTTCGGAAACATAAGACTGGATTTACTGTCTCTGTACAGCCTCCACTGCCCGCGTAATAGGTATTAATCTTGATTGCTAGTTTATCAAAACGGACAGACATTTTGATATTTCCGGTCGGATTAAAGTCTTTTAAGGGACAAGTTTGGATTTAGTCTGATACGAATGTGTTTGATTCAGATATATATATATATATCACTTAAACAATATCAGGATGTTGGCAACATGATCCTAACTATTAAGCAGTAGTCTATATTCTAGACTGAAGAGAGAATGGGAGACGTATTTTAAAGTAATGAATACGTTCGTCTAGTCTACCTCATTCATCATCACTTGATCATAGCGGATGACAGGACGTTAAACAATATTAACCAACTCAACCATTAGATCAAAGGTGTAGAGAATTCAGTTTAGTTTCATAGTGAGGTCAGCATCTTTCATGTTTCGTAGTACATCCCGGAACACCTTTGCTGCTATATACTCGTTGTACAGTGTCATATGTGTGTTCCGAATAAAAAGAATAACGTGAGCATTTAATGATGGAGTGTGTTGTCTGTGTGTCACCGGACCGATAATCCGGCCGATATAATATTACAAAAGGGTTTTACCGATTAACATTATATTAGTACTTGTAAATACAACTTCTTATTAACAAAACTTGATTTAAAAACCAATATATTATATAAACTGACTGATTTGCGAAAATAAGCGAGTGTATATTTTTTTTACCTTTACATGGTAAAAGAACTTTTGTGATGGTTTTACAAAAAGAAACCAGTGCAGGAGCGGGAAAAGAATACGGCTGGCTGTATCTAACTGCAAGTTGATCATAAAAGGCGAGTAAAAGTGGGTCACTGAAATATCGGGGATTTTCCTCCGTGACTTCTATCTAGGGGGTCTGAAACAGATCTTCTGTACCCTTTGCAACACTTGGGATGTGAAATCTTTCCTTTCGTTCCTCATTGCTCTGTCCCCCCGTGTTGTGTTTCTTAGTCTGAGTGTCTCCTTGAAACCTATACCCATATGACCCTTGCAAAATAAAACAGACTGGCAAATAATGTGTTCGGATCTAAAGTGACGACATGTAAAATTTGCCGGGAAAACATTAACGATAAAACATATTAAACTAGACTGCACTGGCCTACAATCAACAAGAGATATTTTTTACCATTATAACAAATTGTCATATTGGGTTTTTTATGTTTTGTTTTTACCTAATTTGCCCATCATTTATTGGCCTTAATGACAATTTCCTGTTTTGATGGGTTGTTAAGAGCATTATAATGATAGTAATTATCAGGAAATAACGAGTATCCTTACTTTTATCTTCTATATAATATAACTTCATCACCATGGAAATAAAGCATTAAAACCTAATATAGTGATATTTCGTGCTTCAAGAATTACACGAGAAAGGCGTGTGATTTTTCTCAATATTTGCAATTTATTTTCTTGGTCGTACGAGGAACTATGAAATTCGCCATTTTATTTTGATCAATTTCAAAGAAATTCTTACATTGGTTTCTTATATAAAGTGGAGATATCCTGTGTACATTTTAATCATTTTCTTTGATGTTGTTTTCAACAAATTGAGGAAATACTCGCTGATCAGTTTTTATATCTGTAGAAATGTTGTAGCGACAGCTTACCACCGACCCTTTACCTTCAGATTTTGATTTTCCACACCCAAGTTTAAGGGTCATCTATATAGCAGAATAGTGTTGAATTTCAAACACGAATAAAGATTTGCACAAAAAATGTAATATACCAAAATGTTTGTTTGGACATTCTTACAATCACCAATAATATGCTATAGATGCTACCAGTTTCTTCTGTAGAGTAACTTTGTGGTAAGATTTGGCATGGAATAATTCTAAGTCACGCAAATGATCAAACCTGAAAAATAGCCATGTTCACAAGTGTCTATAGCACAGGGTAGGAGCATTTGTTTGACCGGATTTTACTGTATGTACGTATAAACACTTATTTTGTTTTGACCTTGAAATGCAAATGGCAGCTGAGAATAATATTACACAAATATGGCTTAAAGGAGGCATTTCAGTTAATAACAAAACTCCTATATCGTACTTTTAAGACATCTCATCATAGTAACATGAACATTTGAATGTCAATGGGTTAAAATGGTGAGTTTGCAGCCTTTTTCAGAAATAGGCATATTTTACCCCAAACTCAACGGTTGAACATTTTTTCATAAAAGCAGTCGTCTTGCCACTTCAAGAATACTTTATATTGTCTATTAAGAGCATTGTTGATGTTTTAAATACCTCCTTATATGCCATATTTGTGTGATATCATTCACGACCGCCATTTGCAATTCAAGGTCAAAATAAAAACAGCGTTTTTACATATAATAACGTCAAAGCTGGTCAAACCAATGCTCCTATTTTGTGCTTTAGACACTTGTGAGCAAAACGACATGGCAAGTTTGTGTAATATATGGGATACAAATGAGTTAATTATGTCCCCCTGAAACATGCATTTTTCTTACGTTTTGTTGAAATTTACAAACAGCTTAACAAATTACATGTCAACAGCAAGACCCAGGGTTTGCCATGATACATACTAAAAGTCCATCATGTTACTTCTGTGACATTGCACCATAATAGGGATCTATAGGCTTGTAAAATATCAATGTTTTGACTGGATTTGCTGTTTAGAGCCCCTTAAATGATTTGATGCTAATGGATTCTGGAAATCGGTTACATTTATTGAAGACCTGTTTTTACTCACCGAATCAGCTGAACGGCTGTGTATATCCTAGTCAGACTCCATTAATATTGTAGATCTATGGCTTGTCATGCAACAAACAACGTAGGCTATGGGTTTTCAGCGATATGAGAATCTGTACATTCCCGACATAGAACTATGACAGGAATTACCCCCTGTGAATATGAATGTGTATGCTATATTATGAACACTGCAGGGAAGCGTGTGTCGTCCATAAAATATCCTGTCAAGCAAAACTCTGAAGGATTTATTTACAACCAAATAGTATCTTATGAGATCTACACATTTTCTGCCGAATCACAAGATCTTCATGTCAACTGTTTGGTTCACGTTATGCCACTACATGTATTAAAAATATGTGATATTAGAAATTGTAATTCATTTTGAAATATTATATTTCCTTAATCGATAGACGTCAGACGCCTTCCAACATAGCTCTCACTTCGGGAATGTGATGTATCCCGGATTTGACTTATGTATGACGGGTGTCGTCAATGAAGCAGAAGTCAATTTTTCGATGTTATCAAACTCCTTTCGTCACATCATGCATCTGAGGTAGCCATTGCGGTACAGCTTGTATATAACTACTAAGTATATGCTTCTTTGGACGAAATGACTTGAAACAGATTGACAGATTATGCAAGCTATGCACTCTAGTCATGCTATATCGCACATAAGAAATTAACTTCCAAGATTCTGTAAGTAGCAACTTGATTGGTTAATCAAAACGGTCATCCTGAAATGACCCTTTTATTTTATTTACATTGCATATTTTTTCAAACGAGATATTATTTTCAATATTTATTTTTTTCCTTTAAAATGCCATTTCAAAATGGTTTGGTTTGGTTTATTTTGTTTAACGTCCTATCAACAGCTAAGATCATTTAAAGACGGCCTCCCGTGCGTGCGACATGCATGTGTGTGGCGAGAGCGCATGTGTGTTTTGGGAGGCTGCGGTATGTTCGTGTTAAATCTCCTTGTGTTAGGCCAGAGCTTTTGCCGATTTATAGTGCAACCTCACAGAGGCATACTGCCGAAAACACCCAGCAGGACACCCCACCCGGTCACATTATACTGACAACGGGCGAACCAGTCGTCCTACTCCTTATATGCTGAGCACTAAGCAGGAATAGCAACTACCATTTTTAAAGACTCTGGTATGTCTCGGCTAGGGGACAGAACCCAAAGCCTTCCTCACAGGGGCGAACGCTCAACTAAAGGCCAAAAGTGGGGCATTGTCAAGGAAGACGTTAGGAAGAAGGGAAAAGATAAGATCCCAAATTTAGTCGCCTCCTACGATCATGCAATGGGGGCAGCAGGTATAATTCTTACGCCCTTACCTGCAGGGCAGACAATTAACTACAAAAGTACACAAACATATATATGTGTGTGTTATATGTTACAGTCTCCACAATGTACTAATGGAATATGTCATTATGTGTATTGTATGGTTTTTATAAGAAGTAAAGTAGATTACCGATATACAGTGATATCATTAAAATTAAGGCCTGATACCAACTGGCTACCAATTTCAACGTATCGGTTTTTCCTATTCATTTTCCCAAAACGTCGGACTTATTTTCGCTGTATAGATTTAAATGCATGGAATAGTTCTATCCCATTGATCCCGAGGGATAATGTAATGTATGGCATCACGCAACCTCTCGGATAGCCACATAATCTGGTCGGTTGGTTCGGAACAATGTTTAGGATTTTACATTGTTTTTGTATGAGTCCAGTTTGACCTGTCATTCGTTCTCGAGATTCCTCTTTTATTGCTCTTGTATCGGAAGTTAGTTAAGACGTTACACATGGAAACTGCTGAGCAGTTTGTAATTTGTACTTAGGTTCCATGGGAGTATTATTTCAGGAATGTATGGAAATGTAATGCCCGGAGAGAGGTTGAATGTAATCGCGCAAACACACTAACACACACACCCTCACACACCCTCACACACACACAAACACACACATATATATATGTTACTTTATTACAGCCTTTATTCCCCAATAACAGAATACGTAATACTAAGACGACTTAACCTTGGTTGGGTTTAACGTCCTCACAGCAGCTAGGGTTATATAAGGACAGTTGTGGAGCAGACACTAGCAGTCACGGCCATACAAGTACGGTTGCCATGGAGACACAAACAGTCGCGGCCATACGAAGACGGGTGCCAAGAAGACAAAAACAGCCTGGGTCATATGAGAACGGGTGTGGGGGGAACAGTCACGGCCGTACGAGGATGGATGCCAAGAGGGCATCAATGTAGGAAAATGTCTTCTGTGTTTCCACATGTTTTGCCCAAAACAGTCACGTAGAGATTTACAACAAAGCGCGCGAGGATGACTTATAGCCATCGTGTTCCGTCCGTCGTCGTGCGCCGTGCGCAAGACTTTCTATTTCAAAACGCTACTCCTCCTTAACCCTCGGGTGGATTACTACCAAAGGTTTGAAACATCATTGGGGGAGTGCGATAATACTTTATGTAAATAAGGCTGATCCGACCCTAGGGACAGAGGGGGCGGGGCCCAAAAAGGGAAACTTTGCTGAAATTTTGCTTTAAAATCCTACTCCTCCTTTACACTTTAGTTGATTTCATCCAAATTTGGTGTGAAACATTATTTGGGGAGGCCGATCATCTTTTATATAAATGAGGCTGATCCGACCCCTGGGGACAGAGGGGCGAGGTCCCAAAAGGGGAACGTAGCCAAAATTTTGCTTTAAAACGCCACTTCTTAATTGATTACAACCAAATTTGGTTTGAAACATCATAAGGAGACAAAAATCTTAAATTTTATAAATGAGGCTTGTGGGGCCCCTGGGGACAGAGGAGCGAGGCCCCAAAAGGGGAACTCAGCCAAAAGTTTACTTTAAAATGCTACACCTACTTAATGCCTTAAATGATTACAAACATATTTATTATGAAACCTCATTGGAGAAGGGCAATCCTAATTGATATATATGAGGCTTGTCCGCCCCATGAGGACAGAGGGACATGGCCCAAAAATGGTAACTTGGTTGCGTATAGATAATGTATCGTAATGATGCTGGATTGAGAAGTGTGTCCCTGCTGTAAGTGTTTGTCCGATGACCGTTAAGGCCCATGGGCCTCTCGTCTACATTACCCAACATGATTGTGTATTACTAAACTCGTAGTTGAAGGTGGTCTCACAGGGAAACAACTTGTAATGTTAACTGTCGAAGACCATGGGAAAATAATGGTAGTTAGCAATATCTTGATAGAACTCGTATATGTTGATTCCGTTATCAACACACCTGGTTCCCATTTAGAGAAGGGTTGGTTTGGTTTATTTTGTTTAACGTCCTATTAACGGCCAAGGTCATTTAAGGACGGCCTCCCGTGAGTGCGACATGCATGCGTGTGGTGAGTGCGTATGTGTGTTTTTGGAGGCTGCGGTATGTTCGTGTTAAATCTCCTTGTGATAGGCCGGAACTTTTGCCGATTTATAGTGCTACCTCACTGAAGCATGCTGCCGAAAACACCCAGCGAGAAGGACCATTGCCATATTTGACCATATCGACATTACAAGTATCGTTGATGAAGAGGGAGACGCTTACGCTTCGAGATACATGGTATTATTCACTTTGCACTGTTCAAAGTGTCTCAGTTAAAATCTATATTTTGACCCCGTTTTATCGATTTGGAGCAAGAATTACAGTTTCAGTTATACATCATTGTTTTCTTCCATTTGTGAATGTTTTGTTAAATTCATATCAGACTTCAATAGCTACCTTAGATTACCCTAGGTCATGTAAGTGGTCCTACATTTGAGATCACACCAGACTGTGTTGAGTGGTACGGATGTTCATGTTAATAGTTGGATGCTAAGTTTGTTAAGAATGTTGTAAGACAACAATAATGGAAATGTTGACCACGTGTTACAAGTAGCCCGGTGTCCCTTGAGGCTAACCAGACAACCTACCGTTGAGGTGTCATACAATCAGCAATGGCCGACAATGTCCACGATATTGGTTTATCGATTGATGTCGAGAAAATAGAAAATGTGGCAATCTAATTTTTCGACTTATCTGCGCACATTGTGAAACCTGTTGTCGGTGGTCAACAACATAAAAAAAACCTAATATGTCTCATTACAGGGAAACTCGCGTCAGTGAATAGGTTAAGAATTCCCTTCGTTAACGAGACTTTTGTTAGGGTTTTTAAACAACTAAGGTGAAATACAGCAAATTGTCGAAGGAAAGGTGTCCTCCCGCGTTAACGCATTGTCCATACATATATCATTCACCGTGATATTTTAGGAGAGGAAGATCATCCTTTTGCCATTCATGCCATCAACCTTTTACTGTCAAGCATGTTATGATAGAATGCTCCAAGTTTTGATTGACTCGTGGAAACCATTTTAATGTCAAGTCTATAAAAATGTTCATTTCATAATTTTGTGTGTGTTATTTATACCGTAAAATATGTGTTTTGCAACCAGTTCGTTTGATATGAATATTTTTTCCAGATTTTTATCATTTAACATTTTATTTTTAGTTTGATGCGTTTCTTCCTGTCAATGTCCTTTAAATCTTGTCTTGTTTGGCCCTGAATGACTTAAATTGTCGACGGGCCGTAAAACAATACAATACAACTAACATATACCGATATAACAGACATTTGTGTCACAGAAAAATACGAGTTTTATCTTCCTCGCAACAGCCAGGGTCAGAGGAGGACGAAGCATCAAATGGACGAACATACAGAAATAAGGTATTGTGAAGGTGGTAACATATCAATTTTGGTGCCTTAAATGTCCCCTTGGAAGAAGACAGAAGAAAATACCAGATTCTGCAGGGGCAGTGGAGCTCTACTCGCCCCCTACGATCAACATACAGTAGGATACAGTAGGTTTTATTGTTGGGATCTCCAACGTCCCCTAAACGGGAGACAGCGATGAAACCACTTCCGGTTCTGTAAAGATCCCACACCAATCATCTGCCCTGTAGGTAGGGCGTAAGAATTGTACCTGCTGCCCCCATTGCATGATCGTAAGAGGCGACTTAATTTGGGATCTTATCTTTTCTCTTCTTTCTGAACAACTTTCTTCTTCCTAATGTCTCCCTTGACAATGCCTCACTTTTGGCCTTTAGTTGAGCGTTCGCCCCTGTGAGGAAGGCTTTGGGTTCTGTCCCCTAGCCGAGACATACCAGAGTCTTTAAAAATGGTAGTTGCTGCTCCTGCTTAGCGCTCAGTATATTAGGAGTGGGACGACTGGTTCGCCTGTTGTCAGTATAATGTGACCGGGTGGGGTGTGGTTCTGGGTGTCTTCGGCAGTATGCTTCAGTGAGGTAGCACTATAAATCGGCAAAATTTCGGCCTATCACAAGGAGACTTAACACGAACATACTGCAGCCTTCCAAAACACGCATACGCACTCGCCACACGCATGCATGTCACACGCACGGAAGGCCGTCTTTAAATGACCTTAGCTGTTAATAGGACGTTAAACAAAATAAACCAAACCAAACCCACACCAATCATGACATGCAGCGAGATGTAATAGGCTAATCTTTTCCCGCTCATATATTTAAATGGAGAATGCAATGAAAGTACAACAGTCCCGAATGTCATGAACATTCTTAAACGCAAAGGAAAAAGTTATAAAAAAAAAATCAAAACACTCCTGAAGCTAGTTCTTAGAACCGTTCGATCGCCAGCAGAAGCCAAAATGATGGTTATATGATTAAAAATATGCAGAGAGCCGATTTCGATGCATTGCCCTCGGGTTATATGCTACGCAGCGAATAAAACATTGTAGTAGTAGTGGCACTGTTTGTCCTTACATCACTTGTATATTACTGTCTTTTTCATGTTTGACATTAAACGGCAACCGCTATTTACACGGCAGGCTAAACGCGAATATATATTTGTGTTTTTGTGTTATGTATGAGTATTAGCCAAACTTGAGTACACTTTTTAATGTAGAGATGTACAATCTCATTATCCGGGAAACCCCTCGCTGTGTGTGTGTGTATTTAGATCTCATAGTTGAGACTTGTATTGCCTTTACAAGTGAACAGTGTTATAAACGTATTTCTAGATATACCATTCATATTCTGGACGTAAACAGCAATGTATAGCCCGCAGTTTTTATATTTTCTAAAATGTTTTAAACCATTAAGCCCAATGCCAATACACAAGAAATTACGGTAGCCTCAGCATTAGGCTTCATAAAATGTACATATTTACACGATGCGTACTTGTCTTAACGTATACTTATTGTTCCATTTCGAAACCTAAGTCTCGTACGTACGGATTTGACCATGGCTATTTCCTGTCAACATTACTTTAGTTCATTCCAGGTCAATTTATTCACATTCGTGTTGTCAATATATTTCTATACTTTATAGCCCTCTACTATGACAGGTTTCCCAATTAGTGGTCATTTGTATCGGAACTGTCTTCTCGCAAATACCAGCGGCCAATGTACAAAAGATCAAGAGCTTCTGGAGAACTGTCCTCGAAAATTGCATTCACAGACTATATAATTTTCTCATTTTCATTTGTAAAAAAATCACAACCCCATCTCCGAGGAACTTTGAAATGTAATCACCAAAGCAGTTTTATAGATCCAACAATGAAGGGCTATACATTCAGAACATGAATACTAATCCTCGTAATCGTTCATTGTGGCCTTTGTTCCGTGAGACTGGTAATATTGATACATGGATCTTGTTTTACATGAACATGCAAATCCTTAATAACTGTCATTATAGCCTTGGTTTCGTGATCATTAGTATTGTGGAACGTTTAGGATATGTGAATCTCACTGGCATGTATCCAATTTCAAATGGAAATGATCCTTCATAGGTCTTCATTATAATCGTTGTTCCACGAATGTTTATGTAGAGGTAAACAACCTACCTGTTTCTTGCCTTGCAGGTAGGACCTAAGAATTGTACCTGCTGTCCCAATTGCATCGTCGTAAGAATATTTTTCTAAACAACATTTCAGAAAAGACCGTTGTCTGCGACCTGGGGGAGGCATTATAATTTATTATAAAGATAACATCAGTATGAGGAGAAGACTGGATCTTGAGGTGCCTGATTTAGAATTATTATGGTCAGAAATAACTGTTGGTAATAATAAAATCTTATTAGGTTGCATATATAGACCTCCTGACAGTAACATTGACTATTGGAACAGACTTGATAACTCCCTACATTATGTAACTGACAATTCTAGACAATCAAATGCAGACATAATTATTACAGGTGACATAAATGTAAATATGTGCAATATCCAACCAAACTCTCGCTTAAGTAGACTTCTTGTAAAATATGGTATGTCTAGTTATGTAAAAGATCCTACAAGAATAACTCCAGATTCTTCTACCTCAATTGATGTTATTTTCTCCAACAATGACAATATTGTGAGAAATGTAAGTGTTACTCCTCCAATATGTAGAAACCATTCTGTGATCAATTTTAGCATTGCTTACTCTATATTTAAACAACATGCATACAGTAAATATGTTCTAGAATATAATAATGCTGATGTCATTAAAATGAACCAAATACTTGATGATATGAACTGGGTAAGTATAAGTGATGAGAAGGATGTTGATGATCTTAACACTATACTTGTTGATACTATTAACAAAGCTGTAGATGACTGTATACCAAGGAAAAAAATAATTATCCGTCCTAATGATAAGCCATGGATGTCGAACGAGATAAGGCTAAAGTTAAGACAGAGGAATAGAATCCATAAACAAGAGGCCCATGGGCCTTAACGGTCACCTGAGATTTGAAATATTTCAGTTTATTTAATTGACCCTTTTTGCCCCCCCCCCCCCCCCCCTATCAGCCCCTAGGGGTCAGTCAGGGCCAACATATGCATATTATCAAACTTTCATTCCATGCTGAAAATGTTAACCAGAATGAATTCCAATAGAAATCAAAACAAATCAGTCAAAAATGTGATTTCCCTATATAAACTATAGTAAAATTTACCCCCTCCCCAGGGGCAAACTTGTGACCCCAGGGTCATGAAATTTAAAATTTCAATAAAGCACCAAATGACCCTTCAAACTATAAAGAGTATTTGATTCCACATTATTTCAGTCTTGAGAAGAAGATTTTTGAAATTTCAGTCAATTTGACCCTTTTTAGCCCCGTCCAGCAGCCCCGGGGGGTCAATCAAGGCCAACACGTGCATGCCATCAAACTGTCATCCCATGCTGACAATGTTTACAAAATTAGAATGAATTCCAAAACAAATAAAACAAATAAAAGTCAAAAATGTTATTTCCCTATATAAACTATAGTAAAGTTTACCCCCGCCCCAGGGGCAAACTTGAGACCCCAGGGTCATGAAATTCACAATTTTGGTAAAGCACCTTCAGACCCTGCCATCTATGAAGTGTATTTGATTCTATCATATCTGAGAGTAGAGAAGAAGATTTTTGAAATTTCAGTCAATTTGGCCCTTTTAAGCCCTGCCTATCAGCCCCTGGGGGTCAGTCAGGGCCAACATGTGCATGCCATCAAACTGTCATCCCATGCTGACAATGGTTACAAAATTAGAATGAATTCCAATAGAAATAAAACAAATTAAAGTCAAAAATGTTATTTCACTATATAAACTATAGTAAAGTTTAGCCCCGCCCCAGGGGCAAACGTGAAACCCCTGGGTCATGAAATTTACAATTTTGGTAAAGCACCTTAAGACCCTTCCATCTATGAAGAGTGTTTGATTCCAGCATATCTGAGAGTAGAGAAGAAGATTTTTGAAGTTTTAGTCAATTTGACCCTTATTGGCCCCGCCCCTTAGGCCCCTGGGGGGTGGGGACCATATAATTTACAATTTTGGTTGACCTTTAGCCATAGAAGCTTCCTGCCAAATTTCATTGAATTTGGTTTGTGGGTTTTGGAGAAGAAGTCGATAATGTAAATTGTTTACGGACGCACGACGGACGACGCACGACGCACGACGACGGACAAAAGGGGATTAGAATAGGTCACTTGAGACTTTGTCTCAGGTGACCTAAAAAGCACTTCATACCAATAGTCCAAATCACTGGGCCAGCTTCAGAAATATAAGAAATGAAACTATCAGATTGATACGTGATTCTAAATCCTTATACATTGAAAAATTAGAAAACTCTCTGAATGACTCAAATCCCTCATCATCAAAATGGTGGAAAACTGCTAAATCTATTCTTAAAATCAACAACAAATCAATTACTATTCCACCATTAAACTACAATAACACATCTCTGTTTCACCCATTTGATAAAGCTGAATGCCTTGTTGACTATTTTTCATCTATTTCTACATCTTCTGATAATATTGATCCTTTGCCGCCTGCTCCTGAGTCTCCAAATATACTTAACATTTTATTTCATGAACAGGATGTGAGAGATCAACTTTCAGTTCTTAATGCTAGGAAGCCTGCAGGGCCTGATGAAATGATACCTAAAGTTATAAAACTCCTTACACCATCTTTAGTAACTCCGCTCACTATGTTATTTAATAAAACCATGTCAACTGGTTCTGTTCCTCTGTCTTGGAAATTGGGTAATATTAATGCTTTATATAAAGGCAAAGGTGATAAAAATGATGTTTCAAACTATCGGCCAATTTCTATCACTTCCTGTTTCAGTAAAATATTAGAAAAAATAATTTTCAATCATTTATATAATCATTTATTAGAGTTTGAATTATTAACAAAATACCAGTCTGGGTTCATTCCAGGTGACTCAACTGTTTATCCGTTATTATCCATGTATGATACAATTATTAACAAACTTGATAAAGGAATGGAAATTAGGTCAATATTTTGTGATGTGAGCAAAGCGTTTGATCGTGTCTGGCATCCTGGCTTGTTATTTAAACTTGAAATGTATGGCATTAAAGGTAAGTTACTTAATTGGTTCAAGAGTTATTTAAGTAATCGTAAACAGAGTGATGACAGAAGGTTAAAGCTCCACGTATAGACAGGTAAGTGCCGGTGTCCCCCAGGGATCAGTCCTCGGTCCTTTTCTGTTTCTAATTTATATAAATGATATTGTTGAATGTATAACAAATGAGAAACGGCTATTTGCTGATGATACTTCAATTTCTTAAGTAATACAATTGTACAAACCAATTCACTTGATGCAGCTAATAGTTTAGCTAGTGATCTCGAAATCATAAATATATGGTCCAAAAAGTGGGATATTAAATTCAATCCTTCTTAGACAGAATCAGTAACCTTTAGCAGGAAAAGGGATATAGTATGTCCAGATATCATATTTCAAAATGAAACAATATCAAATGTGCCAAATCATAAGCATCTTGGAGTATTCTTATCGCAAGATGGTAAATGGCATCACCATATTAACTATATTTATACAAAAGCTTATAAATGTATAAACTTATTGAAATCTGTAAAATATAAAATGAGCCGTAAAACACTTAACACTATATATACAGCCTATATTCGGCCTATATTGGAATATGGTGATATCATTTTTGATAATTGTACTCAGCAAGAGGCTACTCTACTTGAATCCATTCAATTAGAAGCGGCTCGAACCATTACCGGACTGCGTAGAGGAACCTCACATTACAAATTATATAATGAACTTGGTTGGGACACTCTTGCTGCAAGGAGGAAAAAACATAGACTTATTCTTCTTTACAAAATTCTTACAGGCACTGCCCCAAATTATTTAAATGAATTAGTAGAACCACACTATAACAATATGAATGACTTGTACATGTTACGAAATCAAAGAGTCTTCACTACTCCTATGAGTAGAACAAATATATATGCCAAAAGCTTTATTCCAGCAACACTTAATGACTATAATAAACTTGCAGCAAGGGTTGACAAATTTTATCGAACACAGTAAGTGATATACCACTTGACATTGCTCGAAACCCTGCTTATATTAATGCAGGTAATAGAAAATATAATATCTTACTCTGTCAGCTTCGAAACTCGTCTAGCAATATGAACTCTGATCTTTACAGAGATCATCTTATTGATTCGCCATCATGCACATGTGGGAATGAATATGAAACTGTTTTTCATTTTTTTATGAGTTGTAGGAACTACAGTGAACCTCGAGATATCCTTAACGAAAAGTTGTTTGATGTAGATCACAGTCACTTTAGCCTTGACATACTCTTATCAGGCTGTGGTGAGTGTGATCATCAAACTAATTTATCTATCTTTGAAGCTACTACTGAATATATCAGAGATACTAATAGATTCTGAACCCTAAAATGAAAATACTTGTCTTTTCATCCATATATATACATTTATCCTGCAAGCAAGTATATAGTTATAGCTATTTACTGCATGACCCATTCTTTCAGAATTATTTTCTTTGAGAAATAAAATTTGTTGAAATGAAATGCAAGAGCGTCGTAAGAGGTGACTAAAATTGACTTTCTTCTTCCTTCTGTCTCCCTTGGCAATGCCTCACATTTGGCGTGTAGTTAAGCGTTCGCCCCTGTGATGAAGTCTTTGGGGTTCTGTCCCCTAGCCGAGTCTTTAAACGGTAGTTGCTACTCCTGTACTCCTGCTTAGCGCTCAGCATATTAGGAGTAGGACAACAGGTTCGCCCGTTGTCATTATAATGTGAGCGGATTGGGTGTCCTGCTGGGTGTCTTCGGCAGTATGCCTCAATGAGGTAGCACTATGAATTGGCAAACGTTCCGGACTATCACAAGGAGACTTTACACGAACATACCGCAGCCTCCTAAAACACATACGCACTCACCACACGCATGCATGTCGCACGCACGGGAGACCTAGCTGCGATAACGTAGCTCTAGACGACGGACGGACAATTTCTGACAGATGGTCGTCGTCAGAGCTACGATTCCCTCCCATTGCTCGTAATGTAGCAAACAGTGAACCTCGAAAATGCTACAAATAGCGGATATCGTTTAATTTTGGAGTAATAGTTCGTATAATTAAACATTTCTAATACAATTTTGCAATGTATTGGCCTACCGTCTAATCTAGAAATCTTTAATTCGCATATTCTGATATCATACTGCTCGGAGTTGTCTCCGTGATCCGCCATGATACTTCTCGAAGAACTCTCGCGAGAATTCTAACCCAAATATGGAACCCGTGATCCATATATGGATGAAGCTACTACGATAAATAAATACATAATCAGAGATATTTAACCACTCTTTTGTAACTCTTGTGAAGAAAGCGAATCTTACTTTGCGTAATTAAATAATTTCAGAATGAATTGACCTTCCTTACCGAGATATATTACTCCGAATCTGTTTTTCTGTTGAAATCTCGCGGAAACCTCATTAGCATCAATTTATTTTGATTTCCTTATAAGGAAATTGACCTTTACACTTGTATCAAATGCTCGTTTTGGATTTTACTATTTATTGTCAAACATTTGAAGTAATGTGCAGGTTTGTTGCTTGAATATTCATAATAGATACCAGAATCATCAATTTACATGTGGTTTTTTTTATCTGAGAAAAAATTTACCACTGCTAATACTGCCCGATGTGAATCGCATCGGGGCTTGCTACACTATCGGCAATGGGAGGGACTTCATACCCTGCCGGAGAGCAGTGTAGGCAGGGTATGAATATTCGTTCTAGGGAGACCGTCCTTAAATGACCTAGGCTGTTGATAGGACAGTTGGTGGAATTATTATTTCCATTGGAATACGGACATCAAATAGACATAATCGTAAAATCGTAACTTCAGAAGAAGAATGTTTAGTACCTCTTACTCCGTTGAAAATGGGTACATAGGGGATTTGAGGGATGCCACACACAATGGTAGCACTTTCGGGTAGCTCTGATGTCATGGTTACTGAATAGGATTTCATATGTTGAAAATCGGTAGGTAATTGTTATCTGTACGATAATAATGAGATGGCGCAATCGTGTTCATTTATTCGACTTAATTGTTTCTCTGAAACACGTGAATATCGTGGACCCTGTGACTTTGATGAAGAACATGGCATTTTCATTTAACCATTTAAACAAATATGACTAAGAGGGTTAAATATCAAACTTTGTTACATGTCTTTTTGGTTATGTTCTTACAACGATAATTAAGTCGGGAATGGACATTCGTCTTGCCTGGTCACGACAGGAGGTCAATAAAAACGTCGGTATATGTCAAGAACGTCTGTTACCGTGGAGGACAAATGTACCCTTCCAATGCAATTTGGTGATGGCTTCTGCATATATCTACTATGTATGGTTGTGTATAATAGCTTTCCAGTAAAACAGGGAACGACGCGTATAAAAATGTGACATTAAGATTAAAGGCGTATCCGAGGAAAGCCTTTCAGACATAGCTCCAACACCAGTACGTAAAATGGTTTTGTCTAAACGTCATCTTAACCAGAGGTAGCCTTCCAAAAACACACGGAACAACATAAAAATTCATAGGCTGCTTAAAAGAGACCCATTAATTGCCGTTCCTGGTGTAAACCATTTATATTTCAATATCCATGTATGCATTTTTTAGAATAGATACAATGACATTAAAATATATAAAGATAGGAAAGGTTAAATTCTGACAGATATTTGTCTTGATTGAAATCTTTCCTATATATATAAGGGCGACAGACTATTTCTACTGTCTCTTGTAAATAATTTATATGATGTGATAATTATTCGTAATGGTAAATGTCCGAACAACTGGTCATCATTCCTTAGAATATAATAGAACCGACTGCCATTATTTCTATAAGGCTTGGGCATTGCTGCAGGCATAAACATGTTTGAAATATCATAAATGATTCCTATTCATTTACAGAAATGGTCAGGGTCATGTACGTGAGGACGGATGTCAAGGAGACACCTTTAAAGGAAAACAAAGTACAGAGCTTGTTTGCTGGGTTTATTTTTCCGTAAACAGCGAGGGTCATTTTGAGGCGGGTGTCCTTGTAGTAATTGGAGACTACCTCACTGAACAATATACAGGAGACCCGTCACATGCCATTCAGAGCTATGCGGGTAAATCATCCTGCCCAGGGATAACCTCGATAGCACAGACCGGTCCGTTTCTCAGGTTCCTGACAAACACAAACCGACACGGGATAGGGAGTGTCGAACCATGTACCTCGGATCTTCACCTGAGATTACGTGGTCGGCCTCTCGAAATGCTGAGCTGGGGAAAGAAATGAAAACGGAAACATAAAAGATCAGAAAGGGTTCAATGGGGGCAGCATATCAATTTGGTCTCGTAAATAGAAGAGACGGAAGAAAATCCTTATATGTTTAGCAAGTAATGAATCTACGAAACTGATCTGCAATTCGATATGATAAAAAACATTGTAAATCGAATCAAGCTACACAAATGTTTTATGTATATACATAAACTCGTATCACTTTGCAATATTATAGGTATGTATAAGAAAATAACCTATAAGATGTATAAAGTATACATTCAATATATGGTTTTATTATAATGCGTTTTATTTTCCTTAAACAGGAGGCCAAGAAGCGAATATACGTTTATAAAAGACCGTTAACTGATATTGCTATTGCATAAACTATATTTTGAACTATTGCACGATCACGTGCGAACTATTGAACACCTGTGACATTTCGGAATTTGGTCACGTGCGAACTGTTGAACACGGTTGATGTTTTGGAATTTAATCTTACCCTTTCAAGAGTCTAAGTCACTCAGATGCAACACTGCTAGACGGCAGTGACTTCTAGGCGTACAGGAAAGTTGAGTGATTCTAAAAGTGTTTTAGTGAGTATGTAATAAAACAAGTATATCATAGTATCAACTATTTATACATATATACAAGTATATCACTGGTGTCTGTGTAATAGTCCAGAATCGGTCGATTATCAGTACCTCGTGTCTAATATTCTGGACTGTTGCTCGGACACCCGTGATATATTTGTATAAATAGTTTACATTCGTATTATAAAGTATATTTCAGCTTTGATAAAAGATGGAAATCACGTATCACCATGGTACTCTCACAGAGTATAATTATAACATCAATCGCATATTCAAGAACATTGACTGGTTTAATAACTAAGAAGAATAGCAAATGTGGACTGAATTGATGTCTCCGAGTGACGAGGTATACTGAATTGATGTCTCCGAGTGACGAGGTATACTGGGGCATCACTGTAGCAATGAAATAGCACTCACAGGTATTACTTGTCCAAACAAATAAATGTAGTAAAAGGACAAATATCTTAAATAATTGGTGTCATAATTAGAAGAGGTCGTAAAAGGAAGGGGAAGCTTGGACCAGAGGAGATGATGGTGAAAGAAAGGTAGATGCTGGAACAGAGGAAATCGCACAAGGAAGGAGATAACCTGGTACATCGGATATGGTAACAGGAAGGTGAGAACCTGAAAAAAGGAGACAGTAAAAGGAAGAGAGAACCAGGAACAGAGGAGGTTGGTAAAAAGAAGGAGGAAGCCTGGAACAGAAAGTGAAGAAAGGAGAAAACCATAAACACAACAGAGAGAAAATTGAAGGAGAGAACATTGTACATCGGAGATGGTAAAAGGAAGGTGAGAACCTGGAACAGAGGAGATAGTAAAAGGAAGGAGAGAATCTGTAACAGACAGTTAAAGGAATGGATTAACCTCAAACAGAGTTAAAGGAAGGAGAGGAAGTCTGGAACAGAGGAGATAGTAAAAGGACGAGAGGAAGTCTGAGACAGAGGAGATAGTAAAAGGACGAGAGGAAGTCTGGAACAGAGGAGATAGTAAAAGGTGGAGAGGACCTGAAAAGAGGAGATAGTAAAATGAATAGAGAACCAGGAACAGATGAGGATGGTAAAATGACGGAGACAACATGGAACAGAGAAGTAAGCAAAGGAAAGTATAAGGAGATAGTAAAAGGTGGAGAGGACCTGAAAAGAGGAGATAGTAAAATGAATAGAGAACCAGGAACAGATGAGGATGGTAAAATGACGGAGACAACATGGAACAGAGAAGTAAGCAAAAGGAAAGTGGAAGTCTGGAACAGAGGAGATTGTAAAACACACGCAGGAATTTGATACATCATTATGATACCTTTTGTTGCATTTTGCCTCGTTATATCGTATCAACCAAACAAATATCAACGTTTACCAATATACATACCATAATATTAACATTTACTATACAATGTAAATGGTGGTGTTGTATTCAGGATACTATCTGGATAAACTGTTAATTATATGAGGATTCGGCACTTCGTTCTTTAAATTACTTTTTGAAACACGTATTAGGAAATTGGTCGTAGCACGCGCGAATTTGGACACATAATGAGTGACTGACATTACTGTAGATCGTAACTGTCTCAAAGTAAGACAATCCTATCCACGGTTCTTACAGAAGTCTCCACGAGACGCCACTAGGGAAATCATGTCCAGAAGTGATGGTTGTCATATAAAACGATGCATTATCTGTATAAATACCATGGCTTGTGTTCGCCCTTTGTAACATGACGGTCGTGTTTTACAATTTGTTCTATACTCTCAGCTGTTATATTTACTACCCGCAAAACTCCATTTACCATAATAGTGCTGTCAATCGACGTGAAGTATACCAGTGTTTTTTTTATGTGCAACGTCCTCTTCAGATCCCACCAGCACCATCACACATTTCCCCTAACATCACTGGCGACTCATAAAATAACAAAACAGCTATATGATGTCCTTAACATCACTTGTATTACTGAAGATACTGTTAGATATTGGTTATTACATTTTATAGCAAAATCTACCGAGACAGCTCAGTCTCTCCCTGAATTCATCGCGGTCCCCTGTCAACGGCTCACAAATGTACGCCAAATCGTGATGTTATTTATTCTATCTTGCATAATAACGTCATATAACATGATGGAGAGCTATATAAAAATCTAAATTTTCCCAATTGTCGTTCTGATTGGTCAAATCAGTAAAAATGATATTTTTCACTAGTGGTAAAAATGTAATAAATCACCTAACACTAATATTAGGTCTATAGCAGGCTGAGATGAAGGGCTACCAAGTGTGTTCAAATGGATGACATTGACCTTCATTCAAGGTCGCAGGGGTCAAATATGTTAAAATCTTTAAGCAAATTTTTCTTAATAACCAAAAGACCAAGAGACCCAATATTAAGGTATGTAGCATGCTGGGACAAATGGCTGCGAAGTTTGTTCAAATGGATGACCTTGACCTTCATTCAATGTCACAGGGGTCAACACACATACGCACACACCACACGCATGCATTTCGCACGCACAGGAGGCCGTCCTTAAATGACCTAATCTGTCGATAGGACGTTAAACAAATACAACCAAACCAGGGGTCAAATATACTAAAATCTTTAAACGACTTCTTCTTGATAACCAAAAGGCCCAGAGACACAATATTATGTCTGTAACATGCTGGGATAAAGTGCTACCAAAATGAATGGCCTTGACCTTCATTCAAGGTCACAGGGGCCAAATATATCAAAACTCATATGACCGTTAAGGCCCATGGGCCTTTTGTATTCATTTGTCGACATTTCTATATTTACAACTACAGTCAAACCTGCCTTAGCGACCCCCTGAATTAAACGACTCTCTCTCATATGTGACCGTATTTTTTCCTCCCAACGTTATTTACTATACTAGTGACCTGAATTAAGCGACCACCTGTCAGACGCGACTAACGACCATCATTTCCGTGTCCCGATTGCTGAAAAGCGACTTTTTTCAGCGACTTTCCGAGTTTTAAAACGGAAGCAGAAGTCATAATCAAGAAGAAACTGGACGAACTTGTCCGCTTTTAAAGATAAAAGAATACTTAAGAAATGTATGAAATGTCTTATTATGTCTCAAAATGTCTTTAATTCATTATCTTTTACCCTGATAACACCAAAAAACGAACGAAACTAATTTACTTCTGAAAAAGGAGATGGGATATGGCGAAAGACGTCCTAGCCATTCAGACGATTTTCACAAAATTTTAATAGATAAAAATATAAACGTTTGCTTTGGAAGTATGACAAAGAGTGCATAAACAGTCAACTTACTGTTAAACTGAAATTGACTCCCTTAGAAGGTCACATATGACAGGTTTGACTGTAAATAAATAGATTTGTATCTAAATGTGCCATTCTGATAAACGTGTCTTTTATATAATTAAAAATGAAACGGAGACGCAAACAGAAATAATCAATTGTCCAAATGATGAAAACTAACGTAAATAACTAATTTGTAACATTTTCATTTTCCCCCTATTATTTTATACATTTTAGGTTAATACAGTCAAACTTTGTACTTTTGTATTTGTGTCAGCCGGACAATCGAACTGATTCATATACAGATTTAGAAACCTATGGATTTTCAGATAGGTCCATTAAGAGTCATTGATGGACGAAATTCGTTTATGAGATCAATGTATGGAACCGTCTTGGCAGCACTAACATCTCTTGTCATTGTCGTTGGCATTGATATACAGGTCTACATATGTTAAAACCGTGAATACATTGGTGAGTCTGGACTGGCTGCTGTCTCTAGAATTGTAAAATTATAAACAAAATTGACCTTTGTAATTTTTGGTCTCTATGATATGTCTGATTCTATGTTTCAAATAAGGGGGAGATAAGCAAGTATTAGAATTTAGCTGAGCAATCCTTAACAACACTTAAATTCATTTCTTACACATTTATAGTTTGTACTTTAAGCTACTAGTCATTTGAAGCACGTTATAAAACGAAAGTTGGTTTTAATCATTGAGCAAATTACCGGATATGATAAAACATTTTATCTCCTCATTTTCTATGAATCCGTAGGTATCCATGCCTCGGTTGGGACGTGCCAGTCTATGGTGAGTCCACTCTAACTGTCATTCAGGAAGGGCGTAAGAATAGTACCTACGCTCAATTATGTATTTCCCAAAAGGCAATTATGATCCTATTTTTTCTCTGCTGTCTATATAACTTCTGAACACCCCTGATGATGTGTCATTCTTTACATCAGCGTTCACCTGTGCGGAGTGTTGTGGGTTCTGTTCATTAGCCGAGATACACCTAAGTCTATACTATTAACACTTGCTACTTTCTGATTGACGTTCAGCTTTAAAGTTGAGGATAAGGACTGATATGCCCGTTGAATGCTGCTATGACCAAGTGTTATGTCCTCCAATGACCTTACTGTTGTTAATAGAGCATCAAATTAAGCAATACCGTACCACTTATCAGCGTATTAATACAACACAAACCGGAACAACAATATCCAGGATAATTAAGTTTAACGACTAATTATTTTGTCAATATTATTTGTTATAAAAAAATATGCCATTTGCGCATTACGTTGATAATAAAATAATTAACAAAATTTTCCATGTACTATTTTGTTTGCCAAAAAGCACGCGATCATGTTCCGGCTGTTCCAACGACTGACAAAGAATCTGCTGACTGTCGGTAAGGCGGGAATTATGGATTTTAAATATGAATTGTTGCATTTAAAAATTAAAAAGTAAAAGGAATGTAAACATAAGCGTTGAACTGTTTTTGTATGGTATTTATGATCTATTTCTATAGCTCTGGCATTCAAATATATCATAAATACCTTACAAAAACAGTTCAATGCTTAACTAACCTCGTACGTTTACAAATGGGTCCGTCACTAACTCTGCAAGTCCCGTTTAGTGACTAGCCTACAAATACAAGTAGGTACAACTACCACTATGGCTAGTTGCCGGTCTCTACAGGTTGCTGCTCTGTGTGACTATACGGGGATTGTTACTGACTTACGGCTAATTAGTTCTTCACCATTAGACCGTCAATACCTAGAATAGGCATGGTAGCTGACATGTTCGCCGACTATCTTGTAGACTTGCGAGCTAACTGCTTTGTTGACAATTACCCAGGCACTGTTAATTTTGTTTTGTTTTATTAACGTCCTATCCACAGCCAAGGTCATTCAAGGACAGCCTCCCGCACGGTATGTTCTTGTTAAGTATTCTTGTGATAATCCGGCACCTTTGCTGATTTATATTGCTACCTCACGGAAGCATACAGCAGGTTTGGTTTGTTTAACGTCCTATCAACAGCTGATGTCATATTTTGACTGCCTTGCAGGTAGGGCGTAAGAATTGTACCTGCTGCCCCCATTACATGATCGTAAGAGGCGACTAAATTTCGGATCTTATCGTTTCTCCCCTTTCTAACCAGCTTTCTTCTTCCTAATGTCTCCTTTGACAATGCCTCACTTTTGGCCTTTAGTTGAGCGTTCGCCCCTGTGAGGAAGGCTTTGGGTTCTGTCCCCTTGCCGAGACATACCAGAGTCTTTAGAAATGGTAGTTGCTACTCCTGCTAAGCGCTCAGCATATTAGGGGTTGGGCGACTGGTTCGTCCGTTGTCAGTAAAATGTGACTGGGTGGGGTGTCCTGTTGGGTGTCTTCGGCAGTATGCTTCAGTGAGGGAGACACAAACATACCGCAGCCTCCCAAAACACAGATACGCACTCACCACACGCATGCATATCGCACGCACGGGGGCCGTCCTTAAATGACCTTAGCAGTTGATAGGACGTTAAACAAATAAAACCAAACCAAACCAATCGTATATTTTGGGAGGCTTGTGTTGATCATTAAAGATGGTATCGTGTACATCTGTGTGGCTCAATTTGATTGTGATACATCATTAATGAAAATTAATTAAAAAACTATTAATAAGTTTATTGGCACCCAGCTTTTATTTTTTACATTGTGATTTGACTTCGATCGTTTCTATTTTCCACGAGGTCTTCTTGACAGCAGTGTAGCGCTACCATCTTATTTTGTTATGATAAAAGGAAATTGACACAGCTGTAATCCATATTTGACAACCTAGAAGTTGGTTTTAACTGCTTATTACCATTGAATTGCAAAAACCCTGTAATCAGGAATTGCATGTTCATCCGCGCATCAATATCATAGATAGTCACACATGGTTTATGTCCAGATTAACGGCGGTTTACGGAGTTCACGTCGAGGGGTTACTGTCACTCCAGGATGTCGGGTGTATGGGCCTTACACCAGACATGGTGTCAGGGCCAGAGGAAACTCGGGCAATCATTGTTACAGAATCACAGAAGCCGTAATTAGAGTGTTTCGTTTAGGTGTCAATGGTACGTAAAACAATACCAAACCAAACCAATACATTTCTTGGAGTTCATTTAATAGTATGTGTAATAATCAACTTTTGTTGTCGATCTATGTAGGGTAAAACAAAAGAGGAGCCGAGGTGGCCGAGTGGTTAATGTGTCACGACACTTTATTACTAGCTACCCACTTCTGGGTTGCGAGTTCCAAACCCACGTTGGTGAGTTGCCATGTACTGACTCTAGGCCGTGGTTTTTCTCCGGGTACTCCGGTTTCCCTCCACCTCCAAAACCAGGCACGTCCTTAAATGAACCTGGCTGTTAATAGGACGTTAAAAAAATTAACCAAACCAAAGTAAAACAACAATATAAACTTGCTTAATTATTATAGTTCAAGTTTAAAAGCTAACAAGGAAAAGAGTACGACGAAAACATGTAGAAGTATTTTACTGACAGTGAATAGAGTACTTTCATCAATTGTGCATGCGCATTGATATTATGTTCATCAAAAAGCTTGTATTTTATCTTAATCGCCTGGAACTAGTCCAGTTTTATATCGGTTTTAAGGATGCCGTTCTGGTCTGGTGCATCGTCAAAAGGTATGAAAATAGCCAGTAATGTTTTGTCAGAAATACTGTTTCATTAATTAGAATACCTTTACATAGCTGGCTGTTTTTTTTTTCCTCTTGTTTTTCATTTGCACCAAAACAGTATCATCTTATTTTAATCTACCTTAGGATTTCTCGTATAACACGCAATTAGGTATGTGCGTCTAGTCAACTAGGGTGATATTCCTGTAATCTTGACGTATCAATGTCTGCTTCGATTTGTCGACAGATAAACCAATCAGAATTGCGCTCTTTACATGATGCAGTCGTGATAGAACTCCGTACCTTTAATACAGTAAAACGATACCAATATCAAGTCTACTATTGCCAATGTGTTCCAATAAGAAAAAAAAATAGAACGCAGCTGATATTGTATATTTTGGTATCTAAAAATCTCGCCTGACGCTATATTCCAACCCACCAAAAAGACGTTTGATAAATGTATAAGATGGATGTGACTTGTTGATGCCAGACAATCAAAAATAGAAAATGTATAATCATTATAAAACACAGTACGGATATACTTTATGGATAGTATAGTTTATGAAAGATTATTTTTAAAGGAGTTGATGAGATATATTGTGTACAATTAGACCAAGAATCGTGATTGATATAAAAGTATCCACTGGCGGTTTGGTAACAGTGTACAAGGTCGATATTATAAGGACTGGCAAAGGCAATTGGCCTTCACTGAAGGAGGATAGCGCGTGATACGTGTACGAGGTGACATTGGGCAAACTCGCTTTCTGGTCTTCATCAGGGAAATAACACCACCAAGAGTAGGGGTAAATAAGGACAATCGATTCTCCACAAGGACGTACAAGTGTTTTAATAAATGGGAGACAGCCAAATCAATGTGTCTAAAACAAGAGTCAGAAAAAATACAGATTTCGATTTTATCTAACTGTAGACAACAATTTTCGTATGAATTTCCTTTATAAGACACCCCCAGGGATATATATATATATATATATAAACGTATGTTATTTGATTTACAGGATCCTGGTAACATGTAATGAGAAAAAAAAATCGTGATATAATTCACATGTGAAGGTGGATAACTCGTACAATTCAACCAACAACAGAAGGGGTGTTCTGTTTGAAGAAAACGAATATTAGCCTCTATCCTACTATTAGGAGTCAGGCTAATTTAAAGAAAACAAATATTAGCCTCTATCCTGCTATTAGGAGTCAGGCTAATTTAAAGAAAACAAATATTAGCCTCTACCCTACTATTAGGAGTCAGGCTAATATTGTTTACTATAAATACTTACCAAATGCAGACGCCCGGGGTTGAATCTGTTTTGCAATATGCGAATGGTAGAAATATCGACATTGCGAAATGTATTGATGAAAAAAAAATGAACATGCCGTTTTGTATAATGATATTTTGATCCATTTACGGACAATATTATGTTTACCAAAACCAAAAACAAACAAAAACCCACACACACAAACAAACCCAACTTCAACAGTGGGTAAATGTTCGCGTGACAGTTGCTTTCCTCTCCTTCCCTTGAATAGTTAAACGAAATGAGGCATATTCTTTTCTTTCAACATATTTTAGTATACATATTTGCGAAAATGCTGTTTGATTACTTTTATTTTTATTCAAATCATTGAAGAGTTATCAATTTTTACATGGTTGTAATAACGAAAAAGTAGCGATTTAAATCGTGTTTATTTACATTTGCTTTGCACTATCAGATAGCAATAAAGAAAGTTGTAGATATCGATCATGTGTGTTTTATAAAATGGTGCTGTGTTCCTAACCCATATGGCTAATGTCGTCTCTCTAACACGACGTCCTGTCGGGACACAGGGGCACGTCTAGTCTTATATTAAAAATATAGCCAGGAATACCTATATATTAAGTCTTTATATATAGGTATTTCTGGCTATTCTTTATATATAAGACTAGACGTGCCCCTGTGGTCGGGCTGATGTTTGTAATTTATAGCTATAGCAAAGTTTTATCGTGATATCACTTACTTAAAAATCCATTGCTTATATAAACCCGTAACGTTGTTGAGATTTTGTTCACCTTTTTTTTTTTTTTTTTTCTTTCTTTTTTTTTGTGCTCGGACTGTTGGGCTCATCATTTCAATTTTGCTGGATTTTTTCCCTTACATTCTCATTTCTAACTATTGCACACTCCATACTCCAATATATACTATGCGCATCATCCTGCACCTTATGCCAAATTATACACGCACTCACATACGCCCACATAGGATTACGCACACACACACGGTATCATGCACACGCACAACACATTCACCTATACAGTCCACAATCAACACTGCTCACTGCTCAATCAACAATCTCAGTCACACACAGAGAACGTGCACGCATACAAAATATATTCACACAATATGCATTTTACATACTAACCCGAACCAACAATCTCAGCCACACACAGAGGACGCGCACGCATATAAAACATATTCACACAATATGCACTTTACATATTAACCCGCTTCCAAAAATAACCACACGTACAATACACATAAAAACAAATACACAAAAGCACATGCTACATACTCAATTGCATTCACATATATTGTTCACATGCATTTTGTAATTTACCATAATGTTATTTATTATAGGTGCGTAGCACCAAGAGCCTCCAGGGTTATCATCATAGCACTTTTTTCTTTATCTTTTTTTTTTAATTACTTTAATTTTTTAATGATAATTTATACATTTATTTTTGTATTACTTGCATTCATTCATTCATTCATTCATTCATTCATTCATTCATTCATTCATTCATTCATTCTATAGTTCAATTGTTGTTTCTATAATAAAGCATTTAAAACATTCTGAACATAGTTTATCGTCACTATTTTCTTTTTCTTCGATTTAATGTACATTTCTAAATTACTTACTAATAATGCTTTTACCTTTTCAAAGATGGAAGCGTCAGTCAATATATTTCTATTGTATTTTATATCGTTTCGACATTTCCAAATAGTCCATTTGTATGCAATTAAAGCAGTATTAAGGAGTATAGACAGATTATTATTCTCTTCGTATCCCAAAATTACAATTTCTACCATTAACATTTCTTCTCTAAATTCTGGGATATGTTTTAATATTTGTGATGAACACATGTTCAGAATATTTTTTACAGTGTTACATTCATAAAAAAGGTGTACAATATCTTCGATATGTGTTTTACAGAAATGGCATTTGCCATTTGAAGGACTAAACATGCTAATTTTTGATTCAGTGTAAAGTACATTGTGGACACATTTCCATTGAAACTCTTTCATTTGCATCGTAATAATAGTATTTGTGATATTTTGCCATAATAACTCCCAATTAAATTGTTTTTCAAATTCAAATTCCCATTTATCTTTACATCTTGGAATTTCGTCGGCTTTTATTTTACTTGTAATCATTTTTGGTTTAAGGTTTTTACATGCTATTGGCTTCCCATCTTTTCCAATTATATCTAGATTAGTGTCTATTATAGGATATACACATTCTATCACTCTAGTATCATTTCTTTTCAATATATTTAACCATTCTATGGGGAAAGCAATTTTGAATTTTGCCAATTCTGATATACAGTTTCTTTTATCTGTTAACATATTAAAAATTTCAAGATCGCCTTTATCTTTACATCTTGGAATTTCGTCGGCTTTTATTTTACTTGTAATCATTTTTGGTTTAAGGTTTTTACATGCTATTGGCTTCCCATCTTTTCCAATTATATCTAGATTAGTGTCTATTATAGGATATACACATTCTATCACTCTAGTATCATTTCTTTTCAATATATTTAACCATTCTATGGGGAAAGCAATTTTGAATTTTGCCAATTCTGATATACAGTTTCTTTTATCTGTTAACATATTAAAAATTTCAAGATCGCCTTTAAAATTATTTCTACGCTCGTCCCATTAATCTTTGATTGCAAAAATGTTGCTCTTTAGAAAGGAATTGAAAAATATAGCCTTCCTTTTGTACTGAATGAAATGATTTCCAAATATAGGCTGTTCTAAAATTTAATTTCTACTAAAATCAGAGATGCTAGATTTTTGAAATTTTGCCCACACTTCTATAAGTGTTCTGTAAAAACTTGGAAAGTCCATAACTCGAACGTCAGAGAGTTTGCATAAAAAATTCTGTATTCCGTATGTTGTATCCTTGTACCCAATCCAATATTTACCAATGGCACTCCATGTGCTATTTTCACATTTTATTATTTTATATAATGTTTTTATATGTCTACTATAAACGTAATCGGTAATATTAATAATTTCCATTCCACCATCTTTATATTGCTTAGATATGACCTTACGATTGACTAAATCTCTCTTTTCATTCCATACAAAGCCCCATATTAATGCATCTATTTCTTTAGCATATCTCTCTGGAATACCGCGAGCTTCTATTTCGTAATCTATAAGCGATATGATTAAGGATTTTATTACCAGACTCTTACCGTATAGTGTTAAGTTTCTGCTTTTCCATACCTGCACACATGCTTTGATTTTTTTAATTTTCTCCTCCCAAATTGCTTTGTCATCGATAATGTAACCATGATGTACCCCAAGTGTTTTAACAGAAGTTCTTGACCATGCAATGTTTGTATAAATTGGATTTTTATCTTTCCATCTACCTAAATATATGCCTGTAGTTTTGTCTAAATTGATTTTAGAGCCTGATGCTAGTTGAAAGGTATCTAATACGTGGAATATTTCCACTACAGATGGTTCGTCCCTAACGAAGAGCTGAGTATCATCAGCAAACATGTTTATTTTTGTTTCGGTTTGATTAGGAAGTTCGATACCTTTAATGTTCTCATTCCTCCTTATTGTACAAGCTAATGGTTCCGCTTGTAAGATGTACAAAATCGGAGCTATCGGAGATTTTGTTCATCTTAAACACATACATGTTATTGATATATAGTTTAATCTTGCTTGTAGCGAGCATTTGCATTGATTTAGAAAAAATATTATATCAGCCCATGACTTAAGAACATGTCGCTGTTTGAAACGTCGCTTCTGATTGGCTGATACAGTGGGGTAATGATTTCCAAGAAAATCAAGGAAAGAAAATTTTCACAGGGATTGTGTATAAAAATTTCAATTATAAGGATCAACTCGAATATTATTTATGAGAGTGTGCTCTCATCATTTACCAGTTCTCAAAGTGTGCTTTCGTCATTAACCGGTTCTCAGAGTGTGCTCTCATCATTTACCAGTTCTCAGAGTGTGCTATCGTCATAAACCGGCTCTCAGAGTGTGCTCTCACCATAAACCATTTCTCAGAGTGTGCTCTCACCATAAACCATTTCTCAGAGTATACTCTCATAAATAAACCGGCTCTCAGAGTGTGCTCTCATCATAAACCATTTCTCAGAGTATACTCTCATAAATAAACCGGGTTTCGGGGTGTGCTCTCATCATTAACCGGTTCTTAGAGTGTGTTCTCGTCATTAACCGGTTCACAGAGTGTGCTCTCATCATTTACCAGTTCTCAGAGTGTGCTCTCGTCATTTACCAGTTCTCAGAGTGTGCTATTGTCATTAACCGGTTCTCAGAGCGTGCTCTCACCATAAACCATTTCTCAGAGTATACTCTCATAAATAACCGGCTCTCAGAGTGTGCTCTCGTCATAAACAATTTTTCAGAGTATACTCTCATAAATAAACCGGTTTTCGGGGTGTGCTTTCGTCATAAACCGGTTCTTAGAGTGTGCTCTCGTCATAAACCGGTTCTCGGGGTGTGCTCTCGTCATTAACCGGCTCTCAGAGTGTGCTCTCACCATAAACCATTTCTCAGAGTATACTCTCATCAATAAACCGGCTCTCAGAGTGTGCTCTCATCATAAACCATTTCTCAGAGTATACTCTCATAAATAAACCGGTTTTCGGGGTGTGCTCTCGTCATAAACCGGTTCTTAGAGTGTGCTCTCGTCATAAACCGGTTCTAAGAGTGTGCTCTCGTCATAAACCGGTTCTCGGGGTGTGCTCTCGTCATAAACCGGTTCTTAGAGTGTGCTCTCGTCATAAACCGGTTCTAAGAGTGTGCTCTCGTCATAAACCGGTTCTCGGGGTGTGCTCTCATCATAAACCGGTTCTCGGGGTGTACTCTCGTCATAAACCGGTTCTCGGAGTGTGCTCTCGTCATAAACCGGTTCTCGGGGTGTGCTCTCGTCATAAACCGGTTCTTAGAGTGTGCTCTCGTCATAAACCGGTTCTAAGAGTGTGCTCTCGTCATAAACCGGTTCTCGGGGTGTGCTCTCGTCATAAACCGATTCTTAGAGTGTGCTCTCGTCATAAGCCGGTTCTCAGAGTGTGCTCTCATCATAAATCGGTTCTCAGAGTGTTCTCTCGTCATTAACCGGCTCTCAGAGTGTGCTCTCATCATAAACCATTTCTCAGAGTATACTCTCATAAATAAACCGGTTTTCGGGGTGTGCTCTCGTCATAAACCGGTTCTTAGAGTGTGCTCTCGTCATAAACCGGTTCTCAGAGTGTGCTCTCGTCATAAACCGGTTCTCAGAGTGTGCTCTCGTCATAAACCGGTTCTTAGAGTGTGCTCTCGTCATAAACCGGTTCTAAGAGTGTGCTCTCGTCATAAACCGGTTCTCGGGGTGTGCTCTCATCATAAACCGGTTCTCGGGTTGTGCTCTCGTCATAAGCCGGTTCTCGGAGTGTGCTCTCGTCATAAACCGGTTCTCGGGGTGTGCTCTCGTCATAAACCGGTTCTTAGAGTGTGCTCTCGTCATAAACCGGTTCTAAGAGTGTGCTCTCGTCATAAACCGGTTCTCGGGGTGTGCTCTCGTCATAAACCGATTCTTAGAGTGTGCTCTCGTCATAAGCCGGTTCTCAGAGTGTGCTCTCATCATAAATCGGTTCTCAGAGTGTTCTCTCGTCATTAACCGGCTCTCAGAGTGTGCTCTCACCATAAACCATTTCTCAGAGTATACTCTCATAAATAAACCGGCTCTCAGAGTGTGCTCTCATCATAAACAATTTCTCAGAGTATACTCATAAATAAACCGGTTTTCGGGGTGTGCTTTCGTCATAAACCGGTTCTTAGAGTGTCCTCTCGTCATAAACCGGTTCTCGGGGTGTGTTCTCGTCATAAACCGATTCTCGGGGTGTGCTCTCGTCATAAACCGGTTCTCGGGGTGTGCTCTCGTCATAAACCGGTTCTCGGGGTGTGCTCTCGTCATTAACCATTTCTCAGAGTATACTCTCATAAATAAACCGGCTCTCAAAGTGTGCTCTCATCATAAACCATTTCTCAGAGTATACTCTCATAAATAAACCGGTTTTCGGGGTGTGCTCTCATCATAAACCGGTTCTTAGAGTGTGCTCTCGTCATAAACCGGTTCTTAAAGTGTACTCTCGTCATAAACTGGTTCTCGGGGTGTGCTCTCATCATAAACCGGTTCTTAGAGTGCGCTCTCGTCATAAACCAGTTCTAAGAGTGTGCTCTCGTCATAAACCGGTTCTCGGGGTGTGCTCTCGTCATAAACCGGTTCTTAGAGTGTGCTCTCGTCATAAACCGGTTCTAAGAGTGTGCTCTCGTCATAAACCGGTTCTCGGGGTGTGCTCTCGTCATAAACCGGTTCTCAGAGTGTCCTCTCGTCATAAACCGGTTCTCGGGGTGTGTTCTCATCATAAACCGGTTCTCGGGGTGTGTTCTCGTCATAAACCGGTTCTCGGGGTGTGTTCTCATCATAAACCGGTTCTCGGGGTGTGTTCTCATCATAAACCGGTTCTCGGTGTGTGCTCTCATCATAAACCGGTTCTCGGGGTGTGCTCTCGTCATAAACCGGTCCTCAGAGTGTGCTCTCGTCATAAACCGGTTCTCGGGGTGTGCTCTCATCATATACCGGTTCTCGGGGTGTGCTCTCGTCATAAACCGGTTCTTAGAGTGTGCTCTCGTCATAAGCCGGTTCTCAGAGTGTGCTCTCGTCATAAACCGGTTCTCGGGGTGTGCTCTCGTCATAAACCGGTTCTTAGAGTGTGCTCTCGTCATAAACCGGTTCTAAGAGTGTGCTCTCGTCATAAACCGGTTCTCGGGGTGTGCTCTCGTCATAAACCGATTCTTAGAGTGTGCTCTCGTCATAAGCCGGTTCTCAGAGTGTGCTCTCGTCATAAACCGGTTCTCGTCATAAACCGGTTCTCACTGTGTCCTCTCGTCATAAACCGGTTCTCGGGGTGTGCTCTCATCATAAACCGGTTATCGGTGTGTGCTCTCGTCATAAACCAGTTCCAAGAGTATACTCTCATCATTTACCGGTTCGCGGTTTATTTAGTTTGTATGTGTTAAGACTTCATAACATAATAATTAAAAAGCAAACAAAAACAAACTAATCCTTAATTGAAAAGACAAATCATAAAATAACCAATTTGATAAACCATTCATTTCAAAACATCGAGGTAACATTCAGTATTACATAAAATAATTATTTATTTAGTTTGGTTCACAATATTTGCCTGTCTTAGTGAATTGTTACTCCATTGTTTTTCCGAGCAGTCTTTTCTACCACATGGAATGACTTAATATTTTCAATGTTTAATGACCATGAATGAATTGGGACAATATGGGACAATAATGCAGGTGGGACAATAACACAGGTGTTTGCATGTACTGTACTTCCGGCAAACACAACACTGTCTTTAATGTATACCACAGTTCAGTTCAACACATATCATAAGATACTCTAGTCATCCCCAAATCCCCAATTTATGCCTGAACAACCTACGTTTAATGTTTGCGAACTTAAAGTCAAAATGACAACGGAACAACGTTGTTTACGGAATGTTCGTCAAGAGGGTTTCACTGAAAATAAATACTGGTTTATCATGTTTACTTTCACCAGCCTGCTAACTTTTACACAAGTCTACATAATTTGGTCTACCATATTAATATCTTGTTTACTTTCACCAACGTGTTAACGTTTACATATTTCTACACCATTTGGTCTACCATATTAATATTTTGTTTACTTTCACCAACGTGTTAACGTTTACACACTTCTACATCATTTGGTCTACCATATTCATATTTTGTTTACTTTTACCAACGTGTTAACGTTTACACATTTCTACATCATTTGGTCTACCATATTAATATTTTGTTTACTTTCACCAACGTGTTAACGTTTACACATTTCTACACCATTTGGTCTACCATATTAATATTTTGTTTACTTTCACCAACGTGTTAACGTTTACACACTTCTACACCATTTGGTCTACCATATTAATATTTTGTTTACTTTCACCAACGTGTTAACGTTTACACACTTCTACATCATTTGGTCTACCATATTCATATTTTGTTTACTTTCACCAACGTGTTAACGTTTACACACTTCTACATCATTTGGTCTACCATATTAATATTTTGTTTACTTTCACCAACGTGTTAACGTTTACACATTTCTACACCATTTGGTCTACCATATTCATATTTTGTTTACTTTCACCAACGTGTTAACGTTTACACACTTCTACACCATTTGGCCTACCATATTAATATTTTGTTTACTTTCACCAACGTGTTAACGTTTACACACTTCTACATCATTTGGTCTTCCATATTCATATTTTGTTTACTTTCACCAACGTGTTAACGTTTACACACTTCTACATCATTTGGTCTACCATATTCATATTTTGTTTACTTTCACCAACGTGTTAACGTTTACACATTTCTACACCATTTGGTCTACCATATTCATATTTTGTTTACTTTCACCAACGTGTTAACGTTTACACATTTCTACACCATTTGGTCTACCATATTCATATTTTGTTTACTTTCACCAACGTGTTAACGTTTACACACTTCTACACCATTTGGTCTACCATATTAATATTTTGTTTACTTTCACCAACGTGTTAACGTTTACACACTTCTACATCATTTGGTCTACCATATTCATATTTTGTTTACTTTCACCAACGTGTTAACGTTTACACACTTCTACATCATTTGGTCTACCATATTAATATTTTGTTTACTTTCACCAACGTGTTAACGTTTACACATTTCTACACCATTTGGTCTACCATATTCATATTTTGTTTACTTTCACCAACGTGTTAACGTTTACACACTTCTACACCATTTGGCCTACCATATTAATATTTTGTTTACTTTCACCAACGTGTTAACGTTTACACACTTCTACATCATTTGGTCTTCCATATTCATATTTTGTTTACTTTCACCAACGTGTTAACGTTTACACACTTCTACATCATTTGGTCTACCATATTCATATTTTGTTTACTTTCACCAACGTGTTAACGTTTACACATTTCTACACCATTTGGTCTACCATATTCATATTTTGTTTACTTTCACCAACGTGTTAACGTTTACACATTTCTACACCATTTGGTCTACCATATGAATATATTTTGTTTACTTTCACCAACGTGTTAAAGTTTACACATTTCTACATCATTTGCTTTATCATAATTCGGATATACTTAGCTGCCTCACTACATGATATTATCATATTGAGTCCTTTGTTCATATCAACATGCCCTTAATTCTGTCTGCTTATTTCCTGCCTTAAGACTAGATACCGGGACATCCATATTTACCCACTGCTTAAGCTCTCACGAACGACTTATGCTCCAATCTTATTCCATGGTCACAACACTCTCGCCTTCCATCGAATAGATTCATTGTTAACCCCAAGTTTCAATTTAGCGCTTTCATCAACATATATCCATGTGATCGTGTTTCTGGTACTGTTACAGTCGTGTTTCCAGAGTTGTCCTACTTCGTGGTTCATCCGAAACTTCGTTTGGATGGCGAGGCAAGACCCTCCGTTTATTATGCTGTCGGTTTTGATACTCGACCTTGGAGTTGGTCACTATGGGGTATATTTTCGTTCTTCTACACATGAGCACGTTGATAAAGTTCCTGCGGAATTTTTCATTCATTAATGTATATATTACAGGATTGTAGCAGCAACTACTCACCGCCAACCACTGTAAGAATTTACGTAGTTGTCGTATGGACTGTGTTGGACGTACGTTCGACTTTTGAATGATAATACTGAAGCATTGAAGAGGCAACCAACACAAAACATACAGGAAGACAACCACAAGCAGCATTTTGATGGCTTTCTTCTTTATCCTCAACTGATTGCTCTCGGTCGGCTGGACTGATGAACCGATAGGACGTTTAATCCACAGGCGATAGATAATGATACCGTATAGTACCGACATGACGATCAGAGGAAGTAGAAACAGCAATGTGAATGACAACCACGTCTGGAGGATTTCTCCTGCCACTCCATTCACCAACGGCTGCATGCACAGATACTTGATATGACAGCCCGACCGATACGGCACCAGCTCATACTGTTGTGCATTGGGCAAACTGGTAGCGACGGACAAAACCCAAACGAACAGCAAAAGTGCGAAAGCCTTCGTTGGACTTTGGAAGATTTTCCCTTTGAAAGGATAGACAATGGCATAGAATCTATCAAATGCAATACAACAAAGAGTCAATGAGCTGCAGGAGACCGACAAATTGTTCATGAAGGGTACCATCTTACAGGAAAAGGATCCAGATTGCCAGAACGTGGTGAATGTCACGATTATGTCAAATGGTGCAGCTGTGAGTGTGTAGAGGAGGTCGCTCACCGCCAGAGACACGATGAACACATTCGTGGTGGACCGCATATGACGGTTGAAGGCGAAGGTGAGCAGCACAAGCGAGTTACCCACTAACGACGTAAACACGATGACGCCATACAACGCTGTGAGGACGATCTTCGAGCGTTTCTCCAACTCAAAGCTCGCCAGGTACATATCCCAATCTGAGAAGAATGCCAGCATCATTTTCTCGCAAAAACTAGGGAAAAGAGTACTTGTAGTCGGATTACAACAGAGACTTTCTACATCATTGAAAAAGTTCGAGTTGCTGCCGTTTTGAACAGAAGATAAATTTAATCCGAGAGAAAATGTGGTTGAGTTATAACCGGATGTAGCATTGAATCCCGTATGTGAAGTCACACTCCCGCTACTGCTTGGGGTAGGTGAGCCTAGCATCTTGTTCTCTCGTGCAGTGAAATATCACGAGCGACTGTTCGTGCAAGTGTCTACACACGGGTTGAAGGAACAACATAAGCTACCAAAGCATAGTCCGCATTTGGATGGAAAGACGTTATTGTTTGTTTCTTGACCGACTTAATCTTTATTTATACGCGAGTTGTTTATTCTTTTAGTCAGACGAATTATACCACACCTGTACCGTTTGGTATTGAATGGTAAAGGACTACTCACCCTGTTGTTTAACGAAAAGTGACCAATCTGACGCTGTACATCAAGTGGATAGCACCACGAAGCTAACGTCACTTCCGTCCTGACCGGATGGCGGCTTCGACTTGAGGTGGATTGTCAATACTGACCAGGGGTCTGAAGAGGCAAGCAAACACCATATGTGTCAAGACGCAACAGGCAATAATGGACTCTATTTGTAGAGTTAATCCTTTTGAGCTACTTATAGTTACATGCATTGCAAATGTCATAAGAAGGCATTGTGCCACTGGATATTTGTATCATGTCTAAGTACATCCGAATAACAACTTGATGGCTAAAGAAACGTAAGCCATACAATAACAAACAATTTAACGAGCTTTGGTGATAAGGTTCGTCACGTGTCTAACCATACTGTTTCGTAAAACAAATATATCTAATTTTATTTAGTCTGTTTATTGAAATTACGCGAAATATGAGATCATTTTCTTCAAACGTTTTGAAATTTCAATATTTCTCCCATATGTGACGTCATTTATATTGAATATATTGAAGAGGAACATACTGCTATGGTCTTGTGCTTATATATAGGTAATGGTCAACTATATAGCCAATTCGGTGATATTTTCACAAGGCTATATCACTACTCTAGTGCTATAACACGTGTGAATACAATAACATGTTTATTTTGTGCAATGTATGTTGACCACACGAGCTAATTGTGTTCTCTTGAATCATGCATCTGACACATGTTTTGCCAAAATTTACAAACAGCTTCACAAATTACATGTCAACAGCAAGACCGATGGTTTGCCATGATACATACATTAATAATAATAATTAAGTTACTTCTGTTCAATCGCATCAGAGTAGTGAATTTATAGTCTTGTAAAATTGTCACTGTATTTGATATTCGGATGTCCCTTAACCACACACACTTAGTATTCGACAGAACTTAACTCCGGGAGTGATAGCATTAGAGTTAAATTCTAGGCATCACTGGGTTGAAAATTAACGGTGCATTAATAGAATAGGTGAATTAAATGTATAAAACAATAAATAACTGACTTGTTTAGTACTTGCGTTACCAGACAAAGCTATCCTCAGGATTTGTGTTGGGAGTTTGCTTCACGGACTCGTCACTCTTCTATAGTTACAGTATTATCTTCATGTTAAAACATAATCCAGACGAGAACATTATAGAGCAATGTCTTTTGATGGATATTAAATTGTTTAAATTTTCTAAATCTCCGTCAGAGTAATTATGATCGATTGAAGACAAGAATAGGTTGTTGTTCATTTTTATAGAATACCAAAACTTGAAAAGTTTAAACTATTACCGCTCTAAAAAATAGAGATTATAATTTTATCAGATAAATCCCGAAGAACTTATATCGTGATCCGCCTCTATTTTGTATGTTGGTTTCGGTCTTACAAGCGACCATTGCCAGGACGCTGATATAATTTGTTTTAATTGCTGATTTTAATTATTAGACATACTTCTAATTCCTGGATGCCATTTTCTACATTTTTGTGAGAAGCGAAAAAGAATATCTAAATGAAATCATTGTCAAAAGTGATGAGGATTACGATTATTAATGATGATTCTGTTAGATATTCTGTTAATTACATTTTATAGCAAAGTATACCGAGGCAGCTCAATCTCTCCCACAATTCATTGCGGTTCCCTGTTGACGGCTCACAAATGTAAGCCAAATAACGACGTTATGCATTATGACGTCATAGTACATGACGGAGAGCTATATGCAAATCTTAATTTTCTCATTTTCGTTTGTAAGCAGTGTTCTGATTGATCAAATCCGAAAAAGTGATATTTTCACTAGTGAAAAATATCATTTTTATAGGATGAATATTTCCCCATATTTCACTGGTAGAAATGTAATCTATTGCATGCAAGAAAGCACTCCGTTACTGTTTGTGTAACACTTTAGATGTGTACGCATTTCGATAAGCCCTGGTGATGAATGATGTATACTTGGGTAGGAACACAATCTGTGTTCTGGTTATAACATTTTATCGGGAGCAAAAATCATCAGCACTTGACTTATCGAACATACAAAACAAACACGTGCATTGCTGTATGTACAGATATCCATGTTTTTATTATATTTTTTACTGTTTCTTTTTATGACAAATTACATCCTGAATGAAAAATTGCTATCTGAGGAATGTTATACAGTACCAAATAAATATACAAGTCTTTACATGCATTGCAAACACCGTGCGTATTTCATGTCTTTTATTTGTGTTGAACCGATAAGAATGAAGAGTATACAGTAATATGATAACGAAATTTCTTTGGACGGTCTAACACTGAAGAAATAAGACATATTGATTAATAAATACTTTTAGATAACTTTGATAAGTGATTACCACTACATAAACTAAGGAGAAATCTTATAAAGTAACTCGGAAACATACATATATATTTCGGATAACACAGGGAGGGTAAATTTGGACATTTGACATGCCACACAAGCAAAATGCACTAGTTACACGCACACTAAGTGTACAAGGCGGAAATAGGATGGAAGGTATAGGCAGGTGTGGGCTATAGAGGAATATTACAGGGCTACACATGTAAGCTGGAAAAGATGTCACTAAGGACAGGTATACCTAGGACGACAAGAACATTAATTTAAAACATGGTATACATTTGATACAGATACGCATGGGTCAATAAATTCAGTTAATATATATATGGACAGATCAATGCATATTCAAGGGACGGATAAACAGAGGGAGATTTATTAGGGAAAGCCCGGTGTATACACTATGTAGAGATACGCTGGGGCGATTCGCCAGGGTCAGTCATATGTATACAGTCGGGAAGGATACACTGGCGAGATTTTCAATAGGAGTTACATGTATCGTTTGGAAGGGACACACGGGGAGATTTACCAGAAACAGTCACGTGTATATACTAGGCAGGAATACATATCGGAAGGATACCCTGGGGAGATTCACTAGGGACAGTCACATGTATACATTAGGGGGGGGGGGGGGGGGGGGATACACTGGGGAGATTCACTAGGGACAGTCACGTGTATACATCAGGGAGGGATACACTGGGAAGGTTCACTAGGGACAGTCAAGTGTGTACATTAGGGAGGGATACACTGGGGAGATTCACTAGGGACAGTCACATGTATACATTAGGGAGTGATACACTGGGGAGATTCACTAGGGACAGTCACGTGGGTATACATTAGGGAGGAATACATTGGGGAGATTCACTAGGGACAGTCACATGTGTACATTAGGGAGGAATACACTGGGAAGGTTCACTAGGGACAGTCAAGTGTGTACATTAGGGAGGGATACACTGGGGAGATTCTCTAGGGACAGTCACATGTATACATTAGGGAGGAATACACAGGGGAGATTCTCTAGTGACAGTCACATGTATACATTAGGGAGGAATACACTGGGGAGATTCACTAGGGACATTCGCATGTATACATTAGGGAGGGATACACTGGGGAGATTCACTAGGGACAGTCACGTGTATACATTAGGGAGAGATACACTGGGGAGATTCACTAGGGGCAGTCACGTGTATACATTAGGGAGGATACACTGGGGAGATTCTCTAGGTACAGTCACGTGTGTACATTAGGGAGGGATACACTGAGGAGATTCACTAGGGACAGTCACATGTATACATTAGGGAGGGATACACTGGGGAGATTCACTAGGGACAGTCACGTGTATACATTAGGGAGAGATACACTGGGGAGATTCACTAGGGACAGTCACGTGTATACATTAGGGAGAGATACACTGGGGAGATTCTCTAGGTACAGTCACGTGTGTACATTAGGGAGGGATACACTGAGGAGATTCACTAGGGACAGTCACGTGTATACATTAGGGAGGGATACACTGGGGAGATTCACTAGGGACAGTCGCATGTATACATTAGGGAGGGATACACTGGGGAGATTCACTAGGGACAGTCACGTGTGTACATTAGAGAGGGATACACTGGGGAGATTCACTAGGGACAGTCACGTGTATACATTAGGGAGGGATACACTGGGGAGATTCACTAGGGACAGTCACATGTATACATTAGGGAGGGATACACTGGGGAGATTCACTAGGGACAGTCACATGTATACATTAGGGAGGGATACACTGGGGAGATTCACTAGGTACAGTCACGTGTGTACATTAGAGAGGGATACACTGAGGAGATTCACTAGGGACAGTCACGTGTGTACATTAGGGAGGGATACACTGAGGAGATTCACTAGGGACAGTCACGTGTGTACATTAGGGAGGGATACACTGGGGAGATTCTCTAGGGACAGTCACATGTATACATTAGGGAGGGATACACTGGGGAGATTCACATGTATACATTAGGGAGGGATACACTGGGGAGATTCACTAGGGACAGTCACGTGTGTACATCAGGGAGGAATACACTGGGAAGGTTCACTAGGGACAGTCACGTGTGTACATTAGGGAGGGATACACTGGGGAGATTCACTAGGGACAGTCACGTGTATACATCAGGGAGGGATACACTGGGGAGATTCACTAGGGACAGTCGCATGTGTACATTAGGGAGGGATACACTGGGTATATTCACTAGGGACAGTCAAGTGTGTACATTAGGGAGGGATACACTGGGTATATTCACTAGGGACAGTCACGTGGGTATACAAAGGAGGGATACACTGGGGAGATTCACTAGGGACAGTCACGTGGGTATACAAAAGAGGGATACACTGAGGATGGTTACATGTATACAGTATAGAGGGATATATTAGGTATATATCAGCACAATATAAAAACATACATGTACTATGTTGACAAGAAAAAAACAACAAATCAAGAGTAGGATATTGTACAACTAGACAATTAGAGAACAAAAGCTTGTTCACTTTTCATTAATATGTAGCTATTGATTCTACCAAAAGCAGGCCAGTATATATTTGTATAATATTGTGACGTAGCCTCCTGGCCTACATATACCATCTGTTCCAACAATACGCCAGCACCAGTACACCACTCTCAATTCCTGGCCTTTTATCATACCCAAGTCTTCACATTTCTTTGCATAGCATTGTTACCAATGAATCTGATTAGATTGCCTGGCAACAACATTTAGTCACAACCATGTTTGGTCAAATCAATTTCGACTTTGGATCATGATAGAAAGACAATACTGTCTCTGACATTAATACTAACATCAATAGCAGGTCTACTGACAACGTTATGTCATGGACATCAATAGCAGGTCTATTGACAACATTATGTCACGGACATCAACATTGACATCAATAGCAGGTTTACTGACAACGTTCTATCTCGGACATCAATAACATGTCTACTATTATGTCATGGCCTTCAATAGCATGTCTACTGACAACATTATGTCTCAGACATCAATACTGACATCAGTAGCAGATCTAAAGACAACATTATGTATCAGAAAACAATACTGACATCAAAAGCAAGTCAATTTGTACACATGATGATTTCCCCTTGTCAAATTATTAAGATGTTCTCTTGAGGTTAAGCCATCCATGCCGAGATAACAATTACATTACTGTAGCTATTCTTGACTAGTACAATGTTGAAGCATTTATAAGCAGCTTTTTTATATTAATCATTTCTTGTTATTTAAACAAGCTTCTTAGCACTCCATGCTTATAATAATGGGAGTATTATTGAACACTGTTTAATTATTAAACAACCAAATGAAAACTGTCCCTATTAACCCTCCGATAAAATTACATTCTGAAAACGTTTCCTGACCATCTAGGATTTCTTTGCTGTATGTTAATCATGTGGTATGTTATCAATATATATTATGTTATAATCTGGATATTGATGTAAATTCACGTTACTAGGAAAAGTTCAGACCTTTTCTCGGAAGTGCCCGACAATACCCAAATCAATATTAACTAGGAAATCTAATTGAGGTAGAACTTGTCTAGTCCACATCTTACAAAGCAAATAGCAGTGACAGCTGAGACAATATAGCGGACGGTAAGTTACTTACTGAAATAAGTTACAGAGATGAGTGATTATGAACAATACCAGCATCAAAGAATAGCTTGATAACCAAGAAGTTTTGAAGATAAAAACAATTACCCAAGGGGAACATTTTCCCAGTATTCATCACCTTAAACAAAGATCACTTGCATCACAAGATAACGAAAACCAATAGTATATAACCTTTAAATGGCCAAGGCTAATTTACTTCATACAGTTAATCAGATCGAAATTGTGAAGGGATAAAATATTAAGTGCCAATAAGAAATACAATGCCAATGATGCCTGTAGACTGATGATGCCTGTAGACCGATGCCAGTGGACTGATGATGCCTGTAGACTGATGATGTCTGTTCGACTGATGATGCCTGTAGACTGATGCCAGTAAACTGATGATGCCTGTATATGTAGACCGATGCCAGTAAACTGATGATGTCTGTAGACTGATGATGCCTGTAGACTGATGCCAGTAAACTGATGATGCCTGTAGACCGATGCCAGTTGACTGATGATGCCAAGGGATACACGATCACAGATAGTGAACCCAGTAAAAAATGAGGCTAGTAGATCTGACACAAGCATATGTTTTTTTACACATCATACTTGCTATCATGTCAGTATTAAGGTCATACAAAAGACAACAAAGTACCAAGGCTTGGCGGCTATCCCCCCCAAAAAAAGATGAATGCAGAAAACAAATAAACTTTTGTGACTGAAAATTAAATCAATGTAAATGTGTATCCATGTATATAATTGTCTCAAACAATGCCTGCTTTGTGACAGTTCCATGTCAATTCAATTCCATGTTTGTCCGTCGAGAATTAAATCAACCAATTAACATAAGGTCAATGTCTGTCTATTGAGAATAATATTAATTATCTCAATGTCTGTCCTATGAGAATTCAGTCAATCAATTAAGTAAAACCTAATGTCTGTCCTTGGAGAAAAAGTCCCAAATAAGTTAATGTTTGTCCCATCACAAATCTGTTTCAGTACAGTAACAATTAGCCAAAATGTCTGTCCTTGATTAGGTGTCACTCACTGTTTATTTTTGCGACAATTAAGTCAATGTCTGTCCTTAAACATAACCATACAAGTATCTGAATCAAACGATAATCAACGTAACACAAGTGTCCTCTAAAGGAACATTAATAATAACATGTCAAAAATCCAACAATAGGTTAAATAAGAAAATATACTCAAACATTACAAGATTTCATTCTTAAAATTGGATATATAAAAAGGGTCAATATAAAACAGTGCAAGAAACACAGGATCCGATCAATATCGTATGATCAGAAAAATATAGGAAAAACTGTCCATCTCTAACAAAAATGGCTGCTCAACTCAACGATGGATAGTTAGCTGTATAGGGTAAAATAGACTAGAATACAGATCTATCACATATAACTAGTATCTTCTTACAAATTAGGAATTATATACATACAAAAATAACCTTTAAATAACACATATTTTTTTTAAATGGTATTTTACATAAAAATAATATTTCAATATTAAGACAGTGTAAAATTGACCTTCAAACACAAATCCCCACGATTGTTATACAATGTTATAATAGTCAGTGAGAACGGTTTGTCCCCAACAGTCACAGGAAGTCTATCTATAGAATCACTAAAACATGACACATACATTTACATACTAGACTGATCTACTATATTTATACAGCTTATAATGTACAGCAACATGCTCTCTATTATTTTTAAAAAAAAATTTTTTTATTTGATTTTAGTTTTTTGCTTCAGTTAATAGTTATACAGAGTTAAAACTAAGGGGGAAATGTTGTTAACGGCCAAAAGCATGCTATTTTTCATTAAAATATCAAATATTACTCAGTTAACACAGAAGTGTTGTTTTTTTAATCTAATATCAATTTATTGTTTAAAATATAATATTTTTTGTAATATTTTCAAATGATAAACGATATGTACAGCATGAGGGATCCTTATTTTTCAATATTTGACAAACACAAATATCAAATTTTATATGAAAACACACAAAAAAAATACACATAGGTTAATGTCTAAAATAGGTTATTATAGTAGAACACTTGTATGGTATACATAAATATAACACAAAAACCGTGATACATACATCATGTACAGGTAACTATGGGTTACAGACACCACCAGCTGTGACCGACAGAAACAAACCATATCCCACAACCACCAGAGCCCACCCAACATGGCGGCCGGAACACAATTACCTAACAATAAATAAGGACTGGCCTAAACATGTCTGACATACAGCAATATTCTGACCTATATGTTAGAACTTTGTAGTACTGGAAGACATGGGTTAAATATCATAATATATAGATTGCACTGGGTTATGTTATGTTAATAATGAATACATCAATTAAGATCTAGTTTGTGTTATGAAATTGAACTACTGGAGTAGCACTAACTAAATGTAAGTAAAATTATTCACGATTTCAATTGTCAAGGTTAAATAACGATCTCACTTGCGAAAAAAATAATTTGTAAAATGTATAGAATTCACAGTTGTGTGACCGATGGTCAGAACGATCCTCCTTCCCTGGAATAACATATAACACAAAAGCCATGTTGTTCTTTGGCTTAAAGGTGTAAACTACCATATTGTTCCTGTTTTAATGTCAAAACAGAACACCAACACTTCCTAGTCAGCATGGTGGTTACTGTCAGCTGGTCTGACTGAGTAGGGCTTCAATGCAGGCACAGTAACACAGCATGTACTGGTCCTGTTAAAATAAAAACATTTTCAAAGTTAAGTGAGTCTATAGACTTTCAGATGTATATCTATACCACTATGTATGTCTAATTATATCCTTACGTAACTGTTAGATTACATGTATATCTAAACCTTGCTAATATTTTATATTGAAAGATTTTTTTTTTTTTTTTTTTAACACAAACCACAATTGAAAACTGTATTTGTTAGCTTTCAAAACATCTATTTCTTTGGTCAAACAAGTGGTACTGAGCTTAGAAATTTCTTCACTATTCACCGATGAGACGAATGTGTACAGCAAGTTGTCTAACTTTCAACTCAATAGCACTTTTATAAAGCTGACCTTACAGTTATGTTCCATCGTCAAATAGTGAACAGTCATCAAGGCTCATATTTCATTCAGTGTTTGAATTAAAGATAAACATCCTTTTGCAATATATAAACACTGAATTGATAAATCTCCCCCCCCCCCCCCCCCAAAAAAAAAAAATCCCCTATATCTCCTCAGTGTATGCAGTGTATGGTATAGAGAGAGACTCACCTTGGTCCTTTTCATTCCAGGTCTCTATACTGCCTTATATATCCTGTCTGTATGTACTTTTACCCCTAATCATTTTGTATCTATAACTCCCGCCCCCCAGTATAGAGATAGACTCACCTTGGTCTGTATCATTCCAGGTCTCTGTCGTCTCAACTCTTTCACTATCTCGAAGATATCACACTGAAAACACAGTAAAAATCTGTGAACTACAAAAGCTACCTTAATGGATTGACTCAGTACACTTCAAACTTTGCCTCAAATTTTCCTCTCATGTCATAGAACAGTCATCTAAATGGATACAAATATGTGTTCATCTTTTTTCTGATTTCTGTTGTACAAGTAATTCTTATAATGATGAGAAATAATTATATCCTAAAAATATTTACATCCTCTCTGGTGAAAATAATTATATCCTATCAGATAAAAATACTTATATCCTCTCAGGTAAAAATACTTATATCCTAACAGGTAAAAACAATTATTTCCTCTTAGATAAAAAAACATCCTACTAGATAATATCCAGACAATGAACTTACTGAACAGCTTTGTTCTATCTGTGCCAGAGCCATGTCTACCGTGATGAAGGCACCTGTCCTCCCTATACCCGCACTACAGTGCACCACAAGTGGTCCTGTCGTGTGGTACGCATGAACCAATTGCATACACTGTAACAGCAAAGACTCATAACATAAATCACATGTGAAGTCTCGCCATATCCTTTCCAAGAGAGTATTAGCAATTTAATGATGATAAGAATGACATCAGAGGTATAATTAATATATCACCCTATTTGTACCCTAAAACTATTTGACAGAGATTCTGAGCTACTTGATTATCTGTTCACACGTCTAAGATCAATGTAACCTTTTTGCACAAACATGAATTAACAATTTAATTCTGTCACTTCAAGTAAAATCATAAATGGGACAATAAAAACATGGGAGAAAGTCAGGGCCAAATGTATTAATATTCTACACGATCATGTGATAAGGAAGTTGCCATATAGATTCTGATTATTCATAAAGGTATCCTACATGTCATGCTCACCTGTAAGATAGGTATGGCAGAGTCTGGGACACCGTGATCTGGCCACGTGATATAATTGATATGGCGTATATCCCGAATCTCCCTCGTGGTGACATTTTCAATTTGAATGTGTCGAACATCTAAATGTTCAGTGGACTGGAATGATTTCAAGCTCACTTTGTATTGGCTGAAAATCAAATGTTGCTTGATAAGTCTAAACGATGCTACTTTCTAAGTAATAAACAAGACAATGACAATGGATCCTATGTCATTAGAAGTCCTATTAATTAGTATGGTACAATAATGCTGACACAGAGCAAATTTTATCACACAACCACTTTTATCAGAATAAATAAAATAAATCTATTAGTTGCCAAGTAACAAGCAGCATAATGAGGAAATTAATGGTTAATTTACATCTCATTCTGATACAAGAACAGCATCAATGAATATGTGTTAAAATGAGGACTGTGAAGGACTCACCTGTCACACACGAACAATGGTGTCTCCATGGAGTCTGGCCAGTACCGATGACACTTGACTTTACGTGACTCAACATCCTGTGTCAACATGGTGATGACACTGACAGTCTGTTCCCAAACCATCTGCCAGAAGTCCTCCGAGGTATTAGGTAGTGGACCCTGGCAAGCAATGTAGTGGCACTCTGTGTTGGCCACATTCAAAATAATGTGGCTTGCGTTCACATAATCATTCTCGCTACAGAGCTCTACACGGTTCAGGTCATCTGAAATCAGGTACAATTTCAACTTCATTTGTGTGGAGTAAACCATCATCAATAAGTACTGTATCCAGTAAAATATTCAGTAAAATATTTTAAGTATATTTGTCAGAATAGAAACTTTCTAACTACACACTCCTTTCAGAATACAATCACAAATATTTCTCACAAAGCACTGAAATTAGTCTTTTCACAGATGACATTTTCTCTTGGTAAACTTACATGGCAGAACATTTCTGAATCTGTTTCTTGACTTGTTCTCTGGCAGTCTTCCTACAGAACAGTTGTCACTCATCTTGACCAGGCGGAGCTCCTGTTGAAATATTAAATCATTATTCAGACATGAATTGTGAACTGAAATGCCTCACATAAAACAATCTCAATTAAAGGGTTTATAACATCCAAGATAAAATCTTTGCTGCGAAGTTGTGATATAGTCTATCTGCCGTTAATATATGTACATTTATTTATTAAACATTTATACTATCCAAGATCAAAGCCAAGCTCAAAAGTTGTGATTTTTTCGAACCTGGGTAAAAATATGTTATAGTTTTAAACTAATCACATTGTAACAGGATTGGAGATCTTTGATGTACCTTATACTCCTCCATGGGATCATCATGTTCTATCTTGCGCTGAAGAAGTGGAATCAGGCCGGTGACATTGGCAGCATGTTCCTCTGTAACTAACAACAATGGCAGAGAGTCGAGCCACTCATTAGTAATCTGTTGAGGTATCTCAACATCAATTTTCCTTGCTTTAGCTTCTATAAGGAATGTTGTACTCAAACTGGCCTCATTCCTACTCTCTATCTCTGCTGCTTCCACATCAGAATCATGGTAGCTCGCTTTCTGTCTAGCTGACCGAGATGCAGTTTCTGACATCTCCTCCTTCAGTTCAGTAGGTTCCAGCTCAATGGTTTCCTCTGCAGCTAAGAGTTTCTCAGCCTCATACACAAGTGCATGCATGTCATCCTCGTCCGAGTCGTATACAGAACCCTCCCTGTCCGACCCTGTGTAGGTGACAGGTTCCACATGATTTACCTCAGATGTCCTATAGTCAGATTCAGATTTGAGTGTGTTCATACTATCGTCCTCCATTATCACTGGCGGTGTCATCAACTCCAGCTGCCTTGAGGGAAGCCTACAATACAGAGTATCAAAATTAAACCTTCACAGTCTTGTTTCTGAAAATATTAAATGACTGTACAAACATGTTAATGAAAAAACTTGCATATTAGAATTGACAATTAATAGCAAGAAAGATCAAATGGCCTTTATTGCTCATAGGCAGATCAGCAAAATAAATGTGCAATATTATTAATGCCAAAAAACGAACTTTGCTTCGATCAACTCAGCTTTTTTTTTTACCTTGAGATAGTAACCGTCACCCTGTCCTCTGCCTTCTTCAGCATGGCCACAGCTTTGGTGTGTGTAAAGCCTACTAGGGCTTCATCATTTATCTGTGGTCATAGCAAAAATCAGCACAACTTAAAATATAATCAAAGTTATGATATTTAAATTCAGGGAATCATATTCAGTTTAATTAATAGAATCATTATTTAGAAAATTAATTTAAATATGTTTAATTGGTAGGTTTAAAGATACTAATATCTTTTTTATCTTGACTTGAAGCAGGTTGGGTCTATTTTTTTTTTACCTACCTGTACCAGTCTGTCCATAATACACAGACGGCCATCTTGCTGGGCCACACTTCCGTCAGCAATGGATCTGATGAATACACCTGTTTGATTGTCCTTCTCTGCCGTCACCAGACTGATTCCCAGCTCTGTTCCTTTAGGCTTTTCAAGTTCTACCTTCATCAATCCTACCTGTAAAATACAAATTGTTACAGTGAGGTCTTCCTTCTGCCAATCATGGTTTCTTAAACATTTTCAAAAATAAAACCATTGAACAGATATCGGTTCCGTCTACAGTTTCCATTTTTCTTGAAGAAATGAGACCTTTGTGATTGTAACAGAGGTAGTTATTGATGAGATTGGGACAGTTATTGATTATATTTGAGGTAATTATTGTTTACATTTGAGGTAATTATTGATTATATTTGAGGTCACTATTGATTATATTTGAGGTAATTATAGTTTACATTTGAGGTAATTATTGTTTATATTTGAGGTCACTATTGTTTACATTTGAGGTAATTATTGATTATATTTGAGGTCACTATTGATAATATTTGAGGTAATTACTGATTATATTTGAGGTATTTATTGATTATATTTGAGGTCACTATTGATTATATTTGAGGTCACTATTGATTATATTTGAGGTCACTATTGATTACATTTGAGGTAATTATTGATTATATTTGAGGTCACTATTGATTATATTTGAGGTCACTATTGATTATATTTGAGGTAATTATTGATTATATTTGAGGTCATTATTGATTATATTTGAGGTATTTATTGATTATATTTGAGGTTTTTATTGATTATATTTGAGGTCATTATTGATTATATTTGAGGTCACTATTGATTATATTTGAGGTAATTATTGATTATATTTGAGGTAAGTATTGATTATATTTGAGGTAATTATTGTTTACATTTGAGGTCACTATTGATTATATTTGAGGTCACTATTGATTATATTTGAGGTATTTATTGATTATATTTGAGGTAATTATTGATTATATTTGAGGTCACTATTGATTATATTTGAGGTAATTATTGATTATATTTGAGGTCATTACTGATTATATTTATATAATGCCTATGCTAGTGATGGAACACAGGAGATCTGGTTTCCTAGTCTAACACTCAACCTACCAAGTTTAAGAAAAGTTCTCTCTAGCCGAGCAGTATATTGCGGATACTATAAACTGTACCAGGGTTACATGATCATAAAAATATCATTAATGACAATAAAATTATTACTCACATTACTAAACAGAGACGAATTTCCTTCAAAATCTTCTACAGACGCCGGCCTTTCCAAGGGGGATACATCTCTCCCCTTGGTAGCTGTTTGTTGCACTGCATTTTGGGATTCCGAGTACTCACTGGTACTACATTCTCCGGAGGACTGAGCTGCATCGCTAGTCTCCGGAATGTCAGATAGGGCACGGCGAAGATCCCTATCTTTACTCCCAAGACACCGGGGGTTCTCTTCTTCACTCTCCGTGTCTTGCTCATCAAGGTTTTTATCCTGGCCTTCCAAAAAGGAAAATAGAGCATCTGTCTTCTTGACAGCTTCTCCCTATAACAATGTAAGATACAGTTGGTAAACGAAAATTTTACCTCTGAACAGACCATCAAATAACCCTCTGATGGATGAAATTTAGTCACATAATCTCCTAACCGAAAACTGACACCTGCTCTCGTTCAATTCTAAGACGGGATATAATTTATAACATTTGAATCTGCATGCGTCAGTTAAGATTACCGATACTTCCAAACAATAATTCATGGCAGATGAAAATCAGTTCCTAGGACATTCCTTTTGAAACCATTACCTGGGAGAATGGCTCTGTATCGCTTTCTCCCATATTGTGGTGTGAAACCTTTTCACCACCACTATTCTCGGAGTTATCTGCTCTTGGTTGCTGGGGTCTGTAGACCCTTAGCTGGACAAGTTGGGGAGCTTGTCTGAGGTAAGTTACTGCCTCGAAATGGTTCATCTCGGCCACATTAATATCATTCACCTGGAAAGAGTACACGCAGTGGTATTATAAACCTCAATATTAAATCAATTTAAATTTTTGAACATGTTTGAATAAAGTCTATATGCTCAGCTATGATACAAACATTCAAGTAGTCAAGATGGCAGATATATGACACTTAAAGTAATTTGATCAATGAAGGAGTCACCTGCCTTAAACTTTCATGTGAGGCTTGCAAGTGTATTTTCATGAGAACTTTTACACCTTACATTACCTTCTTAAGTTGGCAAGCTTTTGAAGGAGTGACCTTCCAGGTACATTACCTTGATGAGCTTGTCGCCAGGTTTAAGCCGGCCATCAGAAAGTGCAGGGTCCTGTAGTATACCCTTGATGTAACAGCCCCCGGTCCTACCTACTCCACCAGTTACTGTGAAGCCTAAACCTTTCCCTTCAGCCTTTCTCAAGATCACTTCTAATTCCTGCCAAAACAACCATGAAGTGATCGAAGGCATTGAAAAGTAGCAAAGATCAAAACAGTTGTTTTTTTTCTCAATGTAAGTAGTGCTATGCATTGTGAACTTGTGAGAATGTAACCTATCTGTTCAGTAGAAAAACAATTGCCTTTATCAAATACATTATACTTTCATCTGGGAAAAAGGAAAATGGTTGAATCTGATCATATAATTTAAGAAATTAAAGTCTGCATGCGAATAAGATTATTTTCCATACTTCTGGTTGGAGAATATCCCCTTCCTCTTCTGACTCAGAACCACTTTCTTCTTCCTGTAATGAAGTTTGAGACTCATGGATACTTTGGAACTCTTCGCTCTTGGAGGTGAAGTGTCTCGGTGACACAGATTCAGACCTCTCTGACTGGGCATCATATTCAGTCGAGCTCAGAGTTGTCTGTATAGCTCCTAGATCCTGGTTGGACAACTTTGTATCCTTCAATGGTGACCTTACTATGGACTTGCCCGAACCCTCACTATCCTGTGAATCTGGACTTGGCGACCTTTCACCTTCTTCCTCCTGAACTCCCTCCTCCTCCTCCTCACTGAAAGTTGTGCTAATTTCCAGGGACTGCTGTGATTCTGTCTCATCAGGAAGGGACCAAATCTCAGTACCCTCCATAGTTGGGGGAGGACTAACAGGCAGTGGAGGAGGGGGACTTTCAGATGTCTGATTATCACCCTGTTCCCGTGGGGATGTGAACCCTGAAGGGGGAGTTATTACAGACTCCCTATATAGGATTGGCTCCTCCTCAGACTCAGTCTCATACGGTGACTGTGCCTTTCTGGGGCTCGATGAATTTGATGACAGTGACGGTTCACTTGTCCGTGAATCTTCATTCTAAAAAGATAACAGAGAATACTTACATTGTATATTGTAATATAATTTTTGTACATCACATTTGGCAGCAAACCCTCTAGATTTGTTTATATGCAACAAGAAGTTCCCTTCACCATAGGATGTTCAAGATCAAACTTGGTTAAAATCTCTTTATTAGTCTAGTAGAGAAATAGGAGGATTTTAAAGTCTTCATCCCAAATGAAACTACCGGTAGTGGAATATTTTTCTTTTCCCCCAAAAGTGTCATACTAGCTAATTATGCAATAGTAACGCCTTTCAACTAAGGATGTTTAAGACAATTAAGAGTTTGTACAGGAATTGGAATATGAAATAAAACACCTATTTAGAGCATTTTAGGGTCTTTTTCAGTAAAAATAAAGAGCCTGTTACATTATTGTAAAACCTTTCCAGCACTTGGAATTTACAAGCACTAATAAAGTACTAGCATCCTTTTTTTCTATAAGAATTTAGAATTTAAAAAATTGATTTTTAACAATTAGGAGAGCATGCACCTGATCCTAGTTTTTTTTTATCTTCACCACCAAGAGAAACACACCTGTTTTTGACAACACATACTGTCGGTATATAATCTTTCGTTTTCTAATCAGACCAAATGGTCAAATACATGTACCCTTTCTCCTTACAGAAGAAGAATTTTAAAGGTTTCAATTGACCTATCATTATGCCTTGATCCTCTTCCCACAGGTTGTCTATACTCTCTAAATATACAACTAGACCCTATCAGCCAAAAATACTTGTTGCCTATAGACAAGCATTGATTAATGAAAAAGTTGATGGTATGATTTTTCTTTTCCAGGTGAGCTGAAAATGAAGTTTAACAAAAAGCTAATTATCATCATAATTTTTCATCTACCAGGTATACAAACAACAACATTAGCTAATCTTGTACAACAAATGCATCAATTTTGTTCCTATAGTGAGCCTATTCCTAGAATTGTAATACCTTTTTAATTAATATTCCCAGAAAAATATCCTAAATGTGTCTCCCATAAATAAACCTCCCAATATGTACCTAATTCTCGTAATATATTTATGAAATTATGTGCAAAATTAGTGTTAAGTAGCTTTAATTATCAGAGAGAAAAAAAATATAGAAATTTTAAATTAGTCAGTGCCTTTAAATGAAAAAAAAGGCTCAAAAAGCAAACAAGAAGCATGCTAGAAAATGTCTAAAAAACAAAAGTGCCCACCCCATGCAAATTGAGTGACTTTTAATTTGTACATAGCAACATTGATACCCGGAAACATTAACTAATCAAAAGTATTCTAAGTTTTCTAACTAGACATTTATATAAAGTTCAATAAAAAGTCCTACAGAAATGAAGCCACTAAAGTGATGACATTAGTTTGGGACAGGTCGGATGTGAAAGACAAGCCTAAAATAGTCAAGTGTGATCTTCTCTCTGTCACCCTGAATAAAGACCTCCAATTAAATTTCGTGTGAAAAGTTCTTTCACCTCAAAACTTATCACCTCAAAACCTTATCATGTGTAAAACTTGATATTTTCTATAATATTGGTGAATGTGAATACAAATTAAACCTGTTTTTGAGTTCATGATATGTATACTTGTCCAAATGGATCAATCTATCGGCTTTAATATATGTACTGCTAGGGACGGATGATAGTCTATTGTCTGCCCATAGCAATATATTAAAACGTATATCAGAATCATTTGGACTATAGATCATGTATACCAGCTTTTCATTTAAAACACAACACAATCTTATCAGGACATGATAAACTAAATTTGTTGAGGGCTTTGGAAGATGTCCTGTGTACAAACTTTTCACTTTAAGATGTAGTCCTGTGTGACGTTTTATCTGCATGATTACCACTAAAATCAAATCCAATTTAGAACCGACAAAATGGTTTCATACTAAACTCCCTACTCGAGTGTGAGTATAATTAGAAAATAAATTTAATGAATGAAACATTTTAATTTAGAATCAGTTCCTTTATAATCTGAAAACAAACAAATATCAATTAAAATCATATCAAATATCTAACTTGAATTTTTCACTTTACCAAATAAAAAAAAATTCCTTAATATACAACTGGATACATTTAAACACAAATTCTATGTTAATGATACAGATTTCACGTCTCATTTGAATGATTTAAGAAACTTGACATGTATATTGTACAACTTATTTGTTTGTATGCACATAATGATAACAGTGAATATATTTGTTTTTATATCTTGTCAAATGTGAATACCTAAAATACTGAAGTGATGTTGATACCTTAGAAGTATCTGCAATATAATACCGGTACCACTTCAGGTCCTTCAATACATGTAAATGGTATCCATGCTTTCAATACACCAGGTAATGAAATATTATCTAATATAGGAAAAGTTGTGTGTATCAAGAGGATGCATGCACGAAAATATTTTGAAGAATCCCACAGAGCTTGTATTGAATTAACCTGCTGTCTGATAATAAAGTACCAAGTATATAATATTCATGCAGCTTGCTTGAGAAATCCTGTGCATTACATACTACAGGTATGTCTACCAATGAATACACGACATTTGCTGTCCAGTACATGTATTCAATTTGTCCCTCCAGCATGTTTTCAGTACTTGTCCCTCCAGCATGCTTTCAGTATTTGTCCCTCCAGCATGCTTTCGGTATTTGTCCCTCCAGCATGCTTTCAGTATATGTCCCTCCAGCAGACCTTGTTATTCAGTATTTTTTCCAAGCATGTGTATACATTTGTGTTATTGTAAAACTTTGAAGCATATGATGTAGTAATATATCACAAGCCCCATAGTAATGATATCACTATTACATATTAAGTGCCTTTTTTATGCAGAGAGCACAGACGTACACACATGTGTAGGTTACTAATTAGATTTGTTAATGAAGTGAAAGTTCAGGGAAGGTGCAATAAAGGTAAAAATAATCCCAACTTTAAATGAGGCTAAATTCTGACCATTACAATGTGTATTTAATTATTTATGGGTTCCAATAATTAAATCTTATAGTCCCCTGCTCTGTAATGATTACGCTTCTTGAATTTGTTTTTGTTTATTTGAAGGATATGTCTGAAATCAAATTCATTTCCTCATAATTATATACAAAGACAAATAAATAAGCCTTGTTGGCGACAACAAAACTTTCCTTTTTGCTTGAGTGTTGACAAACTTTGGCATTAAGTACATACATACATGACAGATAGAAAGGAAACCTATAGTTCTCAAGGTTTCACCAGTAGGGGACTAATAGGATGGATATAGCAATTTGGTTGATTCAGCTATTTTCACAAGGAAGTAATGAAAATAACAGTGGGAGTAGTAATATCTACAAGGTATTTTCAAATTAGTTTTTTACTAACATATAACTGATAGCTGACTATTTTCAATTAGTTTTTTACTAACATGGCTGATAGCTGACTAACTCTTCAGACAGAGAGTCATTGCAAAGGCAAGGGTATAATAAATTCAATGTGTTATTTTTGTATAGAATTAAAAAGGGTATATTAATAGTAGATAAACTTAGTAGTGTCGTTTATAAACTGTAGTAGATAAATGTAGCAATGATATGGTAGGTGAGAAAAGTAAATGACATGGTAGATGATTATGAGGTGCATGATGATATACAGTAGATGAATTCAGCGATGATTAAGTAGATGACTATAAAACTGCAGCATCAACAGCGTCTAGAGTCACAGCAAACCCAATGGTTGTCGTACTTACTACTGGCCCGGGGGGCCGCTGGTTAGGCCGCCACATCAACAAAGTGACGTGTGCTGCGGCTGCCCGCAGTGTTGCTAAAGTCTCCTGCAATGTAATCACCATGCCACATGTATTCCATTCTCCTATTGCTACACTATTCTGTACTTACAACAGTTGTATTTCTTTAAGTACCAATCCGAAACAAAACAGTGTTAATTTTAACACTCTGAAGTACTATTTCCAAAACCACAAAAAATAACCATAACCTTTAGTTTGAAAATAAAATTCATGCAGGAAAATGTTCCATAAAATAAAGCCATTATCTAAAATGTGAAACATACCATGTCCACATGCTTAGTGGTAAAACTCATTCAGACATTAAAAACAAAACAAAAATTAGTATGGTCAGTTGGGCCTGTTTCCTGTGAACACTGAATTTTTAAACAAAAACGATCTAGGATGTAAAATGAAATGTTAAATGAAAAGAATTACTTGCATCAAAGATCAATTTAAATGAAGAAATATATCATTTGTATACGGGAGGATATTTACTTGTTATGAACTGAAGCTATTTATAATATCTACAAGGACTGACTAGTCAAATGTCATTTAGTACCACACCTACTAACAAGTAAACGATGCACTCCTAATCTCTGGTAATTTGTCAATTACTACTGTCATAAAAACATGAAATATAGTAACTGCTCCACTTTTGAAAATATCTATCATTCATAAATGTCACCTCTCATACATTCGCAGATATCAGTTGACAATGTACCAGAATGAGGAGTGCATCATTTCCTTACAGATAATGCTTGACTACGAAATCATGAAATACTTACGGGCAAACTTAGGCCTTTCACTGAATTCCTATTCACCTCCAGGATCACATCTCCAGATTTAATCTTTCCACTCTCAGCAGCAGGACCAATAGGGAATACTTTCTTGATACATAGGAAGCTGTCTGAGGTATTGGGTGTGGGGTAAAGGTCTCTGGCATTTTGTACGCTGAAGCCCAGCCCACTACTGCCTCGTTCCAAATCCACAGTAAACTGGTCTTCTACAACAGGCAATGATCAACTATTAGATTTAAAGTATCTTGCGATCTGGATTTAAAAAAAATTTTTTTTTTGCAAATGACGTGGAACTTGAGCCGAGGCTAAGAAAATGTTTGTTATCTATAAACTTTATTTATCTAAGCTTACATTGGGAAACAAGTTCAATCATTTCATGCTTATCGCTCTTGTTGGCCCCGGGGGAATACTGCAATGGGTCTCATTATGAGAGAAAACCAAAATACCAGTAGAAAACCAACATCGCCGGACAGGTGACCCCATTACTTTTCATTGCAGATCAGGTGAAAGGCAAGTATATTACTACTGTACCATCAAATCACCAAATGAGGATGTACAATTTAAGGTTATTAGTCCCCCTACCTGCAGTATCAAAGCTGTAGTACTGGGATCCTTCAGTGTCCTGCATGCTGGTTGCTGCTGTGGCATCAGATTTACCAGTGGTGGTAGAGGAGTGAGACGGTCTCACCTCACTAATAGTAAGGTCCATAGATTTCTTGCTAGTTCTGACAGCAGGGGTAACCACAGTGCTTGATACTGGTCTGGGGGAGGATTTTGAACTACTACTCTTTCTTGGTAGATTTTCCCTACCATTGTCTTCTGTATTTGCTATGGGTAATGACCTGGAACTGCTTCCTTTCCTTGCCTGACCCCTGACCTTACCAGTTTCCAGTGGTGATGATTTTGAACTGCTGCGACTTTTGACCTTGTTACCACCATCTTTCACTGATGTTGACACCTGCATCACATCTACTGGCACCGACTTTGCACGACTGCCTTTGTTTGAGTTGCTGGTTTGTAGAGGGTTTGGTGCTGGTGATGACCTGTTTGACGTGGACACTCCCCGGGATGTGGGGTGCTGACCTCTCTCCATGACCAGCTTACTGATAGGAGGGGCATGGCATAAGGCCTCCACAGCCTGTTTGTGAGTCATTCCCACGAGACTCTTACTGTCCACGGACAGAATTCGATCACCTGTAACCAGACAACAATATAGTAAACACCCGTACTAGTCTTTTAACACACTTTTTGAGAATTATTCTGTATAAAATATCAAACTTATGATAAAATAGACATACATTTAAACATACTTACTAATATGTTTATTTAAAACCCTTACTACTCTATAATGTTGCCTGGGTAGGCCTTGCATTCATTTAAATTTTGAAGTTTTTTTTTTTTAAATATTTGTAACATAAAACAGTGAAATAATTATCTACAGTTATATAAAAGAACAGATAAAAACACCATATTGACGGGCACCACAACAGGAATTGAGTCCCAGTCTCCTGCATGTTAATCTCCGGCTAAACCAACTGTGCTTCTAAAGAAGCATGCTCCCTCAGCCCAAGGACAGATAGTTTAACACTGTATACAAATTACACCAACCCGTTCCTTTTAGTTATAACATTTTTCCTATGACTTGAAAATTTATTCAGAATCACATCAAAACATTTGATCAGGAAAGATTTGGCGAAGGATTTATTTATTCAAGTCTTGCAATCCCATTGAATTGAAAACTTTTAATAACTATTTTATCATCAAATACCTCTTTTGATACAGCCCTCCTGTTCTGCAGCACTGCCAGGAATAAGAGACTTGACAAAGATCCCTCCCTGTCTTACCGACGTATTCACACCGCCCTGAAACACAACACACATGTATATCTCTCCCTTAACCGAGACAATTTATGTTTCGAAATTCACTATGTAATAATTAAAAATATTTGCTTCAACCTTCTGTTTTATAACACAATTGATAGATTTTCACTTTCCTAATATGTTTTAGGAATTGGTACACAGAATATGGTAATTCCATCACATAGACATCTGATTAATAAGAGATCATATAATCATTCTCGCTATGTAAGCACTTAAAGTAACACTGCTTGCTTGTTTGTTGCGAGTTTATCACCCCGTGAACAGCCAGCGTCATTTTGAAGCGGATCTCCTTGTAGTAGTTGGTGACTATCTCACTGAACAAGATATAAGAGGCTTGTCACATGCTATCCAGAGCACGTAAGGTTAAGTGTCTTGCCCATGGGCACAACCATGACCGCTTAGACTGGTCACTTTCTTAGCTTCTCGAGAAACAAAAACAGACAAGGGTACAGAGTGTCGACCATGTACCTTGGATCTTCACTAACAACACACATATATAATATTAAAATTACATCTACTAGTTATACAATAATAACAATGGCTCCCCTTAATGGTATGACAATGAGCTCGAGATTCCCAGTTACTTACAGTTACATTAAGTCCAAAGCTGCCATTTTTTTTCTCCAGGAATACCTCAAACACATCACCAGGCTGGAAATCATCACTTTTCTCACTGAAATCACGATTAACAGTATACCTAAATATTGGATGTCATATATAGTGTGGGTTATGATAATAATCTGAGGCCTAAATTATTATATCACAACAAACTATCTTTAGAAGTATCACTACATTTCATCCCAGTCCTGTGATCTTCATGCAGAAGAAGCTCTTCAATTTAGTAAGAATGTGTGTTTTGTTCATTTGGTGCAAGTTATCTCCCTTTATAATAACGATATTACCAACGACTTTTACCTGTTTGACCTATGTGTTATTTCTAATTATCCAACACTACGAACAAAATTTCCATTAAGTCTGTACTGACCTTGCCGTACTGGCAGTTCTCGACTGCCCTTGTCTTTGATTACTTGGCCTACTTCTTTGTTTCACAGCTCCATTAGTTACACCAAGGTCGGAATTTGTTCTTGACCCAGCCTCACCTAAAATATTTACTATATTTCACTCGGTAACATCTAATGAAAAACATTGATGGGTGTATCAATCAGTTGTCAATGTAGTTATATATGATGACATACAGGACAATGTCCATGATAAAAATTACTGTAAACATACTTATTTTAGTGAAGTCAAATTTTAGGGCAAACAAAGAAAACTGTAAATATGTTTTATTGGCATGGACACAAATTAGTGCAGTCAAGAGGTTCAAATCCGGAAAATCTTAATCTCTAAAATTAGATGTCAGCTCAACATGCGACCACTAAATATATGTATGCATAGGTTACACATATTCTACAGGTAAGCATGGTGAACCGTTTTCATTAAAATTACTTGTAATTATTCGCCTCCAGCAATGAATGGTCACCTAACAATCCTTATGATCTCAGTCAGAAACATGTTTAAAAGACTGTGCCACTGCCTCAATGGTATCAAAGCATGTTATTAACCAATGACTAAACACGGACCGAGTGACAAATTCATTTATCGTAACATCACAGAGCAAATTATCAAGCTCTTTCAAATTGACACAATAGGATCAAGCCAAACATCAGGCATTTGTGAAAAATAACAAGACTGAATACATAAGACAAATTTTCAATGATGTTATATAGCGGTAAACGAATGAGTCGGTGTCTTTAGTCTTGGCTGGCGAAAAAAAAAAAAATTACAGGGTTTAAAAGTGATCAATAGGCAAAATTCTGACTGGACAATACCCTGCGTCATTAATTAGTGGTATTTGGGACTTTCAGAAGTGGTTGTAATTACAGAACAGCAGAGCGGTTCTTTACTGAAGCAACCAATACAAAGAGAAAAACTAACGGGACTGAAAGCATGCCGAAGAGTACAATGTACATGTTCAGTTTTAAGTTCAAAATTTTAGCACTGTTCATAAATAAGCGCTGCACAAACAGCGCGAAAAGCGCTAAAATTAAACTACCACTAAAATAAGATTAGTGCTGCACAAACAGCGCAAAAAGCGCTAAAATTAAACTACTGCTAAAATAAGTATGCATGTTTACAGTATTTCAATCTTCACTGAAAATTCTTCATAACTCTTAATTCATATTTAGGTTTTTTGTCACTTATCATTTTTTTATTGGTACATCAATATGAAGTGAAGAAACACATGCTACAATGGTATGTCTGGTTGATACCTACCAACTCTGTGTTCTTTATGGTCCACATCTTGTGCCTTTGCACTTTGAATGGAGTTTAACTGAGATGTGGTATTCACATCTGCCAAAGTCATTTGCTGATTTCTATACTTATGTCTAGTATCCGTGTTCAATGGAATGTTAGAAACTGTAGCTGAGTTTAACTGGTCCGATGGAGAATGATATTGATGATTACTAGAATTAACTACTGCTTCAACAGGTAGTTCAGTAGCCTCTTCCTCTGTTCCAGAAAGAAAATCATCTGAATAACGCGATATTTGTGAATAAAGCTGAAAATCATGGGGATTAGCATTTGAAAGTCTGAGTTTTTCCCGGATTATGGAATCATCATGTTCTTTTCGGCGGAGAGATCCGGGACACTTGACCTGGGAGATCAGAAGCTTGACATGAGATCCAGATTCCCGGATCATCTGCACAGCTGTGTGGTGCTGACGACCCTCTAGGCTATGATCATTGATGGCTATGATCCTGTCCCCAGGGCGGATTCTGCCATCACGCTGGGCAGGGCCTTTTGGGGTGACAGACTTGACAAAGATACCCAGGTCTAGCTTACTGGTACTCTCCCCACCTACAATGGTGATTCCAAATCCTGTGTTGGGGTCCTTCCCCAGCACAACCTCAAAGATATGTCTGTCAGGCTGTTCTGGGGACACTTCGCTGCTGTTCAGGCGATGTTGTAATGTGGCTGTAAATATTAACAGCACATTATAAATCTTAACAATCTAAATATACATCTACACATGTCCTCACAACATACTGCATATTTTATCCCCTAAACAGAACTTTGTCGTGATGATGTACTACACATTCAGTTTCCTAAACATACAGTTTTTTCCGAAGATCAGCTATTTATACAGACTTGAGTTCCCACTTCTCAAAGGTGTTCAAGAACAAATTTGGTCAAAATCTATCCAGGCATTAAAGAAAAGTAGTATTTTATAGATTGAAGAAGTTGACAGAGAGACATGTAATAATGTTAGGGTCATGTACAAATGGCTAATGATATACTGAAAGTTTACTCTGTATACAGCTGATTGTATGTGACTTACCACTGATAGTTTCATTGAGCACTGACTCGTCGACCAAATCCACGGATTGAGTGGTCATTCCTGTGAGCAAAATTACACATTTAGCATAACAATGCTATCATATCAATAGTAATTTATTTTAAAAAAAAGATGCCAGCATATCATTCAAATATCAAACCATTTCCAGTAACTTTATCTAAAACAGAAATTGAAAATTTCAGTAAAAATACTGCAAAATCACATCTGTATTGCTGTGTTAATTTACCAAGAACACATTTGGTTTCCTGTGGCCTGTTTATCTGTACATAGTAGATGAGCTTCCTGTGAGCTCTCTACTTGTTGATCTAATACCTGAGCTTCCTGTGAGCTCTTTCTGAGCTCTCTATTTGTTTACCTAGTACATGAGCTTCATGTGGAATCTCCCTGTGTATATCTTCAAGAATGTCCCCTGTGGATGCAGCATGCGTAGGGCCACGCCGTTTGTGGACAGGCAATGCATATTTTTCGCGCAAGTCCATCATGCTGACACTGGTGTCGGCCCTGTATGGTGGAGGGCTACACAACACATGCAACAGAAGTAAACCATACAACACATGCTGAAAATACTCGTTAGCAGTCATTACCAGCCTGGACATCCCTTAGGAAAAACATGTCTCACATAGCCATTAATATTAAGCATGCTAAATGCAAAATTTAAGTTTACAAAGTAATCCATTTACAAGTCATATTTCAAGAATTATTTCAACATGCATTTAATGACAATTCATTGCAAAAATAATGTAAAAAAAGTCTATGTTAAACAATCAGATACCATGCCAAGCAAATGTTAGTTAAAAAGTTATTCATGAAGTTGATATCAATATACAATGTACTATCATGATTATATTAAATAGTTTTAAAGAGCATTCAGTTATGTAAGGGCTCTTTCAGTAAATCTTATATCCAACAGGATGACTCGAGGTTTGTGAAACAGGAACCACCAAAAGTAATGACTTTATTCAAGCAGTACTATACACAATTTCTCGCATCCACAATATGCATAGAATTTCTCTATTTCTGGATTCCTCTTACGGGATATATCTTTCAATGAAGAGCCCTTAGGATGAAATCATATACAGTAAACCTCTGATTAGTTCGAACACGCGGATAGTTCGAACACACATTTGTTTTCTAGAAAAACAATATTTTTTTAGCTAGTAATAGTTCAAACTCTGGCTGTTTATAACTGACACTATTTAGGATAGTTCGAACTTGTCAAATGAAGAACGTAAAGTAAGATTTTTTTTGGCAAACTCCATTGAAAGCTCACGACGACTCGGCCATGACGACCAGCCCAGAAAAAATGCCAAGACTTAAATTTGATCAACGGGCACGTTTAGTTAGGTTATTAGATTGAATGCGTGATCATTAGAATGGGTCTGTGATTTAATATATGCCAAATATTTTAGCGTTAATTCAGTTTTTTTACATTGCAAAATACACCACGCACGAGACAGCTGATTGCAAATTTAGGCCCCGACAATGTATAAATAACATGCGATATTTGCATTAGCGCTGTATGGCAAACTAAGAAATCGTCCGTGTATTTTCACATATAACTATAATTATATTATAATAACTGTGACTGGACATCTCTTAAGTATTGCCAATCAAGGTATTACCTGAAAACCTGCGACCTCACGCTAGGTAAGCAGGCCACGCGAGGTGTCGCTTGCGGTAAAGTTGAAAGGATCGGCTGACCGATCGTGCTGAGTGATGTGAAAAGCATTCATATCCAGTCAAAACAATCCACAGGTTTTCCAATTAGTGATGGATAATTTTGCACGTATCAAATATGTTTGGTAGATACTACGACGGGGCATATTTAAAAGCAGACATGTTGATGTTCTGACCTAATTTTAGCAACATATATCGCCTATTTTTACAGTAGTGCTTTCGTAAACGAACAGGTTATGTAGACTGCTTTTGATGTATCAAAGAGACCAATTATTACAATAATATAGCGAGTTTCTGATTCAGATAAAAAATATAACCATGTGAAGATTATACTGTACAAATGTTTAACTTTTGTGTTACAAACGAAACGTGTACTATACTGTTTTGGGGCCTATTTCAGCTACGCATTGCCCGAGCAGCTTCGCGCAATAACCATCATAATTATCGCAAATGAAGAACGTTTAACGACCAACTAACATTGAATTAAATAAAATACTATCATTTGACTTATTTATAAATGGGCCATTGTTCAGGCCGCCGTTGTTACGTATCAGATTTACAATGGATGTGTTTGTGTCTAATGATTTTACACTGCCGAGATTTTCGCCGATATCGACTCGGATAGTTCGAACTAGCACTTTTTTTCTGAAGCATAATTCGAACAGGTTCGTCAATATTTATTTAATTTTGTTCGAACTAACCCGAGGTTTACCGTATAAATTGTGGCATATTAAGTTTCTTTCCAATTCATAAACTACATAAACAGCTGATCTGTTTCACAGAAAACCTTGGGTAAAGTAAGTTATTCTCTTAAAATATGTCTCCTTAAGTAAGTATTTTCTAATAAAATTGGATTTTCTGGGGAGGGTCAAGTCTTATTTTTAAAAGAAACAAGATATTTTTATTAAGTGTCTCTCTGGGATGGATCTAGTGGGGTTGAGTCAAGTTTTTCTTTAACAAAACACAATTGCAGAAAATGCATCTTTCTTATGATAATGCATATCTATAGAACCCATCCAACTCAAGGAAAATCAAATAATCATGTTAAGTTTTGTCCAGTTAAACAGCCAAAGGAAAAATTTTCAGACTGGGATCCTTTTATCATGCCTAATAGCAGTACTAGTGGTGCCCTGTATACTATTTTTCTAACAGATTCAATAAATTTCCACAGAAGAAAGCATGATACAGGAAACATAAAAAAGAATGATGGAGACAAAACTATGAAGATGATGGTTTAATGGAGATAAATCAAGGGACAGGGTTTACAGACATAAATCAAACACACACACAGCAGCCTACATAAACTACAAACCTTCCGTGATCTCTAAACCCACTGAAAACATAACTAATCTTTAGGACATGCTAGTATTACATATGGAAGAGGTATATCAGTATTAATTAACCAATGGACATTTGAAATCTGGGATCATTCTGCTGCAAAATTAATTTTCCTTCATACCAAGATTCTCCATCTTTTTTTGGAGACAGAAATGGATGAATTAGTTGAATTGGTGTCTCTACTTCATTTTTAAACACCTAACATGTTTTGTCTTTCAAAGCTTTAACCAGCAAGATGCATACAATCACACACCCATGCAGAATCTCAGACACTGTTACTTACAGTGAATATGGAATTGGTTGTCTGTCAGTTGTCATAGCAACCACTGCACTATGTCCATCATCTTCACTCTCCAAACTTGCCTGTAAAACATTGGATGTCTTTTTATTGAACTTTTTCATGGGTAAGATTATCTTAATGTAGGCCTAAAGTACCTGAAATATTCACCAGAATGCATTAGACAACAAGCTAAAACTGGTCGAACTATTAATGATGCGAACCTTTAAATGTCAGCTGTTACCTGGTATATATTTTAGGCATTTTAAAATTTCATTTCATCAATTTATAATAGATTGGTGTCTTAAAGAATAAGCATGTACAAAATATCTGTAACAGCTTCATTATACAAAACTTCAATTTAAAGTGCAAACTTAATTTATTTCATTGACTTAAGCATCAAAATCGCTAAAATAAAGATGACCACTGAAATACTTAAGCTTACAACATGTACCTGTGGACTTTCTTCCTCTTCCAAGTCTGCAGTCTGGGCCTCAAATGTTGAATCTGTATCCATAGTCAGATCTGTTGGAAATACAGGTAACCAGGTTAGGAACAAATTAAATGAATCTATTGATTTTAATTATATTAGTTGCTCTAAACAGGATCTATTGATCGCTCAGATAGACTGTAAGTATATATCAAAGTTAAAGAGCGCCAATCTGTTGAATTTTATTTTGTAAGAATTTAACTGTTGACAAGATCACTTAGCTATACAGTTCGCTAAAACAGACAGATACAAAGTCGCTATAGGTCACCCACATCACTTGTAAAAGCCCTAATAATTAAACTGTTTACAAACAACACATAAAGAAAGACGTGTAACATTATCCGACTCACCCACACCTTGGGCATCCAACTGCGCCTCTCTGGCTTTCATCTTCAGCTGGAATCGATGTTGCATGGTAGAAAACTGTAATAAGTATCTTCCCCTGAAAACAAACATTGTTTACAATTTCACTGATGTGTAAAATACGACTCTTCCTACATTGTAGAATACATGTATACTGAACAGTTGGTTTCAAACTGGAAAATGTCTGTAAGACATGATGCCTAGTAAAGACTTGGTTCAAAATCCCCAAAGAAATATCAATAGTCTATTTATTTTTCTGGAAGGGATAAAATAGGATGAGATTAATGGTTGGTTAAGGTCAAGTATTTGCAGTGATACCTAGAAAGATACCAGGCCAAGAGTCTATAAAGATTTAGTGCCAGCCTTACTTGCGATAGCTGTTGGTGTAATAATTCATCTTCGTTGGTTTGCCCTGACCATGGTCTGGTTTGGGTTGGATGCTGAAGCGACGCTTGTTGAATGATATCTTCTGGATCATGTTCCATGCATAATGTTGGTCGATAGCTCGTTGTAGGCCTTGGTTCTCTGCTAGCACCATACATTTGACAGTGATCCCCATCCACATTACACTTGTAGTATCATTCTTGTTCTGAGCAAATCAACAATGACAAGAAAATATACCACAATTCCCTTACACAGAAAATATATTAGGATAAAAATGTTAATTTTTTGTCTTTTTGATAAGTTGTGATATTTTACAGATAAGAAATATAAAGGTACTTTATGAAGAAGAACAGAATTAGAGAATGTATGTAAGACATTAATGCCCAGTTCTCCTATACAACAATGTGTACTGTGAAGAAAGGGTAAAGGACACTTTAAATTTGACAAATGATCATCAGAATGTGCTCAGGTGTAGAATTTGCTGTTAGACATTATGGTGCAAATATGAATCAATTCTGTTGAGGGGTTCTCTTTATCCATTGATTCGGAACAGGACAGGATGGACCAACATGGGTAACACAATAAACACCTCCAACAATAAACATTAAATGATTGGGCATAAAAAAAAGAAAATATTGTCATTAGTCTCTATTGAATTCCTTCTGCTTTAACTGAATGTATCTAACTTACTAGGAGAGATGGACTAAATCAATTTATCAACAATCCCTCCTGAACTTAGTCAAATCCTATATAAGGTATTAACACACAAACGATATAGAATTAACTGTATGCTAAGTTAAAATGTGAGGAAACTCATGTTTGTATGATCCCTACCTTCAACAGCTTGTAGAAGTGGACTCCATACTCTGGTAACTGTTGTGCTATCTATAAATTGAAGACAAAACAATGAATTATAACAATAAAATTTGGTAAAAATAGCGACATATATGCTTTTTAAACTTATATCTAAATATGTATATGGATACTTTAAAATTTACCTGACGGTTCTACATCTAAATTTTATTTACGAGGTAGCCATTAAATGTTTTTTTTTTATTTTCAAATTGGGATCAGGCCTCTTTACCTTGATGAATTCCAATTCTGCCTTAGTTTCACCCATTCCTGCGGTCCTCTGGTGGAAGTCTGGAGTGTTGTCTCGTATGTAACCCACACCAACACGCTTCACTATCCTCTGTGGGTAGTAGTGTTCTGCCATGAAGTAGTTTCGCCCCATTGTGTCATGGTCATAGTCTCCATACTCCTACCTGAAGGGCGAGGGCCGAGAGTGTAAGGGCCTTGTCCTCATTACACATGGTGCGCTCCTCAAGTAGGTCATGGCGGAGTTGTAGGTACAACAAATGCCGTGAGATCTGATGTCTGTTGGGAAAATCAGGGTTTGTTTAGAAGTTAACTATATGTCATTGTTGGAACAGATAAAGTGGTATTCATTCAGATGTCATTGATGGAAAGTAGGATAAATCACATCTTTACATACATACATGTCAAAGTTCCGAGTAACAATTTGTATTTTTTCAGTGAGTTCAGTATATACTTAATAACAAAAGTGACAGCTGTATGCACCAGGAAGTGCTTTTATTTCCTTCTTTTTCTTGTAAAAGCAAAGACAAAATTCAAAATGAAAAAGAAATATGAAACATACTTATATAAACTAAAGCTGAAACTTAAATTAGGAAGACTGTCAAGCACAAAGTTTACCTGAAGAGGAGGATGTTATCAGGGTAGAACTTGACACGGAGATATAAGGTGAATGTGATGGTGGGCAAGTTGCCTTTCCATCCCTCCTTCCAGCCTTCAGGTGCCACTTTGTGCAGCTTCATCTCTGGGTCCACAAAGAAGTGCTCTCCATCTAAAACACAATCAGTAGCATGGTTATAAACACACATATATCGATAAATGCTATAATACAAAGTAAACTTTCCAGTAATCATAGAAAATTTGTCAGTAGTATAGCATATGATAGTATTATAACAATAGGAGGAAAAAGTCTGGCCACATTAGTAAGTATTTGTAGATTCACATTGTTTAATTTTGATAACACAATGGTGCTTCAGACATTGTGATGTCACCAAAGAGACAGGAATGGAGTGAGAATATCTCCATTTTAGATATCAGATCAGTATGAGATTCAAGAATTAATATCCTGTTTTGACAATTTTTGTTCAAAAATGTTATGTGATAAACCGAATCTTGCAATAGCTCCAATTTTGAATAAAAGTTTTAATGAATCTTGTCACAATTTCTTTCTCTTACATACCAGAGGCTGTTAATATGAAAAATTCTTTCACTCCTAAATCGTATGAAGTAGAAACACAATATGTCCTCATTGTCTCTTGTACACAGTGTATCATTTGATCATATTTTCTTCCTTACCACTGACATAGGTGAGACCAAAGAAGAAGAACTCAGGTAGTTCTATGTGTGTGATGACCGACTCAAACAGCTGTTGACCTGTAGTACTGGGGTCACACATGGCCTCCAACTTCTGACCAGTCAGAAGGACAACTACCACCCGCCTCGCATGGGATGGATTCTTCAAGCTCTGTTGAAATAAATACACAATATGTATGTAAAAAAAAGACAAGGAAAACATTTATTGTCATGAAACTACCATAACAATCTGTTTAATGTAAGCACTTTTTTTTACTAAAAACTGCTGTTGTAGTAGCTGGGGTGCATAGATTACATTAGTACAAAGATCATCCATTTTGTTCTGTGTCGGCCTTGGCTGCTATGACTGTTTAAGTATAAGAGTCCAACATGAATCCAAGTTACTACAATATTTTTTGTGTCCAGAATTATTTCTGTAAGCTTCATCCCCAGGTAAGCTGCAGTATTTGAGATCTTGACAATCCATAAGCATTCCTATTTAACGCCAGAGGCTAGGGCCCCTTCCTCTTAATTTAATGAAAACAGTCTCCTGTTTCTTATCATAAAATCAGTATTTTTGGGAGATTTTTCCAATAAGACAAGCTGTATGAGCATTTATCTTTGAGAGTCTATCTTTCTATGTTGAATATATGTTTCAAAACTTTGTTACTCCATCTGATGTTTAAATTCATTCATTTTAAGACTTACCTCCCCTTGTAAAGGAATTGGCACTCGGATGATAGGTTTGCTGGCTTTGTGAACAAACTCTGGACCATAATATTCCTGCAAACAATGAGTGTATGCATTTTCTTCAATTAATGTATCATACCTCATACCAAATATTTCATATGGGTTGGGGAAGAGGAGTTAGTGGTATATGCTACATAATATAATAACAGTTATCTAATTAAGAGAGGCCCATGGGTGTATGAGAGGGACATTGAGTATTTCAACTTAATTTGTATACATGTAAAATAGTTTAGCGATGATTGTGTTACTTATTTTAAGAAAACGTGAACATTGCAGAAAAGTTCCTTCTATCATTAAATACCTGTGTAGTAATCAAATATAAATAATTATTTGCATGATTTTAAATGCCCCCCTTAGGACCCCCTCTGGTACAGCATCATCTTACATAATATGTACCTCATCACCTGAGGATCATTTTATAAAATGTTCATTAAAATCCAGCAACAGATTAAATTTAAGAGATGAATTCACACTTTTTCGAGTCTAAAGTCTCAGCCCCTGAGAGTGTTCTTGAGGAAAGATTCTTTGAAAAGTTGAAGTCTGTTTTACTAAAAGCTTAAATATCTATATTCCGCCATACTCATGAACTATGTTAGGTATGCAATGGGAAGCCTTAAATTATCCTATATATCATATTCAAATTGTCATTATACAGCCCTGAGATTCACTGACCCTGGGTTTCCTTGGTGATGTGTTGGTGTGAGGAACTTTGACCTTGGCCTTGACCCCCCTCTCCGGCAGTGAGTGGTGACCATGATCAGTAGATCTGTAAATAAAGACCAACAAATTTTACATGTTTTCTATGACAATCTTGCCATTCTCTTTCCCCATCCAACAACATCAGTATCAAACAATTGCATAATATACACATTTTATGGACTAGGGGATGACTGAATGCATCATTTTCATTCCAACACACATAATCTACGTCACCATTGATAGGCACAGCTGCAAAATTCATCTGCTTGCAGATATTTTATTACTTTTTGTTGCATTTCCTGGACAAAATCCAATTACACGTAATTTAATTTTTTTTCTGTTTATTTTATTGGCTTTACTTCTGATAAATTTGGAATAAGTTTCATAGTATTTATACCAGCTATACAAGATTATACGTACTGATGAAACGTCACACCATCACTGTCTCTATCAACATGATCAAAGATATCAAGGACTGTAATTTACACAATGGGGAACCTAAAAATAATTCTGACATTTGCCAGGTTATTAAATGTTAAATAAACAGTGCTGGGATCAGGAGCCAGCTACATAGGAGGATAGTGTGTTACACAGGCAGCAGGATAACATTACCCAATGTTATGTGTGACTCATAGTCGGGAGAATCTGTATATATAGTTCTCCAGTAGGTCCCGCCCCACTATCCTCCTTAACTTGTCACACTAGCTGGCATCATAATATCTTCATTCATAGGTTACACAGTAATGAACCTGCCTAATCTAACAATCGTGAGGTATATGAAATTCTGTAGCACTAGATCTAGAGTTTGTCTGAAGTGAACTACAAAGTGAGGACAGAAATGTTCACTCTAGTTTGTTCCCTATAATTGACAGTGAATGTCTAGGTTACCAGTTTATCTACCCCCTGGCCTCCCCAACGTTAATTGTCAATTATAGGTCTGATTGGTATGGTGACTTGTTTCCATTCCCATACAACCCTGACCAATACAAGCCACAGTCATCTCATCACACACTGAACAAAACTACATGTAACTCACAAGTATAAATCAACTAAATGGAAATATAGTTTCCAGATTTCTATAAGCCTGAATCATTTTAAGGTATGGTGTTGATTAGAATCACTGGTGTATCATCCTAATGCTGTACCTATATGAGTACACAGGCATTCAGTACAGTACATTACTAATCAATGTTATATCTAACAGACACAGCAACCATGACATCAGTCCAATCTGGTGCCAGCATCAAGGAGATGAGGTTTGTTGGTTCAATGATAATTTGGATAACTTCCTGCCTTATAGACATGAATCTAATGAATCTAAGAGGAAAGCCTTTCACCGATCTACCTGAGAGTTGAAAACAGTTGTATGTACTGGAGATTTCTAAGTCCTTAGAGCAGCAAGTTTTCTAACAAGATTGTAATCAATACTTTATTTCTGAACAAATCCTGGCAATACTGCAAGCCAACATATCTTATATAGTATGAATGTTTCTATACATCCTTAAAGTATCATAAACTACATCAAACCTGATCAGCTAACTCATAATGAGTCCTAAGTCCTGGTGGTACTGTATAAATAATTATATACAGCTGTGAGAACACAAGGGATCCATTTTAATTCTTAGCAACATAAAGTATTATAGCAATATCACTTTCCCCCATTCACACAATATTTTGGTATTTTCCCTTATCTTCCAGACGAGATAAACCAAAATACTCTTAGACAAGCAAGTATGCAGTTGGTATCATATAACGACATAAACACACAGATTATTCACAGTAACGGTACCTTCGTACCTTCGTGCACACGCATTTTTATGCATGTGTCTGTTAAGCCAGATACGTTGTCTTACTTCCCACATTTCCTATCATGCAGATATCCATTGTTAGCAAGAAACACACCACCAGAGTCTGGGCAATGAGGAAAACACTGTCTGGTGCAAGAGGTATCACAGGTACATACTAACAAAGTCTGGGCAATGAGGAAAATACCCACTGGTACGAGAGGTGTCACATGTACACACCACCAAAGTCTGGGCAATGTGGGGAACACCCTCAGGTGCGAAAAGTATCACAGGGTGAACACACTAACATATATAATCTGGGCAATGAGGGAAACACCATCTGGTGTGAAGTATCAAAGGTCCACACTATCTGAATCTTGGTCATGATCGAGGGAAACACCCTCTGGTGTGAGAGGTATCACAGGTACACACCATCCAAATATCGGTCTTGAGGGAAACACCCTCTGGTGTGAGTGGTATCACAGGTACACACCGCCCAAATCTTGGTCATGATGGAGGGAAACACCCTCTGGTGTCAGAGGTATCACAGGTACACACCATCCAAATATCGGTCATGAGGGAAACACCCTCTGGTGTGAGAGGTATCACAGGTACACACCGCCCAAATCTTGGTCATGATCGAGGGAAACACCCTCTGGTGTGAGAGGTATCAGAGCTCGAGGTACACCAACTGAATCTTGGCAATGAGGAAAACACCCTCTGGTGCAAGAGGTATATATATATTCCAGGCATTTCACATACTCAAGGACTACTCATGGGGTATTACCCTATATATACTTGTGTATCCCACATATACCTGACCAAGAGCTGTAATGTACGTAAAATATTCATCACCATCAGCCACTCCAAACACACATGTAATTAATAGACCTTTTAATTTCCAAATCTCATATAATATTTAGACTGTGGTCGATATACACAGTGAAATATATTAGAACTTAACATACAATACATGAAGTGTTTGATATAATAAGAGACAGGCGTAGATATATCATATCTACAACTACCCCTGGGGAAATTACATGTAGCACAAAACCACATATGTTCTCTATACCGTATACTGCAGACACTTCTGACCTATAAAAATATTGGCAAGCTACTTTGTGGTTAATAAATTTAATCAGATGAAAATTCCTAAAAATGTCTCTCTATCTTAATTTTTTTTTTTTGTTACATCTTGTGTTTGCTGGACAGCCTTGTTGGTATAGTTTCTGCTACTGACATCAATAGAGTGACAAAACAAACATTGCGCTCAATAATAAGCATTTACATACACATAGATCTAGATTACTGCATTTATCCAGTAATAAGTCCACTGGGGAGGAGGCCTGGGCAACATATAAACTTGGAATAAGAGATAGAAGTGGGTTTAATAATTGCTGGGCAATGAAAAGGCCAGTAGCATATCTATGAGTGGGTTTATTAGTAGCAATAGAGCCTACTGTAAGATAGACATAGTAAGTCACACTAAACTTCTGTGTTACGTTCAGTAGAAGGTATAAAATGTTCTGACCTTTAATAATGAGTTAACACTATCTAATATAGATGTGTTGTAACATTCTGATATATCTATGATGTCGAGACTAAGTCATCATTCTTGATTAAAACCGATAAACCCAGTAAGACATCATGGTCATCTTTACCTATTAATCACATGTTAATTTACAGTTGAATCTGTCACAAGCAACCATCTTTATTAGGCGACCCTCTGTTCTAAGTGACCATTTCAATTCCATCCCCTCACCTTTAAAAATTTTTGCTATTTTTACCATTAATAGTAAATAATACTGTACATATTTTTAGACTGTACAAAATCAAGATATGTTGAAGTTTCAACAAAAAATATCCTATACATTGTGATCAGTATGGCAGATGGATAATGAAAGATGAGCTGTTCTAGATAGGAAAGTGATTGATGAAGCAATCTCCAAAGTGAAATCAGAAGACTTGATCTGGTACTGGATTTAACAGAACTTCAACTGAATCCACAGGTCTGAGCTTTCAGTATCTGTTCAGACAGATAACTTTTGAATTCCATCTGATAAGTTCAGTTATACAAACACAATGCTGACAGCTCAGCTTCTATTTTTAAGATAATTACAACATTTTTGGGACCGATGCCAGAATCTTTGTGAATTTGGTCACTGCTTGGAAGAGTAGAGGAAAGTGATTAAAATATTGGAGAATTACAGAAACCTGATTTCTTACACAGTATAATACTACAATACTTTGCCCAATCTCATGACAGTGAGTTTTATCAATATCATTTTGCTGCAAGTGTAAGATAGACAAGAATGGGCACACCTAATACTGACAGGGACAAAATACAAGGTTTATGATTCTTGGCATATACTGGGGGTGAGGATGAGGGGGAAGGGGGGATGTTTATGTGTGAGGGGGAGGGAGGGGGAGGGAGGGGGAGGGGAGAGAATGAAGGGGGGGAGGGGGGGGTGCAGTTACCTCAATGGGTATTCCTGCTGGTACAATGAGAATTCACTGCTGACAATGCTCTCTCTGTCGGAGTCTCTCCCACCGACCCTTAGGGCCATCTCTGAACCATACTGCATGTGTATCCCAGGTAGGTAGGTACCTGTAAACAAATCATGCATAGTTTATAGGTCATTGTGTCTCATGTAGTAGACATCATAATCTATTATTTCAATAATTCAGATCAAAATTATATGTTTGTACTTGATCATAAAACAAAAAAAAGTGAAAATATTGTGACATTATATATATTTAATTTAGTGAAATCTGTTTACAAGAGTACATTCTATATATGTATACATGTATATATATTGATTATTGAAAATGAAGTCCAGGACAGGGGTATTTAAATTTACTGATCGATACAAAATCAATATGGATTTCAAATGACCCACTTTTACTAAAATGTTGGAGATATTGGTATTAATAATGTACATCAAAATAAATTTTAACTTATAAAAGTTCAAAGAACATCCTGAAATTATAAATAGTAATTGAATTAAAAAAATATTTTACCAGTAAGCAAGTGCCACGCTTGGAAGAATAGTTCACTCATATAACAATACACTATATCTTATCTTCACAGGATATGTTTTAATGACATACCATGTAATGACATATTAAATGTGTTAAAGGTCACCATGGTCCACTCTACTCTAATATAACTAAGTACATATTTTCCCAAGGATTTAACATTTATAACAGTACTTATTGTGATAAGTCATCTTGATAGAATTCTGACATTATTTCGGTGATATATGTGGGAGGTGTGTACTGATACTGTGTAGTAGCTTATATAGATGACATGTGTAGGGAGACATACTTGGGGGAGAGACCATCATGTGTACAGATATATGCCATTATAATCAACATGGAGGCATGTAGTATCACACCTGTTCAAAATGAGTAGTTTTCTCTGTCTTAACATTCTTCGGGACATATACCATGCATGGATGTGTATTGGATGTTATCTTTTAGTCATGATCACAACCCTTGTTAAAGTGCAGGTCATATAAATATATACATGTGTTCTTATTGAAAAAGATTTGGTTTCTGTAAGTGATCACTTAGACAGACAAGATTTATAAGACTAGGTGGGGTTTTATACGCACATAATGATCATCAAGACAAGCCAGTAATTATCTACACATAATTTATAAATCTTAAGGAATACACAGTTCTTATCCCAACCATTATAGCATTTGGCAATCTATTTACTGAATAAATTTTGATGAGCTTACTCCAGCCAAAATTGTCTTGTGTAATGGTAAATTTGTTCTGAGGGAATGTCATTTCAATCTATCCATACACATTAAGGTTGTCTTAAGTAATACATAAAGATTATGTAATTGTAGATGGCAGAGATGATCTAGACAAAGCCAATTCAAAAACTAATGTGTTTCCAATGCAATACAGAGAGGATTAATGCATGGCAAGGTTCTGGGGCTCTGAGCTTGTATGGTAGGGGGATCAAGAGGAGTTTTGAAGAGGGGTAATGGGGCGGGGTAGAAATACTAATGGGGCGGGGTAGAAATACTAATGGGGCGGGGTAGAAATACTAATGGGACGGGGTAGAAATACTAATGGGGCGGGATAGAAATACTAATGGGACGGGGTAGAAATACTAATGGGACGGGGTAGAAATACTAATGGGACGGGGTAGAAATACTAATGGGGCGGGGTAGAAATACTAATGGGACGGGGTAGAAATACTAATGGGGCGGGATAGAAATACTAATGGGGCGGGGTAGAAATACTAATGGGGCGGGATAGAAATACTAATGGGGCGGGGTAGAAATACTAATGGGGCGGGGTAGAAATACTAATGGGGCGGGGTAGAAATACTTTGTATAAGGACACTATGACTCTAGTGTGGCAAGGCCTTGGGGTATACGCTTTTGGCATGGAAAATTTTGCTACAAGTAGGGGAGGGTCACTGGGAATTAGTGTTACAGTCATCAGGCATGGGGAGTTTACACTGGATGGGAAGGGCATATATATATATATATATATATAAGAATGGACAATCGGTATACTGGAAGGGGACAAGTTCTTGGGAGGTGAAACTTGGTCAATATGGGAAAGCGAAACTATAGAAACAAGGAGGAAATGGAATCCCAGGTATTGGAGGAGAGTATACTCAGTATATTGGGTACATGTATGGGACATTCCAAGCATTAGGATGGGACACCAGCCCCAGTTTCATAATATATTACTTATATTAACTTAAGGAAATTCCTTAATCTAGATTTCTCGTATATAGGAAAGCATTACTGAATCTAAATAGAGCTCCTTAACCTAGATTTTCCTCAAAAATACAATAATGTTAATTATCCTATGGAAAATTTAAGAAATGGTAAGATCATATGAAACTGTGGTGGTATGGGAAGTATAGGGGACAACCCAATAGGGTAACAAAACATAACAGCCAACAACACACCATATCCTAGAGCAAGCAATATGTATTTCCAAGTTTTCAATGCAACATTTGGCAGAAGTGCAGATAACAAAAATATTTTGTAATATGGAAAACCAACATTATTAATATCATTATTGCAGAAGTTGGCATCCAACCTAGAAAACAGATATATATACATACTTACAGTCAGACATAAACATATTTTGTGATGATGTAATATTCTGTATGATGGCAATGATTAATATATAACACATTATCATCAAGGGTGTGTCATGCAGCATGCGTATATAAAAACAGTTAGGAGTGTTACCTGTGTTATTCCGGTCGGCTTCTGTAACACAGCGATTCCATGCCAATATAGAGTATATAGTTTTGCAATCCATATAATTTTCACGCAATGCCAATCATCAAAACAATCAAAACCATTCTAACATGCAGAAGACTCAAATCTTGTGTTAGAGAGTTACACTATAGATTTTTAATACTTAATTTTTATTTATTTTAACTGTATAACACTTAATTTAATCATAGCACTTACAAAAAAGTAATGGGACTACGTCAAATGTATCATGTTCATATATAAAACTCATGTTTTTACTGCACATCGCTAATATATTAATGTACCGGGTATTAACCTCGTATTCTTCATATTCTTTGTGTAACATGTATATCAATTGTATACCAATATGTACCCATAATTGTATATCTAGTGGCCAAAGTGAACCAATCTTTTTTTTTTAAATTATGGTTCACATTTTAATTAATTATTAATTGATTCTGAAGGTCTGATTAGATGTTTTGATACAAAATACTGATTCAAAATTGTAATTTACTACACACTGTTTGTCTGTAACCTGTGATTTTTGTAAAGTGTATTCATTTTGACCTAGGTTTTAGTATTATCATATTTTGAAATAAACTTTTATTCAATTTAAATATGAAACCAGTTTCATCACATTATACTAATCATTCAACATAATTGGTCAGGCTGGAGTTCAAAGTGCAAGAGAGGTCCTACAGTCTTGGAGAAACTGATAACTCTGAGAAAACTCTTGTGGTTAGGCAATGACCTGCATACTTTTATCACCTGGCTTGGTTGGTTCAGTGGCACAGTCGTAACACACCTAGGCGGCTGGGGTTCGATTCCCCGATCGGACATGAAAAGGTATGGGGTCACCTGCCCGACCACGTGGGTTTTCCCTAGGTACTCCGGTTTTCTCCCACAGAAAGACCCCTCGCGCTTCCATTTGGGCCAACAGGCATGATTAATATAAGTTGTTATAACTTGTTTTGCAATTATTGTAAAATAAATCAAGTTTACATTTGCATTTAGGATTGGGAAATTTAATATCGGTCCCGGAAGTTAAAGGTTAATGCATTAACACCCAGGTCATCCATTGCCTCAACAGTACAGGGAATATTTTGTAAATTTTATTCCTTCAATTCTACTTCAGAGTTAGTTCAGACCAGACAGAGACATCTACACACAAGTTAATACAAATTCTATAAAGTTATATGGCATTCCCTGAATTTCTACATTCTAGCAACCCTGTGCCAATATCTATTGTACAATCAAAAGCATGCTTCATGTAGATTAGAGTAACCTACCTTGGTTGTAGGAGACACCCGAGCTGATGGACCTGGTGTCAGCTAGATGATCGGCACGCTCTGACAAAGTGATCGGTGAATCCTCGTCACTTCCCTCCCCAAGTAAACCTCGCCGAAGCACTTTCAGTTTTTTCTGACGTTCCTTGATCCTCAAGTATTTTTCGTAAGCTGTGTTTCCCATGTGGGATGCTGCCAGATGCTTGCCCCTTGGACTGAGAAGATGTCCAGTTCTCTGTCCAGGGGCTACCCCTGGAGACACAGATCCACTGTTTTGTGAGGATGAGAATGTAATGTCCGACAAGTGATATGACTGACCCGTCTGTGAGGACTCGGTCAAATCGAGCTTCAGATCTGACCGACTAGTCAACTTGTAAGGCGGTGGTGCTGTCTGTCCTGGACCTGCATATATATTTTCAGCATCCTGTATGTGAACACCATTGACAACATCTTGACGATTGTTTTTAGATGATGCTTGATATCCTGAATCAGTTTCTGGAAATAAAGATTTATCATCTGAATATATTATACAAATGAAGATCTCAATTTACAAATCAAACACTGAACTATGTTATGTAAAACTGATGATATTGTGAAATTTTTTTGAGATTTATATGGGTATTGGCAGTTCCCAGGGTCTTAAAGTTGATATTAGATGCAAGAAATTACAAAACAAGTAAAATTGCACAAACAGAATATCGCAGTGTTAAAACTTGCACATGGTTAAAAATACTGATGAGCATGTCGCACACACACTCTGTCCTTCCATCTTCTCAATGCTTACCTTCATTTCCACTACGATGCCTAGACCTTGACCTTGACCTTGATCGTGACCTTGACCTCTGTTGCTCCCTTCTTTGTGAATACTTGTATTTCCCTCTTGACCTGTTAGCTCTATTTTCCCTCTGGAAAGAGCTGGTCTGGCGGCTACTGTTCTGGGCTTGTGGAATAGTTTCCTCCTAAAGGACAAGTTCACTTATTTGGTAATCAACTGATTTTCCATGCATTAGTACATTTCTGGTATTCAGCTAACAAATAAGACAGGTATCTACTTGTCTATCAAGTTTTCTTTATATCAGATTAGACAGGTTTCTTGGTGTTCTTTGTGACAGGTTTCTGGATTTTGATCAGACAGATATCTTTTCACCATATATGTCACCAATTTTTGGGTGTCATGATAAGCAGGTTTGCGTGTATTACTAGAGGACAGATTTATGTAGCGGGTTAAAAAAATCTTTCTTGGTATCATACTGGCACATTTCACAGGTTTCTGGACTTTGTGTTTTTGGATATCAGAAAAAAAAGGTCTATGGGACTTTCTACCAGATAAGGCAGGTTTTTTGTGCTTGATCTATGTATGACAGGAGTGTCAGTATGATGTAATATAGCTAGACTGTACCTCACTTCCACTGCCCAGTATAGTTCTGTACAGGCCTCTTACACACTGGCTATGTGACTTCATCTCTGTATACTTGTCTGCATACATATCACATGCCTGTAAAACAAGTTATCATATAATGTTGTATCGAGGTTAATCAAATTATAAACCAAAGTTTGTAGACATGTGTGTTGTGGCTTCAGCAAAATAATTTTTAGACACTTAAAATTAAAAGTCAATATTATGTTCAAACATTTTGGAAAGGAAATTTGCATATATGACCAAATTAAACAGGAAATTTTGCGAATTTGCCAGGCTTAGATATGATATAATTTCAATTAGGAATGGGGTCGATCATATACCCTAAAAAGTCCCAAGAAAAAGCCCTGATTGACATTGTAATCATTAATGAAACAATAATAATAATGAATATAATGACAATTGCTTAGATGGAATTTTTAAAAGAACAGGCCTTTAGTGACTGTATATTACTCTCAAAAAATGATCCAATATAATTACATAGCTTCTTGTTGTAATAATATACAGAAATGTTTATATCTTTCAACATCAACATCATTTACTGTTGCTACATGTAATTTTAAAAGGTTTTTTTCTGAGAGAACCACCGTGGCTACTCCACATCAGACCAGGAGTACATAATAGTGTAGACAGGAATAGCTATAATGATTACCTAGACTATCGTTCCTGTATCTAATGCTCCTACTCAAACTCTAACATTCATCTTCCTTTACCATAGTCATCGTTTGATGTTTGTAAATCGTGTTGGCTTTTCTATCACTTTTCCTTTTTGGTGCATTGCATTTGTGTGTTTGAAATGGTGTGTTTGAAGTTATATATCTACCTGGAGCAGTTGAATCATGCTGGGCCTCTGTGAAGGATCTCCTTCACACATAGAATTCAGAACTGCTCGAAGGTTACTGCTCACCCTGGCGGGCTGCAAAAACAAAGCAATCTCTTTAAGGAAACAATTTACTGAATACACAAACATTGGATCTGAGGAAAACAATCATAATAAACAGCCACTCTAGATCTGTCCTCCCCTGAAATTCAAATCCATTACAAATTGTGTTGATGTAAAAGAAGATATGTTTATGAAATTCAACCTCATGAAAGGCTTGTTATGTATATTGCTTACATATTGGGCTAATAAAATCAACAAGGCAAATATTATTTATCATAACTGACATTTTCAAGTCTTTAAGCTATTTATGAAATTGCTGCATATATATTTTTGGCTATAGAACAAGGTTTTTTTTATCATTTCGGAATTAATTTAGACAGAAGAAACTGCAAGTTTGTTATTCTCATCGCCTGTGATAGGAACCACTGGAACAATTTAGGCATCAAGATAAGCACATAATTGTGTATACATGTGTGTGTGTACAAGACCCAGAATCTAGCTGTCAAACAAATTCATGATAATCTTTACACTGTAGTTTTACAAAATAGCCATGTGAATTGTAACTCACACAAAGTGTCTTGTTGCTATACTGCTGACCATAAGTTTAAAAAACAAATGATCATGCAGAAGTTAACACGGGAAGCGTTATTGACATTTCCAATTTTACATATACATTGTATATATTTATCCTGCCACCGCATTGTCGGAATACACGCACCGTATATATTTTTGCTGTATACGGCAGTGACGGAAAACAGCCGTATTTTGGAATCTTAGCACGTGCGTCAGTTCGACTGACCTACTTCAATGTGAAACTACGTTTAAAAGGCGAACATATTTCTGTCATTTTTTACACCGTTTCACTTCAAAATGATTATTTTTGATGATTAATTTTATGTTTGTTGCAGGATAAATAGAATACATGGTCAGTGTCTTAAAACATAAGCTGTATTTTTGGCTCGGGACAGAAAGACAAAAGTGGCTCGCCACTTTTGTCTTTCTTTACCCTCGCCAAAATACAGCTTATATTTTAAGACACTGACCATGTATTCTCTATATATATACCTTATATAAGATCCATGATATCAAAATTATCAAAATTAATTTTATTGAACTATACCAGATAACTATTCATTACTGGCAAAGTACAAGATAGCTATTCATTACTGACAAAGTACAAGAAGTTTGATCATTTTTACCCAAACAAATTTCTACTCTATTTCGGGATCCACCAGTGCAAGCTAGTACAACCACATCAAATTGTACAACATGTCATGACATATGCCCTATCATAAAACAGTAAAAGACGAACAGAAATCGGTTTTCCATTCACATAACACGAGTTTCTCCAGTGCAGTACCAATCAACAAGAGCTCCGCAAGCGGGAGCAATATGATACCCCAGTCGCTGGAAAAGCTACCATAGGAAAATGTAGCGTCGTTGACAGGCTAATGAAAAACCGTAATATATGTTGAACATAATTGCTTCTAGTTGTATTGTGCAAAATCTTGGAGAAATTGAATTAAAATAGAAAACTTCTTGCACTTTCTACACAATGCCCATATTTGGCAATAAAAAATGGCCTTATATTTTACTCTGCTAAAAATATTCGCGAAATTCCATAACACAAAACCGCTTGGGGTATTGTGCCGTTGAATATTTGTAGCAAGTTTCTTCAAAATTTGTTGATAAATAAAGGCTAGAGAGCGCTAACAAGGAAAAGTTAACGGATGGATGTACGGTCATACGGAGCAGCGCAGGCCTAGGGTATACAATAATACGACCCTTCATTGACGGGCATATAAAAGGATAATTTTGTCTAATTTCAGATGTAAAAGACATAGATCTAGCTATCAGAGATGTCTAAAATATTATGATCATCTGTGTTTTAACTATAACAACTCAAAATGAAACTTGTAATTTCAAATGCAATGTAATACCCTCAACAAGTCATCAAGATGGGTGACATTTAGGCTAACTTTTACATTAAACTGGCAAATAATGCTGACCCTATCTATAAACAAATATATCCCCCAAGGAGGTTCTCTATATATAAATATCTACACTTTTATACAGAGTTCAGCATTTCCACTAGTCCTACCTACAACTGTACTTACAAACTACCATCACAGTGTATCTATACTGCCATCAATACTAGGGTAAGATATTTACCAAAGAACCAGATTGTAGTCCAGATAGGGTTTCAGATACTGACTTTGTTATATACATTATATATCTATCAAGGAATGAATGTTTATACTCCCTACCAGGTATATCAGGACTAGCTGTGCCAGTCTGTTTATACCTGAACAGGCCATGTTTTATTCATAGCCATGCATTATTTATAAACCCCCGGTCAGAAGTAAAATATATAAACCAGGTGGATTGGGTGGGACCCAACAGAAGCCACCCTCCCACTGTTAACTGTTTGCCATGTGTAAAGTCCATTTGTACATTCACCAATTCCTACCACTGATACAATAAGGCTTATGATCTGTTTGCTGGGTTTATTGAACAACTAGGGTCAGTTTGAGGCAGGGTCTCCTTGGAGTAGTTAGTGACTACCTCAATGAACAACATACACAAGGCCTGTCACATGTCATCCAGAGCAATAAGGTTTAAGTGTCTTTCCCAAGGACACACTCACGACAACACAGACCAGTTCGTTTCTTTAGCTTCTTGAGAAACACAAACCAACACAGGTAGAAACATTGAACCACTTTTGACCTGAGCCAAACTACAGCCACTTTGTGAAGATGGAATCAGACAAAGCAGTGAGGGACAAATACTGACCCCTGTCTCGGGAATATCTTGATAAATAAATAAAGCTGAGCTTCATAACTCTCTTGGATGTGTCTTATTCTAGAGTTTTAAAGTAGGGGGAACCTAGTGTAGGGTGTTACAAAGTGAGCGTAGTATGGGACAAAGTGATTACAAAGTTGTTTTTTCTGCCTAAATTCTACAGCAGTCTGCAGCCACATAAATTGGAAAAATAAAGTTACATAATTTCTTTTTAAAATTCTGAATTCTGTCGAGAATATTTAATTTTTTTTCAGTCTGGGAGAACCTTTTATAACTTCCTGAATTGGGCCTATTTTTGGCTGTCTAAAACTGCACACATAAAAACTGTATCTATATATATATTGTATGTATCAGTTGACTGATGTGTTAAATAGAGGTGTCCCATTTTAGACTTTTTATTGGGAATGGCAGAGATAAGTATAGTTGGCCGTTAACCAGACATATATCTATTCCAGTCCATCACTCAGGTTTACTGGGTAGGGTGATCCATCACCTTAATTAGCCCACCACAGGTACAACTGCTACAGGTAGGCGTACTCCTACTCATGATCAGCCCACCACAGGCTAGGCCTCAGCAACAAAATTCTCCCAATCCAAAATATTCCACTGGTCATTTCTAACACTATGATAGCAAAAAGGATCATGAAGAGTATATTTCCAGTACATATGCAAGGATACTGTGAAACTGGGTGTCAATTGATTAAACATAACAATACTTATTACAGTACTTTTACATGTATTAAGTTTACTACTTATATGATAATACATGTATATACTTCACTCACCAATTTACTTGGACATTTACATGTACATTGTATATGATACTAAATACAGATTTTTAGTCACTTTTTATGCAAAAAAAACAACATCAGGATTACTTACAAAGAAGTGTACAAGTATGACCTTTGACATAGAAACTGTGTGCATGACCTCTTTGACATCAAAAATTGTATGCATGACTTTGACACAAAATCTGTATGTGCAACCTTTGACACAAAAGCTGTATGACGTGTTACCTTTGACATAAAATCAGTATGTGAAACATTTGACAAATATGCTGTACATGTATGTGAGAACTTTGACACAAAAGCTGCATGCATGACCTGACACAAAATCTGTACGTGTGACCTAGTTAGACACAAAAACTGTATGCATGACCTTTGACTCAAAAACTGTATGTGTGACCTTTGACGCAAAAATTGCATTTGATGTATGTCTGTTTGACACAAAAGCTATGCCTTAGAGTGCAAACTCTGACCTAAAGCATATATACAGGTGTGACCTTAATTGGCAGTAAAGTTGTGACCTTCCTGGAAGACTTGATCCCTATACAACATTATAGTTTCATTTGGTATGTTGACTGCTATAAAAAATTAACAGTAAAACAATTGGGTCTTCTGTCATGTGATAAAGCTTACCAAATGAGAAAAAGTTGTACCTGACACATGGCCATAGGTTAACGTACTAAAAACTCTATTATTGGTTACTGGTAAGTAGTTTTCCAGGTCATCTGTAGTGATTATCTTAAAAATGTGGAGACCCTGATGTGTGAATGAACGTCAGAATGGCCTGAATCACTGACAGACAAGAGGATGGTTCTGTAGTAAAATGTCAGGTAGTATTTATATGTGTATATCTGTTGGTACTGTACTGTACCCTACTGTAGACATGGAGTAGTAAGTCTTGTAGTAATACAAGGCCAGTACTTAGTGGGTTCTTGACTTTATCTACACACAACTCATAAACAAGCAATACAAAGAATATTTCTCTTTCATCTGATCAGTTCTGGACCTTCCACTTGTGCTGCTGTCTGTCTGATGGCTTTTTCACTAACATCACATGCAGCTGTTCTCAACCTGCAGTGAGCTAATAAAAGCACCATTTCACACCAGGTTATCTACAAGTCAGGTTCCTTACAACCTGCTGGTCCATGCACTGCTGATATCTCAGGTACAAAATCATAGTCAGGGTATTACCTACAACCTATATCTATCTCCCCAAGTCATTGGACCAAGAAGGACCCCATGGCCACTATACCAATGCCGTCACAGAGAGCTGGCCCTGGCCGAGGACAGATGGATTGGCCCAAGGACAGATGGAAATAAGCTATATCCCATCACAGGGGAATCCAGCCAAACTCAATTTGCATTGGCACAATCACAGTCCTGATATAGGAGATGTAAAACTACCAACCATCATATTCCCAAAGCTATTATCAACCACTGCTCCATTACAAATAATATAAGACAATGTAGTATTCTCCTTTCATTCATTAATTCTTATTAGATCATGGTAAAATAAAACACAAATTCTTCAAAAAGAGACTTTAATTTGATCAAATTCTTACAATTTTTACTTCTTTCCATGTGAGCATTTTAACATGTATATGGTAATGAGCTACTGAGACAAAAAATATAAGAATCGACTTGTGCAAGTCTAATTTTTAGTCACTATTGCCTTTGAGTAAATAATTATATATCCATAAAAAAAAATTGAAATGACATACAGTACTTGTATGAAGTGTTCAGTCAAAGTGGGATTAATGTGTGTAATTGTGTTTTCAGTACATTGTGTACATTACCCAGCACTGAGAATAACAGGTATCATTGAGAGATGTATCAGTCACAGTTCAATACCACAGAAAATGAAATAAGACAATCTATACATAAAAGAATATAGTTTAATGTGGTATTGATTCTCCAGTGAGATTTTCCAGTGACAGATTGAGTTACCGAACTACAGCTGTTAAAGATTCAGGTGCGAGACATGTGGCAATCAATAGGTGTGAGTCAGACAAAGGTGTTCCCCGCCACCGATGTGCCCTCTACTGTTTCCTGTTGGAGCTTCTCCAGACAGGGGAGATGAAACTGCCAATGAACTGTAACTTGTATACCAGACATACGTTTGACATATAGCAGAACTGATTTAGTGCCTGAATGTAAAACCCATCTGTAGCCTTATATTAAGGACTGTGCGTCTTGGAGGTATTTCTGTGATAATGTACCAAGCTTATGTCAAGGTAGATAAGGAATCACTTGTGGAACTGACCAGTAACTATAGTGATAGGCCAGGTAATCAAATATAACTTGTGCAAGTTATAGCTGGTTAAATTGGTTTGGTGTTGTTTCACATCCTATTAACGCAATAAGGTTGTTCAAGGGTGGTGTCCTCAAATGATAGGCTTTACTGACAGACACATTTATAGTGCAATCACAATGAAATGCCAAACCTGCATACAGTTGTGTGACACATCATCTGGACACAATACACTGACAACAGGCAAATAGGTCTTCACTGACAACTTTATAACTGAATTTCAAACAGAGAGCAGCATATAGATGTAAAGTTTGTCTCAGACAGGGGACAGAACCCATAGGGCCACCCTTAAAAATATCTTGGGTTTGCTGTAACCCGACCAGGGAGTCTTACATATGGGTAGGTGGGTAGGGCTGAAATGTTTTTTATTCAGTTCTGAAAACAGATTTTGAACCTTTAATAGGAAAACAAACCAGAATATGGAAATAATTATTTATTTTGTGCTCTTAAACAAAAGAATCACACACCAACCTTATTTGGGTTTGGGAGATGTAGTTTCAAACCTTCACAGCAACTTCCAGACATAAATATCCAGAACGCTCAAATCGTTAAAAAACATTTATTTTTCACAATAAATTTTTTTGAGTCAGCACTTTTTTCTGGGTCGGGCGAACTCAGGGTATAATAACAGTATTTCTAGTCTATTTCAATTACTTTCCAGTACATCATTTATATGACATAATGGTTACAGAAAAAAATCAATGGAATTCATTTAATTTTAAGCTGCACATATTGATTGAACATATTCTGACCAAGACAGAAAATGAAGATTGCCTGCACATCGTCATGTGACCCTGGATGTTGGGAGGATGTTAAATCACTCAAAACTAATTTTCAACAAACATGCACTGTGGTGATGTTTCAACAGCAGAATATAAATACCTGATTCCCTATGAGGCTGTACTCTGCTGCATACCGTAAAGTTTTCCCCAAGGAGAAGGAGTGCACCTGCAAAAAGACAAGAATGGAGGTCACAAATTGCTTATCTCTAATTTAGTAGTGGTAAATGTTACACACACTTGTAACCGGACTTCAAAAAAATTATGTATCTTAAAATATTCTAAAAGCTTTGAAAAACAGGAGTCATATGAATACAGATTAATGTTAAAATCAAGAATAAGTAAAAATCATATTCTAGAATCAAGAACACTTTATATGATTCCATTCACATGTACATTAAAAGCCATCAAAATTTCCGGACAGATGCCACAGCAACATGTGGAATGAGTACTCATTGGGATAATTGAATCACAAAAATTATATCAGCTATATAATCATGATATTACAGACAGAACTGTTTCTTACTGCAGTATCACTGAATTATTGCTAGGATCTTACGAAGATGTCCTAGAAACCATGGTAACAGTAATGAAGAGACAGAATACGCCTAACATCTGAATGTGTATGATACTGTATAAAACAGAATGGCACTACTGTCATCAGTACATATACATCAGGAAAACTGTATACAATACAACAATGCACAATACAATTACTGCATAATATTATCTGAAGTTACAATATGTATCACAGTACATGTTTTAATATACAATATATTACAATACATAAGTATCAAACTCTGATAACTCCGCCACTGCTAATTAACTCAAAGTTAAAATTCAGTACTGACACTACAAGTTGTACAGTGGAACCTCTATAAACCGAACATGCATGGGACATGACTATTTGTTCGGTTTACAGAGGGTTCGGTTTGGAGAAGTTGATCGAAAAATGACCGGTCGAATTCCGGATATAATTGGTCGGACGATTTTTTATTAGAATGCACCCGATTACAAACCGGCACGTACACACGTAGACAATATTTGGTTTGTCTGAATAATATGCATATTATGAAAGTTAATAAATGTACATGTATATATTGCAGAATATATAAGAAAGGCAAATGACTTTAACTATAGTTTTAAACAGTTTTTTCACATGTACAACTACACTTTACGATCGACCTACATTTTGTTACATCCGGTGAAGCTTCCGTCATGTGGATGGGGCCGATAGTCCAATACGGAATATTTTACATATCGACTAATATTAAAGGGTGTGAAGATGTTTTGTTTCAATATCAATTACAATTGATCAGTTGATACTGGTCGTAATTCCAACATCGCTGGTGTCTAAAAAAACATCAGTGGCTTCTTTTACGAAAACAACCCCCTTTGGGCCTCATTTAAATTAAATGCGAAACTCAGGCTTCTAGCTCTACTTGCATTGAGAAGATAAACATACTGACGCGCTTCAATGAAGTGTGAAATTGTTTCATAATTATCGTGTTGATTATACACTGGGCCATCCGTCATAATGCCCCCTTGGGATATATATTGGATACCTGTACAAATCACATACGTAGGTCCCGAGACAATAAGGCTTCACACAATACCCGTCACAGTTGTTGTTTCACGGTTGACTGGCCTGACCTCGTGTCATAATCGCTCAGGTAAGGCCGGTTTTCAGAAGTAATTTTTGGTATATTTTAACAGGAACCGGACGCAAAATCGGTCCGGTGTTCGGAATTCAGAGGGATCGGTATTTGGAAGTTTTTTAATACTATAATAAAGAAGGACCAATTCCGTACAATGTCAATTCGTTCGGTATTCAGAGGTGTTCGGTTTTTAGAAGGTTCGGTTTTCGGAAGTTGCACTGTATATAACATATATACTAGCTACAGGCTACCTCGAAAACTCTGGATATCCCAAAGTTTGTTCATGATCCTGATGATTTTGAGATAACGTTTGACTGTTTATACCATTGCAGGTTTGTAGACATTTTGTTGCTGGTGAAATAGGTAAAAAAATTCTATATATGTGGTGATCTTTCTTACATTTTTCAAATAATCTAATTTAAAAATCCAAAATATTCCATATCAGCGACTTAATTATTACCAGTTGTTAAATAGATTCTTTAATATTTTGAAAAATCAGTAATATATTGTAACTGGTGAAACCATCTCCAATACATAAGTTGGTGAGAAAATAACGGTGTTGTCATTCCAGAAAGTCATAGTTTTTTTTCTTCAAAAATCATAATTGTCAAATGTACTGCCATAATAAAAACAAATACTATGAATTGAACTGCAAATTGTTTACTATATGATATTCTGTTATTCTGCCCCAAGATATAGTACTGTTGTACTACAAGGCAGTCTATAGGATTTCATTATAAAGTACCTGGAGCTTGATGTGAACTCATCATCAATTTGAGAAGAGACTTAACTGTTGTGATATGAAAAATCTTCAGCAAATGTAGCATCTTACTATAAGACTCTGAAGTTTGATACTCCTGGAGCTTGAGATTTATTATCCTTAGATGCATGAAGGCAACTGTTTTTGGAGGACAATAAGACTCTATTAAGCCTGCTGCTATCTCAGAATCCCTTATGTACTGGACAGTTGCTGACTGATGCTAGTGTAATTACTGATGTACTGATAAAATCAAACAGGAAAGGAGGATTACATCTTATTCCAGCCTTCTATCTATATACTCAAATCCTGGATGATTTATAATCACGCATATTAAAACTTAACATTATACATACCAGTGTGTAATGGCATAGTGTGTAATAAGACTTTCACTATCTGTGCGTGTCATAAAGGTTTAAGTAGAAAATCGTTCAAGAATCTTATTTTCATTTTTCTGGTATGTTTATTCCCCCACTTAACCTGTCTTTGAAGTTGCAACTGTGCCATAGGATGGGTTGTTCTTAATAATCCATCAATCATAACCATCATAAACCAAATTATCAACACTAGTACCTTAACTAACTTTGTTAAGAGATATTCATTTTTGAAAAACAACATTCATTTTATAACAGAATATTTGATAGTGGCATATATATCTAAAAACGAGGTATTCAATTCAAAATTGTTTATATATAATTAACATAACAATTATATTTCCTATGTCAATACATGTGGTGTTGTTTTTAACAGGACACATATGCATGGTGTTTTGGTAATATTTTTGGTATGCTTACATGTGACAGGACCAACTTCTATTTGATAAATGGGTAATGTATTTAATGATAATAGCTAATTATAAGGTATTTAATAATGAGTGGATATATAATAGAAGAGTATTTAATTACAGGTTATTGAAAATAGTCTATCTAATAAATAAGTTATCTAATAACAGGTTATTTGATAAATGAATTATCTATTAACATGCTATTTGATAAAAGAATTATCTAATAACAGCCTTTTTGAAAAATGAATCGCCAAATAGCAGGCTATTTTGAAAACATGGTGAAAAGATCTTTTTATTCTCATTTTACCCATGGTAAAATCTGAATTAATTAACAATCACATGTTACCAATGGTGATTGTTTATCAATATTCATTGTTACATATTTTAATATCAGTGAAAAATCAGAATTAAATCAATTTAATAACAACAAACTTGTGTGACGGAACATTTTTAACTTGTGATTTGCACTTGTATTGTAATTAAAGTACAAATGTATTGATATTTGTGAAATACTGTATTTATCCTAAGCTATTATAGGTCCCCTCCCCTAGAATAGTTTAGTATCGTATTTATCCTCAAATACGCCCCCTCCCCTCTTTAAAGTTTACTATTAAAGTTTTGGAGGGCTTTCATTTATTTGTGAACCCCTTTTATGTAACTATTTTGAAATTGATGATTCAGTAAAAATTAAGAATGGGGCTAATTTTTTGGCAAGGGGCTTATTTGTAGATAACTATGGTATATATTGTTTGTGACAACATATGTATAAAGCTAGGTTGATGTACATGTCATTGTCTAATTATGATGTTACATTGCATTACAATTAACAGCTTATTAACAATAAACAATAACAATGCACCATAGGGAATCAAGTCTTACATTCTGTGTGTGTGGGCATATCTTCTACATACCATGCTCAATGTCAAACTTATGACATGCAGACATTCTATTGTTTCCAGTTAAGTGAATGATTTAAAGAAGAATCCTTAAGAACAAGTTATACATAGTACCATATTGCAAAAGGATAAACTGGCATCTCCAGAAACCTGACGATATACACTTGCTCTGATTGGCATATACATACAAGTTATGAGAACTAATTATAACAACTTTTTCCTATTGAGCACAAAGTAGGGAAAGAAAACACCAAGGAATTTTGGACGAATATCTGAATTACCCACTGATCACATAAACATACAGGGAAATAATGTAAGCACACCAATGGCCAAGTATAACCAACCACAGGCCTGATCCTACACCTTTCTGACCCAGTCCCGCTCCCCCATACGGAGCCCTCAGCAGCCCTCAGCAGTCCGTCTCTACTGACATGTGCAAGTCTACACTTGTTAACACTGATTGTTCAGTAAACCTTACCCTGTGGCAGTTCATTAACTCAATAACATGGGTAATAGTGGTAACTCATTACAAAGACAAGACCCCTGACTGATTGTTGGAAATTCTCAGTAATTAGTCCCATCATGCCTAGTTATTGGAGGACAAGTCCCAAATGTACTCCCCTCATGTTACAGGGTGGTGTTTATCCCCTCCCATCAGTAAAACAAATATACCATCAATTGTTGTAATTGGTTTTCCACATAAGCATTGACCTAAAACATTCATAAGCACTTGCTAATAGTAGGTAATTATTAAAATGCCATTAACAAATCATCGTTTTGATTAGAAATATTTTAAATATCAATTACTCCAATTGAAAATCATCAAGAGACTAAAGGTATTCATTATTCAACAATTATTTCATACATGTAGAATTCTGACCTTGAAAGTGAATACACCTCATTGAATTAAAAGACAAACATCTTTACTAAGACATCCTGATGGTTCTTTTGAGAATCCCCAGTTTAAAAAACACAACAGGTACAGTACCTATGACTTGAAAGTGAATGGATCGGTCATTCATTTGAGCAAAACATTTTCAGTGTAATAAAGATGCACAGAAAATGTTGGCCAACATTTTAGCATCTTGACACTTAATTGAAGTTCAATGCCGTTTATTTGACTTACTTGAACTAAAGGAATGCATCCTAATTGGAGTTCATACATCTTCAAGACAGGCAATTTCGTGCTAAATAATTACATCTCTGTTTCGATTAAACAATGCTGCATATGATATTTGAGGATTTTTTTCATCTTTTTTAAAGACCAGTGGCTCCAATTTGTTTCTTTTTTTTTTTTCATTCAAAAGATAAGGGTGGGGTATACGTAGAGGTTGGGAGAGACAAGAAATGGAGATCTGCATTTATATTAACAAATGCTGGGCCCTAAAATAGCAACCATTATCAGCTCTTACTGTAGGTTGAGGGAACTGTTAGATTGTTTGTTGTGTAACATTACATAAATAATTTGAAACTGACCTTTTCTGTGTCGACTCCTTCGAAGTCTGGTATCTGCCTCAACTCTGGCGCTGCGTAGGCGTGTCCTTCAGTACTAATCCCACGACTGTGTGGAAACTGTACCTCCCCACCACAGGTGAAGGTCAGGGTATCCGGGCTTATAACGAAATTTGGACCCCCCTCATGTCCTTCACCTGGAAACAAAAAATTAGCATTCACTACACAGAGACACAATACTAGCCCTGAAATTGTTCTTTTAGAAATAGCATTGCATTATATATAAATTACATTGAAATTCTACTCAACACTTGAAAGTTTATAAGGTGAAGTGAAAAACATCACTTATATTTCGCGTGGGATTTATTTTCGCGTTAATTCGCGAGGAGAGTCAAACACGAATTCAAATCCCTCGCGAATATTTGTATAAGAATGACAAGAATACTAAGTGGCGTCTATTTTGAATCTACCGTAATCTTTAGTTGGTGAGCAAACATCGCCATTGAAATAATGAGAGACTGATAGATAATATACTTATATCAGAGTGTGTTTTTATATTACAAAACACCAAAATTTCACACACAAAAAAAAACACTGAACACCGATAATGTGGTTGAACTCGGACTTAATTAACTTCTAGACTACGTTTTACATGTAGTTAATTTAAGTGTAATAGGTACGGTCCCGAGGATCCCGAATGGTCACCCGAAATACGTCGTACTTGATTACCCACGCTGTTGCAAGTTATGTAAGGTTACATGTATACATAGCACTTCACATCGCTTGATTCTCGAAAAGATATTTACCATAACAAAGTTGAAATCAAACAAATTATTTATTTAATTCAAACATTCCGAGCAAATAATCGCCTGGAGTAGAAATCATTTAAATAGACTGTCCTGAGAACTGTTCATCGGTATCACTGTATACACACGTACGTTAATAACAATGTACGTTAACTCACAACCTATTCTAGTCCCGTCATCATCCAGGCATTTTTAATGAGCCGTGGGTTTTGTTCAATGTCTGACACCACCTTTGTAAGCCATTTAGCATGTATACAGGTACGGTAAATACAATTCAGTATGGCCAGACACTGAAATCACATGATTGAATCACATGACTTTTCTTGTACTGTCACATGACTCTCATCAACAAAATGGCTACCAACATGGGAAAATCGCTGTTGTGTTAGACAATCTAACGTCATTCGCAAATTTAAAGTCATTATGAGATCGGAATTCGCGAAATTATGTATTCGCGAATAAGTCAAATTAGACGAGTTCGCGAAATTAAGTACTCGCGAAATATAAGTGATTTACAGTAATCAATGAAATAATTGTGGTAAGGGTGGGGTGGGATTTAATGTTGGGTGTGGTGGTCTGGGGTGGGGTAGGGAGATGGATAATCTAACGTTTGACTATTACCTGTATAGCTGTTATGTAGAGTTGTCAGTTATATGATTTTGATGTTTAAACAGGTAAACTTTTACCTGTAGATATCTGTACATTTTTGCTGCCATTCATTACCTGGAGGAGGGGGTAAGGAGAGCTGTTAGTTGATATGTTTTATGGAGTGATGGAATAAGGGATGGGGTGCCAGGGGGGGGGGGGAGAGACATACCAGATGTGTAAAGTGGATATAGTTTTTAGTTACTTTTTTACTGAATGCAGGTGGCCAGGTTTGGGGGGGGGGGGGGGGGGGGGCATTCTGATGTATGAAGAGGAACAGGTATAATATTACCTGTATAGTGGATATGTACAGTTGTTAGTTACATGTCTCAGGTACACCATTCATTACCTGTTCAGTTGATCCACTAAACAGTTAAACTTATCCATACCTGAAATGATGTCTATAATTTAGACAAACCAGATTTTATGCTACCTGTCACTATAATCTATTTAAGATGGGGTGCTGAAATACTTAATTTTATTTTTAGGAATATCTCGTACTTAATTTTTTTCATATATAATTTATATATATTTTTTATTTCAGACAAAGTCTACAATTTTGCTTGAAAAATGAAACAAAATTATTTTCAGGATAAATTTCCTTTCCTTGAAAAATATTTATATGACTCACACGTTACATCACTTCTGCTATCTACATGCACATAGCTGTACTGTTGTGCTAGCTATAGCCTGCTCTGGCTTATCTGTATCAGGGAGACTTGCCCTTACATAATGATACTGAAACAACTTTCCTTCTCATACATGATCAGTGATATTTTTTTTACTGTGTTTTCAACAGAAAACAGGTGTACCTTGCTGTTTTACCAAGCAAACATAAAGTGTGATTCCCAAGATGAAGAACTGGGAAAGAAGAATACATCTTTCAGATTTTCATTAAAATGACTGTACTTTACAAATGTATGCAGATACAGGCTGCTGGAAAATAAGATAAGGAAATATCACTGGTTAAATTCCTATCATGTCTGCAATTTTTGTGAGAATTAAAGCACAATAACTGAACAAAATGCATTGCTGAAGTTAAGAATAAAAAAAAATATGTGTGCTCACCCTGTGCCAGAGTGTTGTGTAAAGTAAGAGCACTTTGGTAGGCAATGCCCCATATCTCGGGTTCCGAAAGAGGTGCTCCCCGAACCTCTAGGACCTCAAATAAAGACACTGACACTTCTGCTACCGGCATCTTCCTTTTTATACCTGCGAATAATACAAATAAAATATTGCATGAATTTTTTGCGAAAGTACAAGTTTGATTATCATAACCTATTAATTGGAGCATATATAGAGACTTGTGTTTCTTGCGAGTCAAAGACTTTGTTGAAGGATGGAAAACAGCAAGAAAATTGAACAGTTTGATAGCAAGTGATTATAATGGCCCAGGGTTTAGTACATTGAAACAGTGATATATAAGACTGTATTATTCACGATCACTTATGTTCAATTCAAAATTGATTTATTTTTCATGAAAAATCCAAACTTATTCAATCAATTATCATTTAGGAAAATAAATATCCCCAAATATTTTTTACTAAAATCATGAACTGATATATACAAAGCATATATTCCCAGCCAAAATGTTTCCAGTATAAGTATAGTACTTATATGTATATGGATATGGAATCCTGGCTGCATACTGATATACCAATTACTTATAGTGCCCCTCCCCCTCCCTTCTTAATTTCAAACTTATGTGATGAGAAATATCCCCATTTAAAACTTTGACGATTGATATCATAAATTCCATAGGCCTATATGCTAAATAAAAAGTTTACATGATTACTGATTTGTATTTTAGCGATAGTGCATCTTTCTGAAAGTCTCTGAAATGCACGTGTTACACATGTACACATGTAATGTGTAGGTATTTACAAATGATTAGCACACGTACATAAAAATTAACATTTCAAAGCTGAATCAGTAAGATCATACTGTTTACTGGCGATATGTTCTACACAGTAGACTAATTTTAAAATAAAACGAACACATACAATAGCCGTTCGTCAAACCCAGGCATCATGTATGAGCTCACACGCTGCTCATACACTCGCTTCAGCAGGCTATGGTTTTCCCTCAAGTTCTCGCCGAACTCCTTTCCCATACCGCTACAAGTGATATTTTTCACGTTGTGATCACAAAAATACACAGATAATGGTATGAAAAGATTACTTACCAGAAATTACAATTATTCTGCAGCTTTAACACGAAACAAACGGCCCATCCTCGTTTATGTAGAAGAGAAGTTCTCTTCAGCCGCCATAACCTGTCAACTTCGTCTAACTGAATTTGTTGACGTTTGTTCGGAGGATTTTGATTGGATGAATTTGACAGGTGCTCGCTAAGCAAGGGAAGCAACTCGTACAAGACAACCAACATTGAGACGCCCACATTCAACGCCTGACGTGAAAAGGTTCTACCAAAAAGTTTTAAACGCAAATATAGGGTATACGTGTATGCGCACTTTGTAGAATATCCATGGTAAAAGATATAATGAACACAGAGGGTTCATTTTTACCGAATTAAAGCCCCAAAAACCTCTGGAAATGTACTACATACACACTTTGAAAGGTCCCATTACACATAGATTGTAACAATTCCCAGGTCCCTGTGATGTTTTACAGATGCAGGACCTACACACTACGATCAGCAACAAGACGGGAATAAACCATAAACTACTTAGAAATATTAACTTCCAAAGAATGGAAAAAGGAAAATAGATCATAGATTCGGAAATAAAAATTGCATTTAAACGAAAATGTTAACAGGTCAAAATTGATTTGGACTGCTAGGAAGAACTGTCGTGAATAATAAACCCTTTCCCATTAAAATTTGTGTCATAACTCGGCTAGACCATGCAACCAAGGCATCCCCGAAATGAATAATTTAACATATTTAGGCTACACAAAATGTCCACCTTTAACTTTAATGCAAGACATTTAAAAGGCTTGGAATACTCGACAAGAGCCATGCTGTGTATATATATGATATAAGAGTCGTGTAATTAAGATATTTTTATCTTGTACACGTAAAACATGTCTAACATGGCATGGTGTTTATGAGCGATGCCGTTTTGAAAGACAAAACATTTTATTCCGGCTTTTTTGGGGTTTTTTTCAATATTTTTGTTACCGTTCACTTCTAAAGGGGGAATGGGATCCAGTTCTTTTTATTCACACTTTTTTGCGGCATATGATAGACTAATGGAACTAATTTATTCCGATATCTATCGAGAATGTGTATACATTCGATATAAACTTTAAATTCAATCGCCTGCATTGACCTCCAGTTTACGTCCGGATCTCCATTTACCTCTTCTTTTTTTTACGTAGGCGATTGTCGACAATTAATTACTGAACGTGTCAAGCAATTTATAAAGTTAGTTTGTACGTAAGGTACTGTGCTTGTATTCATAGGAGAAAACAACTTTATTCGCGCTATATAACATAATATTTCTAACCTAACAACTGTATACAACAATAGACTTCGTTCGAAAAAAATAACCGGCAATGTTGACATTATTGTACATTTTGAAAGTATCTTTCATTTTCGATATAAATGAGCAATCAACAGGCTCTGGGATAATTAAATTCTGGACTTGGAGGGAATATGTAGCAACAAATGATGTAAAAGAAATCGTTGTAGCAAATAACAGGGTCTACTCTTAGCACGAATTTCCTGCTATTACTTTATTATATGAAGAGAAAAAGTGCTATTGAAATTGATTTTTTATTGAGTTACGTACAGTAGTCTAATCCAAAGAAAGCCGGAATTTTGGACATTAAACGCATTAATCCATAATCATTAGTAAGCCGACGTTCAAGAAAAGAAAGTAAACGAGAATAATGTAATGTTGATGGATTGTCGACTGACAGGTGTTGTTCTGTGTATGTGACATTATTTTACGTCTTCAAGTATATATCTGTGTACATGTAGATTAAATTTGAATAGATAATTTGATTATCAATATATCTACTGTTTTACCTAAGCTTTTTAGTGTTTAGCGAAATACACATCATATATTACACCAACCTATAAATCATTCAAACACTATATCAGATATCCGTCATTGTTCCCTGAATAGCTTAGGGTTACATTACGACATTCAGATATCTTATGCCATTGTTCCCTGAAAAACTTATGATGACGTTACGACGGTCAGATACAGAGTTAATACATAATGTTAAGGGTATTCAAATATTTTTATCTGTAGGATTTGTTTTTTAAAAGACATTCGGGGAATAGGCATTTGGTCGTCTGTCATTATTGGAGTTGAAAGTTTCTATTGAAAACAATCTCAAGGTTTTTAAAGAAGGACAAAAAGTGTCATTATTTTCTCTGAAATTCCGTGAAATTCCGCTAGGTGTGTGTCATTACGCGATTTTTTTTCTTCGGCGAAAATGAACTCAGATTTAGGATCACAGCGACATTAAGACAAACTAAATCGTCTACATATATGTAAGATTTCAATTAATTTTTATTCAATTAATTCACATCAAGTAAAGTTAATCTCTAGGTATTTGACTAAGCCTTTGTTTCCCCAGCGCCAGCGTCATTTCTGGAACAGTCATATGATGGTCGCACGTTCTACCACTCGGGAGAAGAACTGACAAAATGGTGGTGATCCAATTGCATTTATAACCCTTCTGTTAGGGATATGGGGACTTGCAGAGGAAATAAGAAAATACCTGAACTGGCAGAGTCAATAGTTTCTCACATAAAAGATATGCCTTCATAATAATGATGAAAAGATATCCGTCATTGTTCCCTGAATAGCTTAGGTGACATTACGACATTCAGATATCTTATGCCATTGTTCCCTGAATACCTTATGATGACATTAAGTGCAAATCATCTCATGTAATTTTGTGTCCAATATCTTATGATGACATTATTTGTCCAAATCATACGAGGTCATTGCATGTCCAGTAATTCATTATGTCGTTATGTTCCACAAAGCTTTTTAATGATGTGTCCAAATTTTATGAGATAGTTTTTTTTATACAACATTGAGTGCCTTTATGTATTATTACACTATGTGACCCAAAGCATTTGATGCAATTATGTATCAAATAATTTATGTCATCACTGTGTCCAAGCATTATCAGATAATTATGTGTCCAGCAACTAATAATGCCATTTAGTGTCAACTATATTGATTGACAGTATTGTGTCATTATGTCTCATTTACCTGAAGAGGACACACGTCCAACATCTATGTGCCATATTATTTGTCCAATGTTTATGAGATCATTAAATGTTTTGTTATAATATGTAATTGCATGCCCAAATATCTTATGATGCCATTATGATTCGCATATTGCATGGTTTCCTTTTTTTGCGCCATGTTGTGGTCCTCTTTACATGCCTGAATCACAAATCATCCTCCAGGGTTCTTGAAAGAAATGAAAGCACTCACAAATATGGATTGCTGACTGGATTCATTTGTCAACTTAAAATGTTTTTTTTTCTTTACTTTAACCTTCACCTGTACAGGTAGTTGTATTAACACTTGTGGTTAATCATATTACTACAATTGTTACATGTACTTACAAATGTACATATTGTTAATAAGTTAATCTAGATAATTAGAAAGTACAAGCATATTTGATACTTTGCCAAGGAATGAGTTTGACTATGACACACCGACCTACATACCTCTGAAGTATTATACAGGTCTCAGTACAACACCATTAGGAGAGTACAAAACACCAACAAGATATTAGCACCAATAATAACATAAAGCCAGACATTACTCAGCATACCAAACATTTTATTCATAAACATATAAAGTAACAAAACTGTTGACAGTAAGTAATACACTTTGTTGACCTATAAATAGTACTGTAATACTACAAAACGCTATTAAAGTTTTATTTCAACTTAAGGCCAATGACCTATAAGTATACAATTATACATATGACTGTCGATATTATTCTTATATGGAAAGAAAATATCATTTTAATATGTCCCTGCCTTTAGAGACAGTGAGTGAAGATAGGGGATTTGTTTGGTCTGCCCCATTTTCCCAGACATAACAGTAAAATATCAGTCTCACATTAATACAAGGCTGTATATATTTACCAATGAGATACAATGGTCACTATACCTAGGTATTATACATGTACAGTAATACTCAGTCTGATCAAGTGTTGGATTGATTTTGTTATCATTTCAGATCAGGTTATAAGATTTTTTCCTCGCTAGAACAGAACAGGTTATATTCTACCCTTATGCATGTAAATAATGTAGATATGGCAAATGTTTGTCTGGCACAAATACTAAGTCATAAAGTGGGAGGCAAATATTTACTAGCCGGAAGTACACAGCACAGTGCCACACGGCAGCACCACCTTATTTTCACAAGGGCAATGAGAACCATGAATGTCTATATAAGGACAAATCCTAGGTGTACAGTTAGTATTATACTTATATATCATAACAATGTTTCTAGTACAACATTAATCACATATTGCTTCACATTTTTATGGCAGTAAACAAACTCAAATCTATTGTGTAAACAATGTCTTGTCAAATTAACTAAATTACAACATTAAATGCCTGTACTTTTTCCTGATCCTCACATTTTTAATTTACAAATGTTAGGAAAAAATTCAAACATACTCAAGATTTGTTCACTAAGAATCAACGAGCACTTGTCTTTCAGATGTATGAGACACATATAAGCCTGTCACATTCTGTCAAGTTGCCAGTGGAAATTTGTATCATAATATTGATTTGGGTATGGACAATACATCACGCTTCAAACTCTAAACCAGAGAGTATCTCAACCATTAAATATTTGTCATTCATTATGCTTTCAGTTATCAACTTTATACATGTAAATTAAAAATCTGGACATACTTTCCTACATTTCAAATGTATATTAAACTACAATATAATTCAATCTTCAATGAATCAGGCAACAGCCAAGGTTGGTTTCTTATCTTGAAAAAAGAAACAATTTTAAGCAACAATCTTATAGATTCATAACATAATTGATGATAAATGTCTTATTACTAGTACATTAAACATGAAATTATCTGGAATACTGCATATCGCACCAATGTTTAATGCTTAGAAAAAATCTTTAATGATACATGTACATGTATTAAAGTACTTGGGTATAACATACTTCTTGTGACCTTTTCGTTTCAGACTAGTTCTTTCAATTCTGAGATAACCTATGTATACACTGACACAGCTCCAGACAAACAATATGTATACTATTATATTATGTATATTAATTTATTAAATGATGCTTTTTCCTACAAAAATCAAGAAATCTAATTGAATTTTCAAAATTAATCTAATAAAGGTTAAAAGACTAGTATTTGCCTGAAACTTTAATTTGGTTAAAAGCAAATAGTCTCCTTCCAATATGAGGTATAGAGAAATTATAAGGTACCTGGTATATACGTTATTCTACCACAGACATCCAGCCTAAAAATCTTAACCCCAAGTCATAAAGTAAGCCATGCATTTACATTGAACAGAGTCTGGACATTTCTGCCAAGTCCCTGGGTATCCCCTTAGGATCTAACAAAGATCTCCCTTCATTCCACTCTATCCGGTGGTAAAAGGATAAATCTGACAGTCGGGTGCTGAGAATGCGTGTTTCTTGTGGTAAAGTGAAACCAACATCAAGTGTGCAAGAATTATCTCCCTTGTCATTCCTACACCATTTTTTTCAGAATATTAACTAATTTCAGGGAATGCATTGGATCAATGTATAGATATGTGACTGACATTGCTAGGAAGTATTTATATGCCTCTTTATTTAAACCTATCAATAATTTGAGAAGCAATACTGCACCAGTAGCGTTTATCAATCTATTTGCAGAAAGGAAGTATAAATATTTTCACCAAGATTGATTTGAGTGGGTGTTCCAACTCCTCAAAACCAGGAAGATTAAGCCCTAGGTAATGTCAGCAGAATGAAATAGATTGATAACAGTAAAAACGTCAACATTATCACAGATTTATCACATTTGACAAACCATTCACACAGACCAGTTACAAACCAAGTAACATCTATAACACAGGAGTATATTATTATACACACAGCCAATACAGCATAAATAAATATTATAATGCTTCTTAAAGTTTTACTTTGATTCCAACAGTAACTAGGAGTCCTCTGGGCTTCAATTAAAGCCACTCAAGATATAATACTTAGCTATTTGTAAGCAAAGCAAAGATAGTATATGCGTAATGCAAAGTTGGCACCTGTATGTGGAATAACCAGAAAAATACTGTCGGGTTGTGACTAATTTTTCTCCAAAAAAGATTTTGTGAGCATAACTCTGGTTATTTCCACAGATATGCCAAGATTGAATAAATAACTACAGAATTACAGACATTCAGAATGAACAGCCACTACAAAAGTCAAACTTTACACAATTTGAATGAAAAATGTAGAAGTTGTCCTTATAAAGATTCTTTCTCTGATAAGACAGACTTTAGACACATCAGACATCAGACATCAGACACATCAGTTGATACCAGTAGACAGTTGTGTTGTGTTTTGGTGTGTGTTGGACAGACTTTAGGACAGACACATCAGTTGATACCAGTAGACAGTTGTGTTTTGTTTTGGGGTGTGTTGGACAGACTTTAGGACAGACACATCAGTTGATACCAGTAGACAGTTATGTTTTGGGGTGTGTTGGACAGACTTTAGGACAGACACATCAGTTGATACCAGGCAGTATACAGTTGTGTTGTGTTTTGGGGTGTGTTAGACTTTAGGACAGACACATCTGCCAAGTATACATGCAGTTGTGTTTTGGGATATCTGTCAAGTCCACTAATATCCTCAACAGCAATACATTAATGTAGCTATTATAAAATTGTTATTAACACAATGCTGTGAAGAATTAAAGAATACTGACATAATGCTCTAGTAAATACATACATGCTAGGATGCTTTGATTGTTTTGGCTCACAAAGTTACAGGTAAAAACAGTGAAAATGTACATTTAAATTTAAAAAATCGATGCCAGATACCTTAACACAATCAACACTGTTTGCTCAGTTTGTGACAACAGCATAGCAGTACTGTTTGTATATTTCTGTCTATTTCTCTCAAATAAACATAATAGCACTAAGAACTAAATAACACAAATAATTATTTGGTAGAGTGACACCACACTATTCAGAGGAGTGACACCACACTATTCAGAGGAGAGACACCACACTATTTCGTGGAGTGACACCACACTATTCAGAGGAGTGACACCACACTATTCAGAGGAGTGACACCACACTATTCAGAGGAGTGACACCACACTATTCAGAGGAGTGACACCACACTATTTGGTGGAGAGACACCACACTATTTGGTGGAGAGACACCACACTATTTGGTGGAGAGACACCATACTTTTTGGCAGAGTAACACATCACTATTTGGTTGAGTGACACCACACTATTCAGAGGAGTGACACCACACTATTCAGAGGAGTGACACCACACTATTCAGAGGAGTGACACCACACTATTCAGAGGAGTGACACCACACTATTTGGTGGAGAGACACCACACTATTTGGTGGAGAGACACCATACTTTTTGGCAGAGTAACACATCACTATTTGGTTGAGTGACACCACACTATTCAGAGGAGTGACACCACACTATTTGGTGGAGAAGCACCACACTATTCAGAGGAGTGACATCACACTATTTGGTGGAGAGACACCACACTATTTGGTGGAGTGACACCACACTATTTTTTAGTGGAGAGACACCACACTATTTAGAGGAGTGACACCACACTATTTGGTGGAGAGACACCACACTATTCAGAGGAGTGACCCCACACTATTTGGTGGAGAGACACCACACTATTTGGTGGAGTGACACCACACTATTTAGAGGAGTGACACCACACTATTTGGTGGAGAGACACCACACTATTTGGTGGAGAGACACCACACTATTCAGAGGACAGACACCACACTATTTCGTGGAGAGACACCACACTATTTCGTGGAGAGATGCCACACTATTCAGAGGAGTGACACCACACTATTTGGAGGAGTGACACCACACTATTTGGAGGAGTGACACCACACTATTCAGAGGAGTGACATCACACATTAAAATCCTTGTAAGCACTACAGTCATGCATTCTTCTATGGATCATTGCATAATTAATAAATATATAAAATTGACAGACAGTTCTATAGACATATAATCAGCTGGCAGTAAAATGTTCAGAGTACAAAATCACCCATAATACCATTCTTACTACAGCGTAAGAAATAGTCCAAAATATCATTACTGAATATCAACAGTCTTTGCATTGTAATGTGACTTTATACGCTATAGATGGATGGATGTCAGTGATTTTTGAGGAATGTAGTTATGATATACACTACAAACTATAATTATGAACAGTAAAATGTCAGAGTTTATCAGTATAATATCCTAGACACGTTGATCGTAGTCATGATTTCTGAGCCTATATAAATGCTAATACCAACACCATGCTGACTAGAACATACACTTAATGTTGCTTACTTTTACATACTTTGTTTTATAGTGATTTAAAGATGAATTTATGCATGTTGTCCACAAAAATGTAGGTAATGTATCTAGGTTACATGATAATAACTTGGACTTTAATTAAATGAAATAACCCACAGAGCTATTCTTCATTACAAACTTTTATATTTTGTTGACTATTAAAAAGTAAATTTTTCTTTAAAGTGTCACATATTCCCAGGACTAGATGATGAATGTTACAAGGATAGATAAAACACCAGCGGGTGACTGATGTGTATATAAAGTCTAATGTATTTCAGTCGAGGGACGAACAGCAAATCCCAGAGAGGTCAAGGTTAGAGCAATCAGTAACCCAAGATATATCAATATGATAAACAAAGAATCTTATACTGAATCCATTTCATATAAAACTTACAAAACAAGGTTAATTTTTTTTTCATTTCATTCTGCCTTTGTACGATTCTCCTGGACATTTCTTGCTAGTATTTGTTTAACCCACTAATTTCTTCATTTACTGTTTTCATTTTTTTAAACCTGATTTTAATCTAATATAGAGACATTTTGACTCAGAGTCTTTTCATTGGTGACAATACAATGTAAATGGAAGTCTATATGGTATACAGGTATTATGCCGTCATATTGTAATTTAGATAAACAGGTAAAAACTCTGTGGAACTTACAAATTCAGTGACACTGAGAACAGGATAGTTACTCAATAAATACATATTAATCTATTATTTTGTTCTTATGTCTTAAAACATGGGAAATTCAATAAAAAAGATCCAATGTTGTCGCAATCACCGATCTGTTAGAAATACAGCAGTTATATAAACATAACACTTTAAAAAAATTGTGTATGTATAATGATGATCTGTATTCAATTTTTTATGAGATTGAATTTTCACTAGACCACAACATCAGAGCTACACAAAGTATCGCCTAAGTTATACGTTGTAAACAGTCTATTTGGTGACATAAGATATAAACGACCTCTGATGTTGTAAAACATGTGTCGTGTAATGTCCTATTTCCCTAATATTTTGAAGGTGGGCTATTCCTTAAGTGTTGCAAAATTCTGCAGAAATATAAAAAAAAAATTGTTTGGCCCTGAAGCACCCAGGTATGTTTAATAATATCATAGACTAGAGAATTCTTAGGACCATACATAATTAGTATATTAATGATATTTAATAATTAATATTTCTACTACCTGTAATGGCTGCAAATCCTAGTACATTATTATATATATATAATGTTAAATATGTGTACCTGTGTACAAAGACCACTAAATTAAAGAGTAAACAATGATAATGATATGTACCTGTATACAAAGACCACTACATTAACGAGTAAACACAGGTAGAGCTAAGAAACCAGGTACATAAACTAATACAGTACTGCCACTGTACTCACCTGTTGGGAATATGTATTAGACATTTCTAATAGACAGAATCAGCTTGATTCAATAATGGACCCATTTACTCAAGAAAGTTGTTATGTTCAAGGAGCTCTAATTTTTGTAATTTTAGAGGACTAAATAAAAGCACAAAAAAAAGTACTGCAAAATTTATGACATGAATGCTTGTATTTTAATATCTGTGAAAAACATACCCTTTTTGCTTCAAAACCACACAAATTTTAACTATTGGAAAAAAACACCTTGACAACATTACTCCTGGCTACTACTCCTCCAAATGTACTGGTCAGACGTGTCATAATTAACCCTGTACAACCTGAGTGATCGGCAGGTTTTCTGTGACATGTTATACATTTAACTGACAGGACTTGTAGCTGGGGTAGAGTGTGATGATGGAAACTGTTCACCACCTTCCTCAATTCGAGATTTTTTCAATGTAGCAAAAATGTCACGGAATAATGATTTGTATTCTGGAGGACTTCCAAGTTCGTCAGCACATGTGGCCCCTCCGGAGGCAGTGTCACAGGTCTGTTTCTGTAGCTTCAGTAATGTCTGGACCTCCTTGTGGGAAACAGCCAGGTGACGATGAAGGGCTTCATCAAAGGTCTCTTCAGTACCCTCATACTCATGAAAACTTGATCGTTTCCTGCCCTGAAGTAAATCTTCATATTTCTCAAATAAATTCTGGTACTGATTTTCCAGTTCATTTAGTATGGACACACTGTGTGAGTCTGGTTCTTCTGGTGAGATGGGCTGGGAGTCTGGTGCAATCTTACTCACAGATTCCGTACTGCCGTACACACTTCCACCACCTCCCAGCCTCATGAGTTTCCCGGTATTCTTCACCTCTGGTTCATCATGTTCCACCTCAGCCTCGAGAGCTGACTTGGGTACAACTTTCTCCAAGGATTTACCACAAAGATGACAAACTTTGGCAGCATTCAATTTAACCTTCTGTAGTTCCTCTTCTAACCCTTCAGTTTCTTTCACTTTCTTATCCATATCTTTCACTTTATTTTCCAGAGATTCATTTTCCTCCCATAACAACTTCACTTCCGTCTCCAAATCTTCCCGTTTTCTGCGCTCGATCAGTTGCTGGGCCTTCAGCTGTTTGATTGTCTCCTGCAAGCCTTTAATTTCCACTTCATAAGGATTTAAAGGCAAGTTTTTAAACTGATCTGTGTAGGTCCAATGAATTTCACCATTGTATAAATTTTTAATGTAGTCCGTATTTTCACGCAAGTTTGCCAAACTAACAGCACGACGTGATTCCTGTTTTTGTTGTTTGTGCTCTCGTCTCCTCTCACTTTTTAGTTCATCAATTTTTTTCTGTAAGTCATCACATTTGTTTTCCATTGTATCCACTGTATCCATCAACCTGAGGAAATAGAAAAGTAATGTATAAGTAATTTTATCTAGTATCCGACTGACCAGCCTACATAACATAAAGCCCGGACAACTTAATATACAGGTCAGTGACTAGATTTATATAAAACTAATCACATACATTTTACATTTTATTATTACAATTCAACTTTCAGACCTAATTCAATTTAATAACATTATCGTAATTTAAAATGATTATCAGAAAACCAAAATTATGAAGGAATTTTGTAACATTATTTTTTCACAATAGCAATTAGACTCTTAAATCAAATTTAACCAGTAGTGGTTAGTAAAAAATAAAAATGTCACTACAGAACAAAATCAATTAATGAAATGATATATGTTCTTCCTCAGATTTCCCCCTTTACATAAAATCCTTAATTTTCACCAACCATGATACACTCTACCAAATCAGGGTGAAACTAAACAAAGTAAAAAATATGCAAACATTTTTTTTTAAATTATTAAACTGACTTGAAAAATTTCAATTTCTTCGAAAAAAATACATGTTCAAGATCTACTTATTACAGTATAATTATTGGTTGTTATTCCTACTATGCATTTCACAACAAGGACCAGAAGTTCTATAATTTAAAAACTCAATTGGATGTCACAATTGTGAGTTATCACAATGCAAGAGATGGGTTAAGGGAGACAACTCCACTGAAACTTAGTGATAGCAAGAAAAGTATTTTCCAGATCCAACAATTTTTTCATGACAAATTAATTACGTAGATTTTAAGTCTAAATCTACATTGTTAATAACAGTTCATATCATTATCTTTACAAAATTCCATCAGTATTCATGAATACAGAAGCAAAACTCATAGACTTAACTATAAAAGCTATATAAAGCAAATAGATCTATATATTATCATGTAGGTGTTAATTTTTACAGGCTTACTTCTCTATTCTTTGTTTGTCTGCCCGAGAATCAATAATAAGTCGTTGATTCTGTTTCTCCAGCTCCTGAGCATTCTTGTCCAATTCCTCATAAACACGCATTCGAGCATCACTGTTTTCACGCAGGGTCTCCAACTGTTTGTTCAGATACTGTAAATATCAAATAAATATATTATCAACAACATTAAAAAACAATTCTTTAAAACATATGAACCCAAATTTTACTGACAATGACTTAAAACAGTGTAGATCAGAGAGGACACAGTGTTACATGTTACAAAGGATTAATTAATATTAATTAGAACTAATACCTCATTCTCAAGGAGTTGGTCCTGGCTGGTTTGTTGAATCTGTAGGACATGGGTTTCTAATTCTCGATTTCTTTCCAGGAGAGCCTTCCCCAGTTCTGCAGCCAACTGCAGGTCTGAAATCATGATATAATTGAAATCTAATAACCATAACGCATTTAGAATGAAAATGTTTTCAAAGTTTTAGACTTCTTACCACACAACCCTGAGTGCAGTAGACAGATTTTAAAAATTTTGAATCATCAATGCACCATGGGATTTAGAAAATTTAATCATAAATATACTGAAACTTATTAAATTGTGTTACAAGCTTTAAATAATTTTTACATTCGAACTAATGAATCCTGTATGTCAAAGATGTTTACCAAATTACAATAAATGATACACTGAGGCTCTGCTCATCCCCGATTCAACTGTTATAACACATGTACCAGGTAATTCAATTAAATAACTTCCATTTAAATCTCAGTACATGCACTTCATGTACATCTTTCTCTATGCTTTTGTTTTTATTTATTTCATTTCTTTTGAATATAGACTATTTGAAGTAAATTAATTCATGACCAGGTAATTAGTTTAATATGTACTTAAAATCTGAGAAAGTTATATAGATTATAACAATTATAGCTAGCTTGTTGATGGAAATCGTATACCATCACGGTGTGGAAATTCTTTACAAATATTTACATGAATTATCTTCAGATGATTGTGAAGTTTGTGTGTTTTATGTCAAACTATGGGTACAATCATAAAAACATGAATTCAAACTTCAAACACGCTCCATCAACACCAAACCAATATTTCAGTTGGCAGTAAAGGTCAGAGGGCGCCATAACATGATGTTTGGGTACATTTCGGATCCTGTTCAAGGAAGCAAACCTGACCCAAAATCTTAAGACATTAGGCCAACTAGTCAACAGTCTAGCCTGGAGGCACTGATACGTCACGGTAAGCTGATGAATGGCTGACGACATCCTGTTGTGTGACCCCGACATGTTACTACTAATGAAACATTACATCATGAACTGTAAACTCAGTTATCTCAAACTTTCCTATCACAATCTAAAATCTCTAACTGTAGCTTTACTCTGTGCAGTCATTGACAAATTAAAGTAATGGATATAGCTTCCAGTTTCTTCTTCAGTGTGAATGTCAAATTGACATTTCCCCTGTCTATCAGGGCGGACTTTCCAAATTCCCTCCATAATCATGGGTACGGTTTTTCAGTACCTGAGGTGTGTGTATGTTTAAATTTTAGAATCTCCAAAATGGCTTAAGAGAAAATTTTTTTCTATATTTATTTTATTGTAATTAAGCAAAAGGATTGGTCACAAGTGATTCCATCTCATGAAGTCCTTTCCTTGATTACGTGTAGAGTTTTACCCTACTAGATCTATAAGTATAATCCCACAGGTTACATCAGACAAGGGCCAAGGAGGAAGAGCTAGGAGGAAGAGCAAGGAGAGAGGAAGAGCTAGGAGGAAGACATTTATAGCTGGTAATAATTGTGGAAGTGAAATAAAATCATGTACCCCCAACTTCCATGTGTTGGAGATGGACCCCGAGAGTTGACATTTGCAGATACATACATTATAAACTTATGGCTGGTAATTCTTTAAGAGAAACATTGGATGTATATAGCATGTACCATGTACCCTCCCTGATACATTCAACTTACACCCCACAGTCTACACAAGTCATGAGGAGTATTGTATGTACGTAATGTACCATGTACCCACCCTAAACACCCAATGTACACCCAGGGTCTAAATAGTGAGGAAGGGTATTGTATGTACCATGTACCCTCCCCAAAAGGGACTGCGGTAGCCGAGTGGTTAAGGTGTTCCGACATTTTATCACTAGCCCTCCACTTCTAGGTTGCGAGTTCGAAACCTATGTGGGGCAGTTGCCAGGTACTGACCGTAGGCCGGTGTTTTTTCTCCAGGTACTCCGGCTTTCTTCCACCTCCAAAACCTGGCACGTCCTTAAATGACCCTGGCTGTTAATAGGACGTTAAACAAAACAAACCTAACCAAACCAAACCAAACCAAACCCAAACATCCAATGTATACCCAGAGTCTAAATAGAGAGGCAGGGTATGTTATGTACCATGTACCCTCCCTAAACACCCAATGTACACCCAGGTTGTATATGTACCTTCCCTGATACATTCAATGTACAATGTACCCTCCCTAAACATCCAATGTACACCCAGGGTTCACACAGTAATGTAGGGTATTGTATGTACCATGTACCCTCCCTGATACATCCAATGTACACCCAGAGTCTAAATAGTGAGGCAGGGTACTGTATGTACCATGTACCCTCCCTGATACATTCAATATACACCCCACAGTCTACAAAGTCAGGAGGAGTATTGTATGTACATAATGTACCATATGTACCCTCCCTAAACACCTAATGTACACCCAGGGTCTAAATAGTGAGGAAGGGTATTGTATGTACCACATACCCTCCCTAAACACCCAATGTACACCCCTCTACACATCGTGACATGGAACATATTGATCCCAGGGTTTATTGTCTGTCGATTTACAACAGTACAAAAATTGGAAACTGGCATTAAATTAACCGCCATTGTATACACCAGACCTTATGTAAACACTGGCTCAGCAGCAATATAGGTTCTTTATTTACTAAATTATCATTCTCCAATATTTGATGTCATCATGTACGTGTAAATCAATGCCCTATTCTGTAGGATAAGAGAGTAACACAGAACTTATATGCTCCCACCATCTACAGGAGAGAGATTGATGGTACACCTACTGGTAACTTATCCTTCAGAGCTGTACCAAGCATTCACAACAACAGGATAGTGAAAAACAACAAGCAAGATCAAACTTGAACCGAAAACTCTCATATTATCCTGGTCCCTCATGCTTCCAGAATATTGAAATTATAAACAAAATCAAACTTTTATCATTTTAGTCCATACCTGATATGTCCAATTTCAAACTAGGGGAGATACATTAGCAATCTAATAATAGAATTCAGCTCCCTGATTCTTTGCCTATAAACATCAATTTACAGCCCCGATTAAGATATGCCCTTGGTCATCATAGTAACGGTACTTTAAGACTTTAAGATGCTATAACATTTGGATTTTTGATGATTCTGTTGGTTGAATGTCCCCTAAACCTTCATTAGAATAATGATTTTTATATTTTTCAGTTATGGTAAATCAGAATATGTTGGTTTACTTAGTTGTTTTCTTAATTACACTAGAAATATGAAAGATCATTTGGTATCTAACAGTTATATGGTAAAGTATTGGCATTATGTTCAAAATTCATTTTATTGCCATCCAGTAAATTATCACAAATCCATTAATTCTTTTTAATGCCATTAAGTTAATTATCACAAACAGATGATCTCCTTTTAGTGCCATGAAGTTAATTATCACCAATTTGTAAGTGCTAGTACACTAATTGTGACACCTGTTTTAATTAAGTCTAATACCATTGTCTATAGCCACTAATTAATCACAGTACCCACATTACACTTCCACTTCACCAATAAATCACAGTATAAGATTTCCAATTTAAATAACCTTTACACATTGACACCACACTAGTCAATAAAAGACAGTATAGGGCAGGCAGGGAAGGAGCTGGAGGGTCAGAAACAGTCTGGTCGATAACCAGTCTGACTGACCAAGCACCATCTCTGAAATCTTAAGGTCCCATCCTCAATGTATTTAGGTTCTTGGTATAGTTGCTTTATTTTGCAGGACTAATATATTGTGCTGCTTTCCAATTAGGGACTAGTTCACAGGGATTTAATTTAGCAAAAACTTCCAGATTGTTGAAAATTTTAGAGAAAATAGGTTAACATACCTATACATTATCTTTGAATAATATACAGTGTAGATATATGGGTATTTAATCTCACAGAATCTAGTAACTTGACATTGGCTATAGTGAAAATAAATCCACCTCAAAAATTTCCAACTATACAGTATACACCACATGTAAAGAGCTGAAATGCTGATGTCACTTTGATAAACATTTGAAGTGTGTGTAGTGTAAACATGGTGGATAAGGATTTTATCAGCAAACAACAATATAACAATCTATCCCGATCACACTGGCCATGAAGACATCACCGAAGACATCACGGTAGACCTTTCCTAAACCACTGTCTGTCTCCATAGGTATATAGATCTGAAACCTGTCCCCTTAACTTCCGAAGATAACACCCTGTCAGTCAGTCAGAGGTGACTTTTATACAACCTTCACACATCACAGATACATAGCCCGTTTAAGAATGTTACAGGGCATGCCTATTGAGGCGGGATGTACATTGAACATCTAAAATACAATTAGTACAGGACTTGGAATTCCAATTGTACTTAAATCACTCTCATGCTAGACAGTGGAATTTACCTGGTAAAAATGATCGTAATTCTACGCACTTTACTAAATTAGGGAATGACCCAGTGACCTGATCCACAAAACTTTAAAATAAAGGTCTACTAAAAGTTACCTTTTTGAAAACTAGGTATTATTTCTGTTTTACTGATGTTGTGGTAATGTCAACAAACATTTGAAAGGCAAATAACAAGATACAAAAAATGTACATGTAAATTGTCTCTGTGATTGATGGCTTAGGATATATAAAAACAACAAGGTGACCTAGATCTATATTAATCACCTAGTGTAATTTGTTTATTCTAAAAGAGGAACAGGATCATGATCATTACCACAACTTATACCACACCTGATGTAAATATAGGCCAACACATACAGTACCTGATATTAATATAGGCCAACACATAACACACCTAATATAAGTAAACCCACGCATACCAAACCTGATTGTGAATAGGCCTCACACATACCACACCTGATGTAAATATAGGCCCATACCTACCACACCTGATGTAAATATAGGCCCCACATACCACACCTGATGTAAATAGTCCCACACATACCACACCTGATGTAAATAGGCCCACACATACCACACCTGATGTAAATAGGCCCACACATACCACACCTGATGTAAATAATCCCACACATACCACACCTGATGTAAATATAGGCCCACACATACAACACCTGATGTAAATAGACCCACACATACCACACTTGATGTAAATAGCCCCACACATACCACACCTGATGTAAATAGGCCCACACATACCACACCTGATGTAAATAGTCCCACACATACCACACCTGATGTAAATAGGCCCACACATACCACACCTGATGTAAATATAGGCCCACACATACAACACCTGATGTAAATAGGCCCCACACATACCACACCTGATGTAAATAGGCCCATACATATCACACCTGATGTAAATAGGCCCCAAAAACCACACCTGATGTAAATAGGCCCATACATACCACACCTGATGTAAATAGGCCCATACATACCACACCTGATGTAAATAGACCCACACATACAACACCTGATGTAAATAGACCTACACATACCACACCTGATGTAAATAGGCCCCACATACAACACCTGATGTAAATAGACCCACACATACAACACCTGATGTAAATAGACCCACACATACCACACCTGATGTAAATAGGCCCCACATACAACACCTGATGTAAATAGGCCCATACATACCCCACCTGATGTAAATAGACCCACACATACCCCACCTGATGTAAATAAGCCCACACATACAACACCTGATGTAAATAGGCCCACACATACTACACCTGATATAAATAGGCCCACACATACTACACCTGATGTAAATATATGCCCACACAATACCACACCTGATGTAAATAGGCCCCACATATCACACCTGAAGTAAATAGGCCCACACATACAACACCTGATGTAAATAGGCCCACACATACCACACCTGATGTAAATAGGCCCACACATACAACACCTGATGTAAATAGCCCACAATACCACACCTGATGTAAATAGGCCCACACATACTACACCTGATGTAAATAGGCCCACACATACCACACTTGATGTAAATAGGCCCATGCATAACACACCTGATGTAAATAGACCCCACATACCACACCTGATGTAAATAGGCCCACACATACCACACCTGATGTAAATAGGCCCATGCATACCACACCTGATGTAAATAGACCCACACATACCACACCTGATGTAAATAAGCCTGCAAGTTATTACAGTATTAAAGTACACGCATTACCTTTGTTGCATCCCTCTCAGCCTCAAAAGTCTATAGGTCTACCAGAGTCTGGGCCCTTTTGTAACTTACCATGAGAGTATATAGGCCTATATATAGGTACCATATTCTGTGACCACTGTAACGGGACTTCAGTTAGCTTAGAAAGTTTAGGGACATTGTCCTGTCACTCGGACATACATAAACCATTTTTACTTCCATGTCTATTGCTACTCCTGTCACCTAAACATCAACATAGTGAACCATCAACAGTCAACAGGTTAGAGCTGTGTATATAAACTAGGGAAAGATAATAAATTTTGAGTTGACCTGAGTACAAGGAATATCAGGTAATGAACCTTAATTAGCATTCCGACATTCTGTAATAATCTTCTGCATAAAAGTTTATGTTTTTCTTTTACTAAAGACCCTTATAAAATATCCTCTTTATATGTTGTATTAACATAAATGTACTATTTACAAGAAAATATTTTATCTTAACTTAAATATTTTTGTTTCCGAACAAGATTCTCTTAATTTTTGAAAATGTAGATACATTGTGTATATGACACCACAGACTTACTAAGTCTAGTTGTGATATCAACATTTATGATTAAAATTGTATGTATTAATTTGTAACTGAGATACTATTGTTACTCTTCGAGAAATGTGAAGAAAGTCTAACCTCATACCTATCTTCATCATGAGATAAATATAGACATATTGTGACATATTTTGGCAGGATAGTTCATTAGTCACCAAACACAAGAAGCAACAGGCACAAATCGATAGTACTGGATGGAGAAATACATGCATAATTCATCTGCAATCTGTCCACCAGAAACATATACTGATTTAACATATGGCACAAGGAACTGGCGATATCATACAGAGTTTACTGAATACTGACCACCATACAGTAGTCGCTGAATACTGACCACAATACAGAGGTTACTGTATACTTACCACCATACAGAGGTCACTGAATACTGACCACCATACAGAGGTCACTGAATACTGACCACCATACAGAGGTCACTGAATACTTAGCACCCTACAGAGGTCACTGAATACTGACCACCATACAGAGGTCACTGAATACTGACCACCATACAGTAGTCACTGAATACTGACCACCATACAGAGGTCACTGAATAGTGACCACCATACAGAGGTCACTGAATACTTACCACCATACAGAGGTCACTGAATACTGACCACCATACAGGGGTCACCGAATACTGACCACCATACAGAGGATATTGAATACTGACCACCATACAGAGGTCACTGAATACTGACCACCATAGAGAGGTCACTGAATACTGACCACCATACAGAGGATATTGAATACTGACCACCATACAGAGGTCACTGAAAACTGACCACCATACAGAGGTCACTGAATACTGACCACCATACAGAGGTCACTGAATACTGACCACCATACAGAGGTCACTGAATACTGACCACCATACAGTAGTCACTGTATACTGACCACCATACAGAGGTCACTGAATACTGACCATGCCACAGAGTGGCCACTTAATACTGACCACCATACAGAGGCTATTGAATGCATAATTCAACTAAATCTGTCCACTAGAAAATTATGAATTTCCTTATGGCTAAAGGTATAGGGATCTAAAACTGAATACTCAATAAATCGGTCAAATCTGTACCATACACTTGAACAGGTGGTGATTTTATCACCTCAGTTGTTGGATTAGTACCTTAACAAACACTCGATCTTAATTTACAGAGGAAACTTGGGCTAACCTACATCTTTGTCAATGTCAAACTATCTATCAGTATAACAGCCCATTTGACAAATGACTGAGCAGATCTAGAGTCTTGTTGGGTTCCGACAACACAAACGGTTTTCGAATTTTACATTTTTTCAATTAAGTCAGGATGTATTATAAGCTTCAGGTATTATTGATTTATCAAAACTGATAAACATACATATTTTTAGTAATGGGTAGTCTTATTTATGCTCTGGAATCATAATTGCTCTAAATATAACTTAAATTACAATTTCTATATACCCGGTACTTATACTTATAGAGCAAATTATATGGGTGTTACTTAAATGTTGTGACTAAAGCTGTTAAGGTTGAAAGATGCGCTAAGATCTGAGTACACTAAAATAAGTACATCTACAGTAAGCTATGATGAAATTTCTATGACACTTGATATGTGGTTTTTGTACATGATTAATGAGTTCTGACCAACAGACATTGTGATACACCATTATATAATTATTAACATCTAGGGAGGTGAGTACAAAGATTTATCAACATAATTAAGTTAAGAAATCTTGAGATAGCAGGCCTATGAGGCCAGATAAATAGAGCCTCTTCAGGTTTTAAGTCATTAATGTTCTGAATTTTGAATAGAAATAAAAAGCAATGGAAAACTACTGATGATCTTAAAGAAATATACTTTCTTTTTAAAATGTAATAACTGGGAAATCCCCATGGTGCTATTTTTAGTGAGACACACAGACTGATGCAATGTTGCTAGCCATCGCTTACAACATTTCGGAGGTTGAATACTGATCATCATAATATGGAGGTTACTGAGTAAAGGCATATATATATATATATAACATTGAGGTTACTGAATACTGACCACCATATGGAGGTTACTGAATACTGACCACCATATGGAGTTTACTGAATACGGACCACCATATGGAGGTTACTGAATACTGACCACCATATGGAGGTTACTGAATACTGACCACCATATGGAGGTTACTGAATACTGACCACCATAGGGAGGTTTCTGAATACTGACCACAATATGGAGGTTAATAAATACTGACCACAATATGGAGGTTAATAAATACTGACCACAATATGGAGGTTACTGAATACTGACCACAATATGGAGGTTAATAAATACTGACCACCATAGAGAGGCTACTAAATACTGACCTACATATGGAAGTTACTGAATATACTGACCACCATATGGAAGTTACCAGGTACTGAATACTGACCACCATAAGGAAGTTACTGAATCTTGACCACCATATGGAAGTTATTTAATACTGACCACCATAAGGAAGTTACTGAATATTGACCATGATATGGGGGTCGTTGCATGAATATTGACCATAGTTATGTGGTAAAAGTCGATAGAGGTCTTTACTGATATGACATGGCTATTTCATTGCTCTTCAGCATAAGTAAGGCACTGTCTACGTGGTAATACAAGTTTCCATGATGAATATTGATAATTCTTCAACAATAATATCCATCCTCAATGGTCATTCATCTGAATAGCATGCATCATATAAGATTAGAAGTACCATAAATTGTTACCATACTGGTTAAGATTGATACAAGTACAAGATTTTATATCAGAAAGAACTTGTAATGAACTTGTACTTTCTGATATAGAATATTGTACTTGTATCAATCAACCTTCCCAAAACAAATACAAGTTAGAGTACCTGTCTATAAATATATATAGTATTGATAACATGCCAAGATAAAGCATTAATGGCGGTCATATATATATATATATATATACATACATACTTCTACTTGAGACTAACTTGTAAACCAATAATTGTCTATAATTAACATAAACAGTATCCTGTCCATATGATGGATTTATAGCTTACAGCTAGTGCTGTAGACTTGTAATTGTAGTGTAAAAATGGCTGATTTCATACATAAACGTATATGGTTTATAGTAAATACATTATACAGTTAGGGCTATAATGGAAAAACAATGTTTGAGGATATTCTTTTTCAATTAACGTTATTGATTTTCTTAGATCAAATAATATATCATAAATGTCTTAAATCTATATTGATATATATTTAGTATAGTACTGTTCAATGGAAGACAAAATAGCCAAATTGGCTGCTGATATATAAGGTAAAGCCTTGTGGAGATTTCATCATATAGATTTAGGTCAGTTGACTTGAGGCATCAGCTGTTTATTCCTATTAATTGTGATATTTAAACAACTCCAGGCCCCTATCTGGTAACGTGTGGCTATTAGACAAACAGAGCAAATTCTTTCCTCATACATCTGTGGAGGTCATACTGTAATGATGGGTCCGATATAAGTTTTTCATATATGTGTTACCATGGAAACAGATGTACAGTATATGGGTTAAACATGTAGATATTAGTGTTGTACATGTATAAGGAATCAGACCATCTTCATTATGACAGCCGACCTAGCTAGGTAACTTAGTAGTAACTACATTAACACCTCGACAGGACTGTAATTATAGAAACACGTCCCAGACAGACCAGTAGATGTTAATGGCTATGGTATGAGGGCTCTCTAAGCATATCTACACTATGTTATTTAGTATAAATGTGCTCCTCTCGGTATGTAGAGTTTACAGTTAGTTTTTACAAGGCGTCGTTATTTGATGTGACACACTAAAATAATGGTGAAAATATAAGGAAGACAAACTTAGATAGGAATCAAACACAGCTCCCAGATGTTTTGTAACAGCTCCCAGATGTTTTATAAGTTTAACATAAAGTGCCAATTGTTAGACTGTATTTAAGTGACAGAGATTGCATTTAACGAGTGACAGAAATTGTATCTAACGAGTGAGAGAAATTGTACTTAATGAGTGACAGAGACTGTATTTAACGAGTGACAGAAATTGTATTTAATGCGTGACAGACTGTATTTAATGAGTGAGAAATACTGTATTTAACGAGTGACAGAAATTGTATTTAACGAGTGACAGAGACTGTATTTAACGAGTGACAGAAATTGTATTTAATGCGTGAGACTGTATTTAACGAGTGACAGAAATTGTATTTAACGAGTGACAGAAATTGTATTTAACAAGTGACAAATTGTATTTAACGAGTGACAAAGACTGTATTTAACGAATGACAGAAATTGTATTTAACGAGTGACAGAAATTGTATTTAACAATTAATAGAAATTGTATTTAACAAGTGACAAATTGTATTTAACGAGTGACAAAGACTGTATTTAACGAATGACAGAAATTGTATTTAACAAGTGACAGAAATTGTATTTAACGATTAATAGAAATTGTATTTAACAAGTGACAAATTGTATTTAACGAGTGACAAAGACTGTATTTAACGAATGACAGAAATTGTATTTAACGAGTGACAGAAATTGTATTTAACGATTAATAGAGATTGTATTTAACGAGTGAGAGATACTGTATTTAACGAGTGAGAGATTGTATTTGATGAGTGACAGAGACTGTATTTAACAAGTTACAGAAATTGTATTTAATGAGAGACAGAGATTGTATTTAACAAGTGAGAGATACTGTATTTAACGAGTGAGAGATTGTATTTGATGAGTGACAGAGACTGTATTTAACAAGTTACAGAAATTGTATTTAATGAGAGACAGAGATTGTATTTAACAAGTGACAGAGATTGTATTTAACGGGTGACAGATTAATGAGAGACAGAGATTGTATTTAACAAGTGACAGAGATTGTATTTAACGAGTGACAGATTAATGAGAGACAGAGACTGTATTTGACAAGTGACATACTGAATTTATTTAGTGACAGAGATTGTTACAAGTGACCAAGGCTGTATTTAACACTATGTACAAGCCATTCCTTTTCCTTTCACAATTTTTTTTTTCACTTTTCTGTGAATTTGATTATCTATAAGTGTAGCTGATGTCATTTCTCTATCCATCACTTACAAGTCTGACATACTGATAATCATTTAGTGGTGTTTATTAATATCACTGTCTTAAACGTCATGATTGATCTCTCTCTCTTTAATTTTACTCTTTGTGTCATTTTTATGGTTAACTACATAGGTAAAAAAAAATATCTGGTAAGTCATATATAATCTCATAACAGATTATAGCAATACTCGAGCTTTGAGAAAATGGTTACATATTTATATATATATACATATTTAGATCTGTATTATACTAGTATAACTATTTATTCTCGATAGGGAAATCCATCTTCAGGATCACCGATTTGGAAACAACAATCAGATAATGAAACTGAATAACAAAATAACAATTTGTGTGGAAGAGTTCTAAAAATGTACAAGTATGTAGATGTGCATTTTTTGCTTGTCACTAGCTGTATGTAGTTACTAATACAATATGATGATTAGAGCATAAATTATGTATGTTCAGCTATTATATATTTTGTAAATATTTTGAACTGGTAAGAATTGCCACATGTCATCTTAAAACATGTACAGCTTACAACAGTTTCATAGTATCTAATACAAAACATGTTAAGAAAATCGATGACCCTGTCTAACTGTTGTGTGAGCGCCACAATATATCGAGATGCTCGGAATAGCTGGAGGGTGTCTCATACACTGTTTGTACACGTGGACCTAAAACTCCGAGCTCTACATGTTTACAATAAACTGCACATTACCGTCAAGAAACAGTTACGTCTGCTTATAAACGCAGTAGTGTGCTACACGTAAACACAACTTAGAGAATCTCTGTGAAATATGATTATTTATGATAATGAGCATGATGTTATATCGGTAACATACCGCTCTGGTACCACTCCCCATCCGCCTCTTCCTCCATCTCCCCGAGGATGTCCCCTGTCTGCATGTTACTGTCCCGGGGGTACTGTAATTCCCAGCCCCCGTGTCAGAGTAGCAGGATAAATCCGCAGCCGAGTTACACTCCTTCTCAGCACAACGTGGCACACTGTACCATAACACCAATATCTGACAGACAGCTACACCGCAGTCACATGATCGATCATGTGATTTGCTAGGCCAGAGCGCTCCGGCGCCGTTCTCGGCTTCTAACAGTACTTTCCTGTTCGACATTATTGAATTTCCCATTGACAACATAAGTACAACATAATTAAAAGATACATACGCTAATGGAATGGTTTACAGCCAAGTTAAAATTGTCAAGAATTGAATCCTACGGACATATTCGCAAAAATAAAAGATCGCGAAAATCAAGTATTTTACAGTAGGTATTTGCCATTGTCATTCGAGTGATTGTGACTTTTATTGGAATCATATTGGATTTATCTGCCGCGGGCATTTAGTATAATACATTACGCTCTAACGATGAGATACTTGGTTACAATTGATATGAAGGATAATGTGTTACTGTAGTATGTCACCGATCAATCACGCACCTGGATATTTCAGTGATTATTTCAAAACACGGACCATTTAAGTTATATTACAAATTATATACGTTTCCCATTTCCAATGGATGGCTTAGAGCAAATTTGGACCGAATCCTGTCATTGAAAAGAAGGATGATTTAAAAGAATTTCCTCTTTTAGTCACAATTTCCCTGGTGACTGACCCAGACCCATCATTTAGACAAACTGTTCATTCCCCCATGGATGCTTCAGTCGTAATTGGGAACAAATCCTATCGTTCCTACAGAAGGATTTCAAAATATTTGCCCTCCTAGCCCAATCCCTTGAGCAGAATCACTAAATCACCAATTGTGAAAAATTTATTCTTATTCCACCCAGAGACCTATATTAATTTTAGTATATAGGTCTCTGTTCCACCAAAAATGCTTCTGACAAGATCTTATCAAAATTCATTCCGTCCTTAAAGGACTTACCCGTATTTCCCCTATTGGGACTAATCCACCTTTTATGCAAATTTGTTCTTTCCCCTAAGTATGCTTCAGAACAAATTTTGTCAAAATACATTCAGTTGTTCATGACTAGAAGCAATTTTAGGACAAGTTGCTGGACGCCGTGACATGGTACATTTAAAGCTCATCCGTCCTTTTGAACCAGGTGAGCTCCCAGTAATAAATCGAATGACATTTGGTTGTCATGTGTACAACAAGGAGATCTCATGTTGTCATTCTTATTTTCTGAAATCCTTTGAAGTGACTGAAACATGACACCAAAACTATTTATACCAGGATTCTTTACAATTAAGTTGTGACTGATATATCTATCATTAAATTTACAACAAATCTCACAGTTTTTAAAGTAAACCATGAAAGGCATCTGCAAACATGAGCGAATTCCTGGTGTTTCGTAAGATGTAGTTTTTAAACGTTAATGCCCAGCAGGCGCGATCCAGGATTTCGAAGGGGGGGTTCCAGTAATTTAGTGATAATGTGAGCGGCATAGGTGCGAGCCGATTTTTTTTGGCGAGGGGTCTGGGGGCCGCCAAGGCGAAGCCCCCGGCGGAAAACGAATATAGCAAATTTGCAATCGTTCGGGATCGTTTTCTAGAGATCTAATGAAATGAATGTGAGCATGGAGGGTATAGATGTTCATTTGAATACTGAACGTAAATTTCTTTTATTTTTTTAAATTTTTTTTTTTCACTAGAAATATTTGAAAGACAGAGAAAACTTTTTATTTCTATAATAGAATGACTCTAAAGATTTTTTTTTATACATATCTTTTTAATTGTGGAATATCACTATATCACTTGAAAATAGTTGGAGCCCATTTCTAATTAAAAATTAATACATCATTCAGTTTCTATGATGGTATATTTAATTGATTAAACAAAAGACAAATATAACAATGATAAAAATGATAAAATGAATAATAGTAAGTGAAATAATAATTTTTATTTTCATTTTTCCAAAAAATTACTACAGACAATGCATATTTATTATAATCATGACAGTTTATCAAAGAGTAGACAAGTTCTTCAGCTTTGTTAGATGATGCAATGTATCATCCTAAAACATCAAACAAGACCACTGTAGTAATATATATACATGTATGACAGTATGGCACCAGAGTAAAACAGTATCGCAGAACACAGTTCAAGAAAAACCTATTTCATATCAAGTTTTTTAAGAATTTGTTGTAAAAAAAACAAAACAAATGCATCAAGAATTTCTGTCATGAAACAGACCCTGAAGATTGGTTTGTACTATTAGCCTTCTGTCATTGTGAGCTTCCTGTTAGTCGAGAGACATGCAGTGTAGTACAGTTTATGGCAAGCCAAGTTGTCATTTATTCGCAGAGCAATGTTGATCCAGTATTTTGACAAATTATATAAGATATCTTATATGTTTATGAGATATCTCATGTGCTTATAAGATATCTTATATGTTTATAAGATATCTTATTTAAAATTTAATAGATATCCTTATATAATATATAAGATATTTCATAAAAGATATAAGATATCTTATAAAGAAAAGTATCTTATTAAGAACGAGACTCTCGTGAGACCGGCAAAACCTAAAAGTTTGAGAATGACTGCTCCTTCTGTAAGGTAATTTCTGTTTCTTGGAAGCCAAGTGGAACATGCACAATCAACCCTCTTACGCGACAACGATAGGCACAGAACAGATGTTGTGTTCGAGCAAACATGAATATATGGCAATTATAAATCTGTTTCAAACCATTATATGTAGTTTCAGCTTCATCTTGGCTCCTTCATCGAATGGAGGAGAGTTCATTATCTCGGATTCAAATCTCGTTCTTTATAAGATATCTTATAATCGAATTATATAAGATATCTTATATATTTTCCTTTATAAGATCTTTTATATAATATATAAGATATCTCATATAATATATAAGATATCTTATTTAATTTTCTTTGTAAGATATCTTATATCTTTTATGAGATATCTTATATATTATATAAGATATCTTATAAAGAAAAGTATATAAGATATCTCTTATTATATAAGATATCTTATCAAGTTTATAAGATATCTTATATAATTTGGTAAAATCCTGGATCAACCTTGCTCCGTGAATAAATGACAACTTGGCTTGCCATAATATTTACAAGTGTGACTTATTAATGAGAACAGGCCCACGTTTCTTCAATGTTCCTTAACATAAAACTTAAATTTCTATAGGAAAAAACATTACAAACCTTAAGAAGGAACTCTTAGTTGAGGAACCTTAAATTCTGTAATGTTTTCCTATTACGTTAAGGAATTTTCTTAAGTATATTGATAAAACTGGCCCCTGATGGGTGAACAGAATCAAAATGTGATAGGACATTTCATTGTATTTTGACACTCTTCTTCAACAGTACATCTGGATGGATGATTCTATTTAACTACAGGTAGAATTCATTATGTTTGACTTGATAAAAATATGACAGCTGATATTTAACTACAGGGTTTGCGGGTTTGTGTTTCTCTGAGAAATGGACCAGTCTGTGCTATTGTGTCTATGTGCAAAATGCTTTACCTTAATTGCTCCGAATGACATGTGACAGGCCTCCTGTATGTTGCTCAGTGAGGAAGTCACCTACTACTACAAGGGGACCCCACCTCAAAATGACTCTAGCTGTTCACTGGGCAATAAAACCAGCAAACAAACAAACAGGTACAGCACACAACCAAGAGTTGTTGCCACATATCTATAATTTGACATTATTTGACAAAATGTTTGCAAAGAGCTGAGATCTTGATGAAGATATGAAATACTTGTTCAACTTGACACGAAACATGTTTTGAATACTATTTGTTTCTTATTTGATATCTTAAAAGCTCATACCAATAAACGATATCATATTCAATATTACCATGTATGTTAAGCAAATTGAATGTCCACAGTTTTTATTCCTTGGCAGTCAGTCATATGTATAGCACTCTATTGCACACAAAATATTGCATGACTATTAAAGCGATATTGTTCATAGTATGATGGTATAAGATGTATAAAGTCACAAAATCCAGTAGTAAACAATGTATCATACAACATATATAGATCCTGGTCTTTGTTGATAAATATATGACCAACAGCAAACATAAAATGCTAAAAATGTAAACATTAGGATTATTTTTTCTACTGAAAGCAAATATGTACTAATTATGGTAGTGTGTATGAATTGCAGTTTCTGAAGTATATTGTATAACACATTGGAATCAAAATTTGTGTCGTTATAACACTGTATTAACATTTTCTCATCTAGCATATAACATGACAAAAATTGTAGAAGTGCTAATTCATCGTATGATAATGGCACTTATATCTGTTAAAACTTCATAACGCAGAAAAGTCTTTGTACTATAGTAAGCATGTTATTTTATATAGAAAGCATGTGTCACAAATAAATAAGCATTTTGTTTGTACATTTCGAGTTAAAACTGTAATTTGTAAACAAAATATCACTCTACAAATACAGACACTAAGACTCTCGTAATCCAACACACATTCCAGACATTCTTTGAGACATATTTCAACCTACTATAACTTACATTCCTCACATGGTTAAGTTTTATTAAGGAGAGTCACTCTCCTTATGCGACAACCATGTAGTGCCTTTTACCAATGTTAAATTATGCAACCAGACATTATACATCTATTATATTATAGTTTACTTTATTCTTGTTTATAAAATCATGTCGATAACAATATAGCCATTGCTCACTGGCCCTACATCCCCATACAAACCAGCAAAGAGGAAAGAAGACTGATGTAAGTATCAGTAAATAATATATTTTAACAAAATCAGAAGAGGCATAACAGTAATTTCCTTAAGAAATAGATACTCATAACTTTATCACATATAGGCATAAGTAACAGGGTCAATGCAGAACAATGATAAATTGCCAGGAAATTTCATCTTAAGGGGAATAACACTATCAGATTAAGAAAGAGAAAGTCAGAAAGTTTGAGGAACTAGGCAACTGCATCTTATGGCAAATACTGGTAACTCTATCAAATATAGGAAAGGGGGAAAACAGGAGTTTTATGGAACTAGGAAACTTCATCTTAAGGGGAATAACTCCCTTAGATTTAGAAAAGGGGAAAATCATGATCAGGAAATTTGAGGAACTAGGCAATTTCATCTTAAGGCAAATACTGGTAACTTTATCAAATTAAAAAAGTCTGAAAGAAATTGCTTCCTTATCTAGCAGGTAAAAAAAACCTAATAAAATATTGATGAAAAAAAATCACAACAAGGGGAATAACCCAACAATATTTTCATCCTTGCAAAACATGCAAAAATGCAAAATATAACAGTAATGTATTATGGCAAGTTTGAAGGAAATTGCTGAATGTACTTCATCAGATACCCTGATAGACATGTTATATTGTAGACTGCGGACAATTTATTCCAATATTAATACACCTTACAACAAATCTTGTTGTTGGAGCGACCAGTAAACGTCTGGGGAAAACCTTGAATGGTCGGGCAGTGGATGATATAGTTGTTGGAGATTAACCCTCCAGGTGTCGTGGTGAAAGGCCAGTCATCTAGTGCACTACCCAACCAGATTATCACTTTGAGAACTACATTACAAGCATGTACATATAACATATAGGCAATAAATAAACTTATTGTTCAACATAAAAATACACATCAACAATTGTGCTTCATATACTGTAAAAGTGGAAATGTTCGCGGCATGAAAATTTTCGCTTATTTCGCGATCATTAAATTTCCGCGAAAATATCCCCACGCGAATATAATAACATATGAAAATATTGGCACGCGAATATTTCCACATCCAAGACATCCTGCTGTAAACCATGTCGTCTGTGATGTGTAACGTTGTCATGGTCGGTCATTTGTCTGAGACATTGCTATACTAATTATTTAAGTAATTGGTAAAATGATAATATTGCATCTAGTTTAATGTTGATTGATCATTAAACTTTCTTCATTTCATGATAATTACGATTGCTTCTACGATACTGTACATATCAATCACAAAGCTGGTTGGTCATTGTGTAGCTATAGGCCCCAAAACAGCACACATTTCAGTTGTGACAAATAAATAAACTTGCTTGTATTAAAAATGTTTATGTTAAGTATCCGCATAGTTATATGTTTTATTTGAATCAGAAACTATCGAGTTAACTGTATGTGAATGAATGGTCTGTTTAATATATAGGAAATACGAAAGGGCTACTATAGAAATAGGTCTATATATGTTGGTAAAATTAGGTCAGAACATCAGTTTGTCTGCTTTTTAATTGCCAAGTCGTATTTAATTACAGTGTACTACCAAACTTATTTGATACCTGCAAATCAACTATCGCTAATTGGGACACCTGGCGTTGTTTTGACTAGACATGAAAGCATAACACGTCACTCGGCATGACCGGCCGTCCGATCCTTTCAACTTGACCGCGACTGACGCCTTGCGTGGCCTGTCTACCTAGCTTGAGGGAGCAGGTTTTCGCAGCGCGAAAATATACTTTTATCATGACTGAGAGCGCGAAAATATCCACACTGCAAACACTTTGGAAGCTGACTAAGCGAAAATTTCAACGCGCAAAAATATCCACTTTTACAGTATTTGGAATTATTAATCTGGACACTTACCAGAAAGAGAAATATCCATATTAACAAGATTAAATGCTATTACAAAACATTTGTATAAAGTAGCACCATGTATACTTGTGACTCTGTTCTATTGTTATATCAAGCTGTTTTAGATATAGGTAGCAGTGTAAATATACCTGTTCTAACGACAACACTCATACAAAGTCATGGAATGATAAAATTAAGTAAACCCTGAATATCACAATGCTAATTATATTCTTACCGGTGCTGTCAACATAAAAAATATAACTTTTAAGGTTTCTGCATCTACAGGTTCTACAAGTCTCAAACGTCTGTTTGTATGGCAAGCCAAGTTGTCATTTATTTGCGGAGCAAAGTTGACCCAGTATTTTACCAAATTATATAATATATCTTATATGTTTATGAGATATCTTGTATGTTTATAAGATATCTTATTTAAAGTTTATAAGATATCTTATATAATATATCTTGTATCTTTTATAAGATATCTCATAAACTTTTATTTTTGAGATACAAAAAATGTATCTTATAAAGTATATAAGATATCTCATAAAAGATATAATATATATCTTATAAAGAAAAGTTTAAAAGATATCTTATAAAGATGAATATATGGCAATTATAAATCTATTTCAAACCATTTTATGTAGTTTCTGCTTCATCTCGGCTCTTTCATCAAGTGGGGGAGAGTTCATTATCTCAAATTCAAATCTCGTTCTTTATAAGATATCTTATAATCAAATTATATAAGATATCTTTTATAATAATTTCCTTTATAAGATATCTTATAATCTTATATAATATATAAGATATCTCATATAATATATAAGATATCTTATTCTTTTTTTTTTTTATAAGATATCTTATATCTTTTATGAGATATCTTATATATTATATATGATATCTTATAAAGAAAAGTATATAAGATATCTCATTTAATGTATAAGATATCTTATAAAGTATATAAGATATCTTATACAATTATATAATATATCTTATATAATTTGGTAAAATCCTGGATCAACATTGCTCCTTGAATAAATGACAACTTGGCTTGCCATAGTTTGTCCTACCTCAGAGTATGTACAGCTCTGTTGAAACTAAAGGAGGGATGCTAATTTTGGCCTTTCTTCCCCCTAATTAGTGATAATGCTTACATTTTGCAGGAAGATAATTTAAGATGAGCTGCATATTGTATTATGTTCAAAATATCTTTTGTATGGGCTCATAGAAAATTGGGAGGTCAAAGTGAGATGGTGTAAAATGAACATTTTTTTGTTGCAGTTCTTACAAATGAAATATTGTCAGTAAAAATTATAATTTTTGTTACAGTAAGTAGTTTCTGTTAAATAACTAGCAGATTTTAAGAATTCAGCTGAAAAAAAACCCAGTAAATAAATGATAAAGTAGGCCAAGGTCACAATTTCTGAATGGTCTATTTTTTTATATCAAATACTTTAATAAAATTACCAAAAACTTCTTAAGAAATTGGCACCCCTCCTTTGTGGCCTTTATTAACATTTAAAGCAACTTTTCATATAAATATAAGATATTTTACGCTATCAATTTTCACAATGTCTGACACTTCACACTATTCCTGTGTGATTTCAGTTCACTTCTCCTGAGTCTACAAGTTTGAGGCACAAAAACCAAATCACTTTCAATGAACTCTCACCTTTTGGAGGACCCAAAATTTAAACAAAGATAAATTTACCCTTATTTATGTAGCTGTGTAGGATATATAGAACAGTGAATGGCATACTAATAAATGATATTCAATAAGTTTTTAAGATCATGTGTCAGGATTCAAGGCTTTTCAAGGCCATAAGTGAATTTAAGGTGTTTCAAGGATAACAGCAGAATAATAAATTCAAGGACTTTTCAAGGTTCGTCATATAGCAAAAGACTGTATGCAACCTGCCAGGGGTGTAGCTGGTGGGGTTTGAATGTGCAAGCACTGCGAGCATGTGTTATGATAACATGACAGCTACACCCTTGCCAACATACTTTACAAACTCTTTGAGGACTTTTCAGTTTTGAATTTCAGTGAGGTCGTTTGAATCTCAAAGACTAAATTGTTTAAAGTTGTCAAATAATATCACAAATTGTTTGAGCATACCATTGCTCTCAACCTTAGCACTGACCCCTAAAAAGTCATTTAAATCATGAATATAATTGATAAACTTCTTTCACATCATAAATGCTTTGTCGAGATTCCAACTTTTGTTATTTAAGGTATTCATGAAGTAAATCTATTTGGGGTCCGTGCTGAAATCTCATACGGTAGGATGGTGAAGGTGGTCACTTAGCGATGGGAAGCTCCTCCATGTTGACTTTGCCAAAGTGCTGTGTAATCCTATATCTCGCTAGGTCCTTCCTCGTCACCATGCCAATAACCTACAAACGTCCAACTACCAGCTCAGAAATCTAAACACCACAATTAATTACAGCTCATTCTTCAATTCTTTTTACGTGTTATCTGCCTCATATGGTTTTTCCTGTCTGTTGCAAAAACACGTTCTTTTACAATTAAGTTCTAACATGTATTGGTGATATGACATTCAGTATTGACTAATCAAAACAGCACATCCTATTTACTATATTCAATATCAGTAGCTTTTTCTTCAGTGATGATGAAATAAGTGGATTAATTTGCTCAAATCCTCAAACCTTTTACATACAAGCCATTAAAGAAAACCAAAGAATATTGTATGAATAGCTAGCCCATTCAAAATGGTCCCAAAGTCTTGTTGTAAAATATTACTGATTTATTAGAATATGGCGTCAAAGATTACCCTTCTATTCACATTAAGAAAAAAAGTATATGATGCTCTATGTGAAAAATAACAGAATTTCTCCTGTTATTTCTTTACTTGTATAATAGCAGATCATATAAACTTCTGCTCATTGTGTCATACTCACCGAACTTAACCATTCATAAAATAATATTCCTTATATTCTACCTTCTTAAGGTGTTATAAGAGTTTAGTTCAGTAAGCCTCAGACATTTCTCTGGTAAAACTGATATGAACTGACCTGGTGTTTTCTGTTGACAACAACAACATGTCGAAGTCCAAGTGCCCTGAACAGGCGGAAAATTCTGGGAAATGATGCACACTAAAATGAAAGAAACCCAGTGGAACAAGGTTGACTTAATCAGTTGATAACACACAAATAAGAACTCTGACTCTGTCTGCACCTGAACTTCAGTGGAAAAATGAACAACAGTAGTATGTCCGAAATGAAAGAATGAATATCTACTGTGTTATTGATCACACTTCTGCACTTCCATGAATTTTTATTTTATTTTTGGAAAATTTGGGTATTGCCATCGATCAGAGATAAAGAGATAAAATAAAATGTTATAGAAAGTGTATAATTGATCAAATTTGTATAAATTTGGCAATCTTATAATTTACTCAACAGTAATAATCTAGAAACAAAGAGCTGAATTGTATTGATGATCATCAAAATTTAATGAGGAGCTTTGGTAGAAAGTACATGTATATGGGAGACGTTTCATGAAAATTCTTTCAAAAGGCATCACTCAAACTCCATCTACTAATTACATTAGCCTGACCATCTTAAATATGTTTGAATTTGGTCAATTATTGAATTAGAACCAAGGAACTACATTTGAAAATGTATAAGTGAAGATTCATTGAAATATTACTCCTTCAAATGTTCAAAAGATATCATTCAGAAATCATCGGACACTGTACCAGCAACATGTACAATTTGTCTAATCAGTGATTTGGTAATTCGTGCACTAGGCAATAACATTTCAAAATCCAATAATTTCTACAAAAGATTCATGCTATTATATCTGTGGTAGCAGTGTACAGTAAAAATGCCAAATTCTGAAAAATATGGCACATGTTTTAGATATGTAAACATTGCCAGTTAACCTTACATATAACCTCTAATAAAGTATATATATTTGAAATCTGTACAACATTTGCAATTTTAATAGAGCTCTGAAGGATAAGTAAATTGATATTTTCTGTGATTTTTAGAGCTGTGAATACCATGGTAACAGCTTAAAAAATTCTCAAAAATTGCAAAATATTATGATATTTGACCCAAAATAGCACAATTCTCTACACAATTTTTTTTCTGAAACCTATTTAAAATTAAATATCTCTATCCCAAAGACAGAATTAATCTTGTTTGGACATATGTTGTAAATTAAGTTTTTCCGCTATCTTACCTTTTCTGTGGGCTTCCATTTTGAGCTGTAGTCAAAACTAAATTTCCTGTGTAAACACATGTTCGGAAAATCCGGATATTTAAAATCCGGAACCAATTTATTGATTTTTGTTTTAATAAATATGATGCCTGTATGTACTACTTCATACTGAATATACCAATTATAGTTTACATTTATTTTTTCATTTTTTATGCATATCATAATACAGGAGTTATTTGCTTAACAAAAAAATCGCCCATGGCCAGGCTGTCTTACTGTGGTGTGCTACCTGTACAAAATCAGAATCCACTCTTTTATAGATTAAGCCTAAATATTACTGTATGGTATGTTTCAATAAAGAAAGCGACTTTTCAACTTACATGTGACACAGAATAAGCACCAGGATTCAAAAATGATTTAAGGTCAATGTGGAAATTTCGTTCTTGTGGCGAAATGTGAATTTGCTGAAAGATTGAAAATAATAGCATTAACATTTATTTGTCAGCTATCTACCAGTAGTCATATTTTTATATTACAAAACTGTAATTTTCTTAGTCTTTAATTATTGAAGAACTTAAAAGTTGTGAAGTTATATTTACGCACAACGCCAACAAAAAATTGAACTGAAAATAAATATCCTCAGCAACAGATGAATTAGAAGATACATCAATATTAGTCTCAGACTATTCGAATGATGTCAGCATCATTGAGTAATCTCTGAATATTCTCATGTACATAGGGTAGACATCCCAGGATACACACAGGGGGAATACTACCTAGGGTAGACATCCCTGTATACTCACATGTACAGGTGTAAACCTGGGGTAGACATCCCTGTATACTCACATGTACAGGTGTAAACCTCTGGTAGACATCCCTGTATACTCACATGTATAGGTGTAAACCTGGGGTAGACATCCCTGTATACTCACATGTACAGGTGTAAACCTCTGGTAGACATCCCTGTATACTCACATGTACAGGTGTAAACCTCTGGTAGACATCCCTGTATACTCACCTGTACAGGTGTAAACCTTGGGTAGACATCCCTGTATACTCACATGTACAGGTGTAAACCTCTGGTAGACATCCCTGTATACTCACATGTATAGGTGTAAACCTGGGGTAGACATCCCTGTATACTCACATGTATAGGTGTAAACCTCTGGTAGACATCCCTGTATACTCACATGTATAGGTGTAAACCTGGGGTAGACATTACTGTATACTCACATGTACAGGTGTAAACCTCTGGTAGACATCCCTGTATACTCACATGTATAGGTGTAAACCTCTAGTAGGCATCCCTGTATACTCACATGTACAGATGTAAACATTGGGTAGACATCTCTGTATACTCACATGTATAGGTGTAAACCTGGGATAGACATTCCTGTATACTCATATGTACAGGTGTAAACCTCTGGTAGACATCCCTGTATACTCACATGTACAGGTGTAAACCTTGGGTAGACATCCCTGTATACTCACCTGTATAGGTGTAAACCTGGGGTAGACATCCCTGTATACTCACATGTATAGGGGTAAACCTGGGGTAGACATCCCTGTATACTCACATGTACAGGTGTAAACCTGGGGTAGACATCCCTGTATACTCACCTGTATAGGTGTAAACCTGGGGTAGACATCCCTGTATACTCACATGTATAGGGGTAAACCTGGGGAAGACATCCCTGTATTCTCACATGTATAGGTGTAAACCTGGGGTAGAAATCCCTGTATACTCACATGTATAGGTGTTAACCTGGGGTAGACATCCCTGTATACTCACATGTACAGGTGTAAACCTCAGGTAGACATCCCTGTATACTCACATGTACAGGTGTAAACCTCTGGTAGACATCCCTGTATACTCACATGTACAGGTGTAAACCTCTGGTAGACATCCCTGTATACTAACATGTATAGGTGTAAACTTGGGGTAGACATCCCTGTATACTCACATGTACAGGTGTAAACCTGGGGTAGACATCCCTGTATACTCACATGTACAGGTGTAAACCTGGGGTAGACATCCCTGTATACTCACATGTACAGGTGTAAACCTGGGGTAAACATCCCTGTATACTCACATGTACAGGTGTAAACCTCTGGTAGACATCCCTGTATACTCACATGTATAGGTGTAAACATGGGGTAGACATCCCTGTTGACTCACATGCATAGGTGTAAACCTCTGGTAGACATCCCTGTATACTCACATGTATAGGTGTAAACCTCTGGTAGACATCCCTGTATACTCACATGTACAGGTGTAAACCTGTGGTAGACATCCCTGTATACTCACATGTACAGGTGTAAACCTGGGGTAGACATCCCTGTATACTCACATGTATAGGTGTAAACCTCTGGTAGACATCCCTGTATACTAACATGTATAGGTGTAAACTTGGGGTAGACATCCTTGTATACTCACATGTAAAAGTGTAAACCTGGGGTAGACATCCCTGTATACTCACATGTATAGGTGTAAACCTGGGGTAGACATCCCTGTATACTCACATGTATAGGTGTAAACCTCTGGTAGACATCCCTGTATACTCACATGTATAGGTGTAAACCTTGGGTAGACATCCCTGTATACTCACATGTATAGGTGTAAACCTGGGGTAAGCATCTCTGAAGTCTTTTATACTCAGTCCTTTCTTTATCTGCTGTACATCATCATGCTCCTCAAACACCTGTAATACAAACATTTTAGTTGAATGAACTAACTTATCAAATACTTGTACTGTAAAAACATAGCTGACCGGAGTATGACACGAACAGAATTGATCAATTAAAAAAAAAAAAAATAAATGGTTTATATAATAATCAATTATATAGACAGATCTTAATAAGATGCTCATAAATATTCATTGGTTTTTAAAATGAGGCTAAACTAGGCATTTCACATGGTGGCATTCATAGCCTGCAATAAGTGACATTTCACAACTTCCAGATGTTTCTTCTTCTTTTGTCTCAGATCCAGCATCTGAAGCATACTCTGTATACAAAGTACATGATCCTAAGAATCAAGAATCTGGTTCCTGAACTATCTATAGTATGTTGATCGTAACCAATCATCTTACAGTATTTTGACCTGTAATAATTTCTAATATGAACCTGACACCAAAGTAATTTCCTTTGAACCAAGTTATTGTGTCACCTGTGTTCTTAACATTTACACAAACTGTATTTGATCAAATACTCAATAAGGATGTGATGATAATGAGCTCATATAAGTTTCAAACTCACCTTAAGTTTGAGCAGGATGATGAGCTGAGACCTAAGGATAGTTCCATGGAATGTTCCAAAGGTTCCAGAGTCTGGAGACTGAAATACAGTTGAGCTGTTTCAAACTTTAATACACAAATGTTCTCTTCTCTAGAGAGTAACTCAATAAGAATATATATGTAATGAGTAAGGAGGAGACCCAACACAGAGATTCTCCAAACTCTGTGTTGGGATCACTCCTCCTTACTCATTACCTGGATTTTTACACGAGACCTCTGGTATCTTTTAGGATCCACGGCAGTTTTATCAGGATCAGTACCAAACTCAACTTATAGGGACGTTGTGTCTCCACCCCCCGTAGTAAGAATACATGTGTATATCCAAGATGGCTGCCAGATGGCTATCTCCCTTTTCTAATCATATGAATATGGACGGTATTTATTAAAGTGACCTTGCCCTAGATTCATCAACGTTTCCTGACTTAAGAAAGTTCCTTTTTAATAACTTATACTTTCCCATAGGAAAGAATTATTGGATTTAAGGAAAGTTCCTTAACAATGATTTTTTCCTTAAAAGAATTAATACTAAGGAAAAGTCTAAGTTAAGGGATTTCCTTAACATAAGACACATTGATGAAACCAGGCCTGATCTGACACGCCATACCTCCTCTGTAAAGGGATCATAATCTTCCACGACTGGAAACCCATTGTGGGTCTCATTCTTAAGGATGTCGACGATACGCCCCACTGACTCGTAGGACCTCAGCACAGTAACAGGATGGCTCATCAACTCCCTGTAACACACAAAACATAGTGTTCACTAAAGGCAATATCAGTTCAGATAAAATGGAGGATTAAAAGGTCCGGACTAAAAGACCTAGAACTGAACAAAGAATAAGAGATAGGAAAGTGGGGAATCAAAACTTCATATAAACTTACATTTGTATCCTGCAAAGGTTTTCTCTAATTGAAACTACCAGGGCAATCCAATGTACAATGGTTCAGAATATACAGCTCTTAATTCTAATGCAAAAACCATTCAATGAACAAAGAACAATAACAACTGTGGGTTATATTCTTCCTTGACTAAACATAAGATAATCGAATGTTTGTGATATGATAGGATATGATTATAATTATCATTAGAAAGTTGTAATACTTACGTGGCCGAGATATTGGATAGCATGATGGAGGGCTCCCAGCCAAGGAGTGGCACACCTTGTAGATGGACATGCATGTCATAAATACCCTGTAAACAGTATTAAATACAATTACAAAGCACAGGGGTGATCATTTATCAACCTCACACTCAGACAAGGGGAAATCTAAACCCAAGGGGAAATTCCTAAGTTGACAAACACAAAGCTTGCAGTGTTTGGAAGCTTTAAAATTTATACCTTCTGACTAGTTAGTATGAAATTACATTAAGTCATTCTTTGTCAAAAACCTTTGGCATGATGTGGGCTTTCCATGGAAGGTTATTCATAAAAATATCTAGATGCCTGAAAATTTAACACTTTTGCGCATTACTGATCATATGAATCATGAATATCACCAATAGTCACTATAACCAAAGTTTAAATTAATACGACTGAACAATTGTGACCAACCTCATTGAAGATGTCTCCAATCCACTTTGACACCATTAGGACAATCATGACAGGAAGTCCAAGAGTGATATTTCCCGTCGCCTCAGTAATAATTACCGTCAGACTAATGGTCATCCTCACGATACCACCTTTAGAAAATAAATATGCAAAAGAAGGTCACAGTGACTTGATCAACAATAATCAATATATTGACAATCGTCCTCATGATACCACCTGTAGAAAATCCATCTGTAAACAAGAGGCCCATGGGGCCTGTATCGCTCACCTGGTTGGATTTTACCAAATGTCAAAATAATGTTCATGTTCAATTTGTTAATACATTATACAAAAATATACTCTCTGAAAGACCATATGGATTATTTTTTACAACATAATGGTGTTTAAAGAAACTAAGTCCCTTAGGGTGGGGAAAACCCTTTGGCCTATGTTTACATAAGAATTGTGTTTATCCCTTAATGCCCAGCGTTACTATACATAGTTATGGGATTGAGGGTCACAGTAACCATTTATGCAAAATCTGTTCCCCCATCACCACGGATGTTTCTGACCAAATTGGGTTCAAATCCATTTAAAACTCAAATCTCTATTTCCCCTATTTGGCCCCTCCCTTCAGGCCCCTTGGTGGTCAGAGTCAATATTTATATAAACTCTCTTTCCCCCTTCCCCTAAGAATATTCCAGACCAAATTTGGTTCAAATCCATTAATAACTTTATGAATAATAGCGATTTAAAGGATAAACCCCTATTTCCCTATTTGGCCCCGCCCCTCAGGTCCCTAGGGGTTAAGAGTAAAAATTTATACAAACTATGTTCCCCTTCTACCAAGGATGTTCCTGACCAAATTTGGTTCAAATTCATTCATAACTTTATGACTAGTAGCGATTTAAAGGAGTTACCCTATTTCCCCTATTTGGCCCCGCCCCTCAGGTCCCTAGGGGTTCAGAGTAAAAATTTATGCAAACTCTGTTCCCCTTCTGCCAAGGATGTTCCTGACCAAATTTGGTTCAAATTCATTCATAACTTTATGACTAGTAGTGGTTTAAAGGAGTAACCCTATTTCCCCTATTTGGCCCCGCCCCTCAGGTCCCAAGGGGTTCAGAGTAAAAATTTATACAAACTCTGTTCCCCTTCTGCCAAGGATGTTCCTGGCCAAATTTGGTTCAAATTCATTCATAACTTTATGACTAGTAGCGATTTAAAGGAGTAACCCTATTTCCCCTATTTGGCCCCGCCCCTCAGGTCCCTAGGGGTTCAGAGTAAAAATTTATGCAAACTCTGTTCCCCTTCTGCCAAGGATGTTCCTGACCAAATTTGGTTCAAATTCATTCATAACTTTATGACTAGTAGTGGTTTAAAGGAGTAACCTATTTCCCCTATTTGGCCCCGCCCCTCAGGTCCCAAGGGGTTCAGAGTAAAAATTTATACAAACTCTGTTCCCCTTCTACCAAGGATGTTCCTGGCCAAATTTGGTTCAAATTCATTCATAACTTTATGACTAGTAGCGATTTAAAGGAGTTACCCTATTTCCCCTATTTGGCCCCGCCCCTCAGGCCCCTGGCGGTTCAGAGTAAAAATTTATACAAACTCTGTTCCCTTTCTGCCAAGGATGTTACTGACCAAATTTGGTTCAAATTCATTCATAACTTTATGACTAGTAGCGATTTAAAGGAGTAACCCTATTTCCCCTATTTGGCCCCGCCCCTCAGGCCCCTGGGGGTTCAGAGTAAAAATTTATACAAACTATGTTCACCTTCTGCCAAGGATGTTCCTGACCAAATATGGTTCAAATTCATTCATAACTTTATGACAAGTAGCGATTTAAAGGATTAACCCTATTTCCCCTATTTGGCCCCGCCCCTCAGGCCCCTGGGGGTTCAGAGTAAAACTGTATATAAACTCTGTTCCCCTTCCCCCAAGGATGTTCCTGACCAAATTTGGTGAAAATCCATTCAATACTTTATGACTAGTAGCGATTTAAAGAAAAAGTTGACGGACGACGGACGCCGGACGCCGGACGACGGACGCTGCACCATGGCATAAGCTCACCGGCCCTTTGGGCCAGGTGAGCTAAAAATAGGTCACAACGACTTGATTAAAAATATTCATCAGCCTGATAGTCATCCTCAGAAATGTAGAAAAATCCCAGATTTGAATTAAGTAGCCCAAGGTCTAAAAGACTTAATTAACAATTATAATGGTCTCTCATATTGCTTGTTAATGAGTTGGTTAAGTAAAATTTGTGTGCTTAATACAGTAAGATTATTTACCAAGCTGTGCAGCTTTCTAAATTATACAATGTTGTCAATTTTTATACATATATATGTAGATCTTGTGCAGTTATTCACAGAAAGGTACTTATAATAAAATATACATGTATTATAGGTACCTCTGCATATACCTACCTAACTGTGCAGCTCCTCCTAACAAAGCATACTTGGAATAGTTTACCCAGGTCTAAATAAATAAAAAAAAAATCAATCTAGAAAATAGAATAAATATAAATCATTTGTAAGCAATTTTATAATTCATGCAACAACTCTGCTATTAAACAAAAGTGTTCTGCTATTAAAAACAAAAGTGTTCTGCTATTAACAACAGTATTCTGCAAGTAAACAAGTGTTTTGCGATTTAACAACAATGTTCTGCTATTAAACAACAGTGTTCTGAGAGTAAACAATTTACAGTATTCTGATAGTAAACAACTTACAGTATTCTGATAGTAAACAATTTACAGTATTCTGATAGTAAACAACTTACAGTATTCTGATAGTAAACAACTTACAGTATTCTGATAGTAAACAACTTACAGTATTCTGATAGTAAACAACTTACAGTATTCTGATAGTAAACAACTTACAGTATTCTGATAGTAAACAATTTACAGTATTCTGATAGTAAACAATTTGTAGTATTCTGATAGTATGTATTTAAAATTACAAAATTATCAAGATAACTGTTGAGGGAAACGTGCATGGATCAAGGACTCACAGCAGAGGGAAAGAAGTACTTGAGTAGGACGGCCAGTAGTCTTCCCCAGGAGGCACCAATCAGAATACTCGGTATAAATAGACCACTGGGAACATATAGTCCATAGGTCCAGCAGGCCAGGAAGAAGCTGCATAAGCAGTAGACAGCAAGGGTTGCAGGTCGGAATGTACCTACAGGTACAGGTATATTAGGCCTTTTTGATTTAAAATAGTCTTAATTAACATGAATGCTGATATATAAAAGTTAAATTTCTATCCTTCCCCAAAATTGACACTTTAGATAGAGCTTTTATTTAGATAGAGTTCAAGAATAAGTCTTCATGACAATAATGTCATTCTTATATAGATATGTTATAAAACATCAGTGAGTCACCAGTATACTGTACAGTACATGTTAACATCGTCAATGTTATAAAAATATTTTTAGTGGTATTTTCATTTTTTCGTGTTATTCACACACTGGAAACAATGCTGAGCTAAAATCCTTACACTAATATGACTAATCTGTTAAACTTTACTGATACATTTGTGTATACCAAATAAACTGAACATTTACATAATTAAGCTGCCATTTTAATGTAAACAATAAATTGTATCAGGTCTCCTTGGCCTGGCCTACGACACTAATTAATGGCCTGTAACTGTTGGCAGGGAACCAGAAAATTGTTCCATACAATGACTTTCTCAACACAGCAAAACAAAATTAGGATATATTTCTGAAAAGTTTGTGATCCACCTTCCCAAAAATAGAGTCCTTATAGTAAATGAAATGGCAGCTAGGGGCAAAGTGAGTATAAGCTCTTCCCGTTTCTCAACTAAAATTTATTAATTTGCTGCAAGATTTGAAAGAGTGTCAACTTTGTGAGTTAGTCTGCATGTGAGTAATCATTTTTTTGACAGTGCATGGATTACAGCAGATTATTATTTCAAGGAGTGTGAAGTCATGGCTGTCACGTAAATTAGAAATAAAATTATATAACATTAATCAGAGGCAAGCAATAAAATCTTCCTTTTCAAGGTTGTTGGCATACTGTAAAGTGGAATTTTCATAGATAGTTTAAAAAAACATGGAAAGTATCATTTATAGAAATTCACTTCGATGACAAAAAGAAAAGTATAATGGCCCCTTAATCATTTTTGTGCAAAATATGTTCTTTGTCCTTTAAGCTTAAAAATATTAATTTAAACCACCAACAAATTTTCATAACAACAGCATATATTCAATGAGAATATGTCCAGCAAAAGATAAACAAGTAAATAGCCAACATATCCTGAATTAACAACAAGAGACCCAAGGGCCTTAACGGTCATCTGACTCTAAATCAAAGACCCTTATACCAAATTGTAGTATGCATTCTCTGTAGCGAGTATAGTGGCACTGTTGGCCATGGTGGCCATCTTGGAATTTGGATCAACCAGAGAAAAAAAACCCTACTTGATCAAGGCTATCTCGGGATCATCTCTGGAAAGTTAGAGCTGAATCCCACAGGTGGAATTTGAGAAGAAGTTTGAAATAGGTGTTGTTCATGAAAACCGCAATCATGTTACAATCATTTTACGAGGCCAAACAATAACAACACTTTGTTGGCTTTCCTTCCTTAACATCCTCACCAATTTCAAGCTCAATGGCACCAGTGGAACTGGAGAAAAAGTTTAAAATGTATTTTTCAAGATGGCGGCCATGGCGGCCATCTTGGATTTCAGACCAATCCGAAAAATAACAACAATTGTTGGGATCATCTCAGGATCATTTCAGGTAAGTTTCAGCTCAATAGCACTGGCGGAACTTGAGAAGAAGTTTAAAATGTGTTTTCAAGATGGCCACCATCTTGGATTTCAGACCAATCCAAAAAATAACAACACTTGGTCGGGATCATCTCAGGATCAGTTCTGGCAAGTTTCAGCTCAACAGCACTGGTGGAACTTGAGAAGAAGTTTAAAATGTGTTTTTCAAGATGGCGGCTATGGCGGCCATCTTGGATTTCTGATTGGTCTGAAAAATAACAACACTTGGTCGGGATCATCTCAGGATCATTTCAGGCAAGTTTCAGCTCAATCTCTCTGGTGGAACTTAAGAAGTGTGAAATGTGAAAAGTTTACGGACGGCGGACGACAACGGACGAAGCACGATGGCTATGGGTCATCCTGACCCTTCGGGTCAGATGACCTAAAAAGGGAAGGACATTTTTTCTTGCTATGTACCTTTTATTTTAAAAGTATAATTTCCAGGTGCATTTTTTCTGGTCAGCATTTATAATTATTTATAATGCTACAATGTTGTACCCAGAACTGAAACATTGATTACATATACATATATGTATCATTCAGTCATCTATATAGCATAAAATTATCAAATTAGCAGTCCTGCTAAGCTAGCACATATCTACTGCAGCAGTGCCTCTAATTATTATAATATGTTACCTGGTACGAGAAAACATAATTAAATATTTCTAATTAATCAGTATGCTTTCCTTACCAGGTATATCATGAAAGAGCTCCTTAATGCTTTCCTCAGGGGTATGGAACATTAAACCAGCATTAGCACTGTACTGGCCATCATCACAGAAAAACTGCAACACACATGGTTAGTATAGCTCACAGCACACAGTTTAACACACCTCAAGTGAAGTAGTGTTTAAAGAAAATAAAAGTCACTATCAGTTAAAAGCATTTTTCAGTTAAATACATGTACCAAAATTGCTATAATTGTATTTACTAATTAAAGTAGCTTAATTTTTGCAAGATTTGGGATTTTCCTTTTATAAGTTCTAGTGATTCTTACAGAGTTTCATATATGTTTGTGTATCTCAAAAGCATGAACAGAACACAACAACTGGTTTCGCTAAACAAGGTATCACTGATGACAGCAATCATATTTCAAATGCAGTTGGTAGAATGAAGACATCAAAAGTCTATTTATAGTAACAATGACCTTATTTTCACCCGAGGTGATTGATACACAAATTGGTACAGGAGGAGATGTGAACAAGTGTATAACAAAGCCTGTAGAATGTGGACATGAAAATTCTATTTAAAGTAACAATGACCTTATATTCACCAAAGGTAATTGATACATAAACTGGAACATGAGGAGATAGTTGTGAAAAAGTGTATAACGTTTAATGACAATCAGATTTGAAATGAAGTCTGTAGATTGAGGACATGGAAATTCTATTTAAAGTACAATTATATAACATGCAGTGACCTTCTTTTTTACCTCAATATATTGATATCCAAATTCATACAAGATGGGATGGTTTTTATCAAGTGTATAAAATAAGGTTTCCTGACAATCAGATTAAAAATATAGTCAGTAGATCAGGGACATCATAGAGTTACTAACAAGTATGTAATGTACAGGTAGATCCTGATGTCCCCTTTTGAGTTGCTAACGACTATGTAATGTACAGGTAGATCCTGATGTCCCCTTTCGAGTTACTAACGAGTATGTAGTGTACAGGTAGATCCTGATGTCCCCTTTTGAGTTACTAACTAGTATGTAATACACAGGTAGATCCTGATGTCCCCCTTTGAGTTACTAATGAGTATCTAATATACAGGTAGACCCTGATGTCCCCTTTTGAGTTACTAACGAGTATGTAATGTACAGGTAGATCCTGATGTCCCCTTTTGAGTTACTAACTAGTATGTAATACACAGGTAGATCCTGATGTCCCCCTTTGAGTTACTAATGAGTATCTAATATACAGGTAGATCCTGATGTCCCCCTTTGAGTTACTAACGAGTATGTAATACACAGGTAGATCCTGATGTCCCCTTTTGAGTTACTAACAAGTATGTAGTGTACAGGTAGATCCTAATGTCCCCTTTTGAGTTACTAACTAGTATCTGATATACAGGTAGATCCTGATGTCCCCTTTTGAGTTACTAACGAGTATCTAATATACAGGTAGATCCTAATGTCCCCTTTTGAGTTACTAACGAGTATGTAATGTACAGGTAGATCCTGATGTCCCCTTTTGAGTTACTTACTAGTATGTAGTGTACAGGTAGATCCCGATGTCCCCTTTTGAGTTACTAACTAGTATCTGATATACAGGTAGATCCTGATGTCCCCTTTTGAGTTACTAAGGAGTATGTAATGTACAGGTAGATCCTGATGTCCCCTTTTGAGTTACTAACTAGTATCTGATCTACAGGTAGATCCTGATGTCCACTTATAAGTAGTATGTAATGTACAGGTAGATTAGGAGGGACATGTGGCTGTTTTGTTAGTATCGCCAAGGAAATACTTATTAGAAATTTTCAACTTCAAATATTAAAAAGATAATAATAATTTCACACAAATTAAGCTACAACACTCTGAAAACAGTTAGCATATACAGTTTTAGATTTTTGTTTAATAAAGACACACATACATTACTGATACTGAGAAAAGACATATGTGTACATATGTAATAGGAAACAGTAATGAAAAATCTCACACTTGGATTTAACTAGCTTAAAAACCTTGCCTATTTAATCAAGCACTCTATCACTTGACTTAAGACAACATGTCCTCCATCTGATCTAGTTGGGTGACCTGTATTCTTTTACACTACTCTCTCCTTCACACATTTGTTACCCACCAACACAGCAAAACCTTACTGGAAGACTTTAGGGAAATTCCCTCAAGACTTTGACAGTTAAGTGCCCAGCTGTACTCTCTAAGTTAACTGTAAATTAATAGTAACTGTTTGCAAACCTCAATATTAGCATATATATTGTCGCCTTTAAGAAAAAATCATGGTCACAGACTGTTTATACTTGATAAACATAATTTTTTCCAGTTACATGACTTTGTCACGGTGATTATTTAGACCAACAAAGTTTCAAAGAAACTGAATGGAAACATAGAGTTAAAGTTTTAATCAGACTCTCTGTAAAGTGAAAAAAAAGCATTTTGCTCAGTAAATATAAATTATAAAGCATCCATAGCTTCACTGAAATGTACTTTAGCGAATGTACTTAAGTAGAATGGACAACCTTGCATCTAATAAAACTACACACTTGTGTCCTTACTGTATAGATCTATCTAGTTTTATTGATGGAAATAAAATCAGGGAAATTTCAGTTACTAACAAAAGAACAAACTATAGATACTGTAAAAATAGGTTACTACAATGTAGTATTCAATGTTTAAATTTGGTAATAAGTCTGAAATTCCCCATTAAGGAATGGAAAGGAGGGAAGGTCTTGTATCTTCATATTACTGATTATTATGTTTTGGCATGGGCTGACTTAAGTTAGTTTGACTGAACTAAAGTTAGGATAGTCAGGAACATTTTATAAGGCACTAATATTTTGGTTGATCACTTAACGAAAGCTCCAAAAGTTCATGATAATTAATCTCCAACTGTTAGTTTGTCTTTAGAATGTACAACATTTCAGTGTGATGACACTACAATGTGGTTTCATCATCTACACTTTATTTAGATACCATATCTTCTTATGGGAGATAAATCCGAGTCTAATAGCCTAATTAGGACCATTTTAAAAATGATAGGCATTTTAACTATATATTTTATTAATACCTGGAAAATGTGATAAAACGCCCCCTCCAGAATCATACAAAAGAATCTAATCATACTTGAACGCTGTCTTCATCAGGATCCTTCCGCATTGGTTGGCAGTCATTGTTGAAATATAAAGTGAGGTAGCTGACAGTAGCTGTTGCTATAGCAACCAAAATGGCCTCTGTAACTTGTGTTCCTCGGGTTTTGATGTACCTATAAGAAGTTTAAAAAAAATAGACATAAATCTCATTAACAACTCATCCAATTTTATCTATGATGTTAGAGAAGGACAGTTTGAATTATTGTAGCATCTCAATAAACTGAGAAATGATTACAGTTTATGAAATTAACATATTTTTTTCATATGTGTACAATTTTTGATTTCTACATTTATCTATGCAGCAAAATCATTGAGAACTAATAGAACTCAGTGGTACAATAGACTTACTTTTTACGAAATATTGTCAATTTGTAATTGATGTGATTAAATGCAGCTCCAAGAAATCCACCTGTTTGTACAAAGAGATAACCTACTAAAGTATCTTCATCAATTACCAATATAAAAACTTCTACTTTGTAAATAATGATAATACATGTAAAAACAAGCATATACATGCATTTTTGATCAATTATTACACATGTGGTATAAATCATCAGGCATACACACTGTATAATTATATAAATATCTATAAACAATAAGCAGTTTCATTTCAAGTTAGGTATTATATTAAGTTTTAGTGCATATGATATATAAAAATGAATCAAAAGTGTTCTTCAGTTAATCATTATAACTTATTACCTGGTAAACTAATTGCATTGTGATAAATACCTGTCCAGTACTTTTTGATTGTTATCATAATTGTCTAATGGATATAAATATTCAATTTGACACTGATAATTTTGTAATTCTTAAATGTAGTAAAAAGTTCTTCTGCATATAAGTCCTAATTGGTTTTGAGTAAGACTAACTTACCAAACACACCCATGAGTATAAAGAGAGGAATCTCGAGCCCAGAGTAGTCAGTTGTCTGCATATGTAGAAAAAAACAACAGAATTTCTCATTTCATTGAATAATTCTGAGCTAGAATTTGATACTTATTTTATTAGATACATCTCTGGTAATATTATACAAACAATACAGACAAACCCAGAACTTGAAGTCAGTCAAAGTAGAAAGCATGACTGTTCATGCATTTTCTATATATCAAAATTTAATTAAGTAGCAACATGTTGTTTGCTATCCATGAAGCACACAAAGACATTTTGTTCACTTTTCATCATTAATTACATTCACGAAATCAACCAGGTACTAACATTTTTAACATATCATTAAAATCAAGAAGTTTGTATCAAACTTACATCAAACTTGCCGAAGTTGAAGAGACCTGGTGAAGACAGACTCCATGGTGTACCCTTGACATAGCTTTGTACAATGTTCAAGGAGAAGGTCGACAACATGGATGCAAAAAACTGAAACAGAATGAGAATGATAGCATTATTTAATCACACCCAAACAGAATGAGAATGATAGCATTATTTAATCACACCCAAACAGAATACAACTTAATGAATCATGAAAACCACAACTTCTAAGGGATCAGATTCCAGCTCTGTTATAAAATGTAAAATTAAATCATTGCTAGTATCACTTTACAGAATTCTCAACTGGCAATGCCATATTCATTTTTTAGACTTCTGTTGAGCTCCGATTCTCCTTCAAGGGTGAAAATAACTTGAGAAAGGTTTACTTTTTGACAGTTACATGTTTGATAATTTCTTACAATTCTCCACGTAAGTGCCTGATTCCAGAAACTAGCTCCCTCCTCCAGACTGAACAGTACCCCTCCTACAGGGGCACCAAAGGCAGCCGATACACCTGCTGCTGCCCCTCCTGATACAAAGTCACGCTTCTCCTTGTCTGATCGGAAATATTGTAAAATCTGGAATGACGAACGTTCTAGAATAATTTTTAGATGACAGTATCATTTATCATAACACATTTGCAGAATACATTTAACAATGATTTCAGTGCATAATTCCCTAATGTTAAAAATGCAGCTATAAAATCATATTTTCCGTGTTTTATGTTGTATGTACTGCATTGAATTGAGGATATTAATCCTACTGCAGGCAAAACACTGGAGAATTCTCACTATACTGTACAGTAACTTTAAAGTATGTGATAAAATAATAAATGGTGTTTGTTATCTCTCTCTCTGTATCAGTACAATTTTAATATTTCATTTTGCAATATTAACTCCTGTTCTTCAGATTTACATTTATTTTATATTTCAATAAAAAAATTAGATATTATCTTTATTTTTCTTAATTTAAAAGAAAATTATCATAAAGTCGGATAAGATCTGTGGAGGGATAAATTTGCAAGGAATGAACTTTTTAAAAAGAAATCATTAATTTATAGGAAAGCTTTCCAATGGTTATGTCAGAGAGAGTTTCCAATACAAAGATCTGACAGTGGAACAGGAAGTGTAAATAACCTTGAAGTCCACATGGAAGGTGTCCGACTTGCCCTGAGAGATTCCTGCAGCCACCACTGCCCCAGAGTGGATCATTGGCCCTTCCTGTATGTGTTAACAGAGAACATTTTTAAATGAATGATAGTAAAACAGTATTAAGCTTTGAATATTTAATTTGTTATTTAGTATTGAGATTGTTAGTTTAAAGAGGTTACCCGCAGACGGACCGGTAAACGGCACATCTCCGATCACTAAATAAACTTCAGAACACGTATCTATGTGACAAAATTAGAGGCTTTCCGACTTTATTTCTTGAAAACAATTACAGAATATGTATTTAAAAGACGTTTTAAAACTCAACCTGAGAGGGAAATGTAAAGAATATAACGGCAAATCTTCTTTGTAAATCGCCGCTGCCCTTGAAGTTATCACTGTGCGGCACTGTGCACGTGCTTGTTTCTTTGATGTGTCAATCAAATTAGACTTATTGCGGGTTGCGATTAAATAAATAATATTTAAAAATGAGGTTTTAATATCACTTTTCAGCGTTTTATAAGAAAAATAAAATGAAAAACTCAACAATTCCAACAATCTGTCATGTGTAAAAAATCTTTTTCTATTAGCCAATTTTTCTGATCTCTCTGCAGGCAAGCCTCTTTAAGCTATATGTAGTGCTATTTTACAGGTGAAAGTAAGCCTTATTGGAAATGTAATATTTTCATGAACACAATTGACCTATAGACTATTTCTATTATAGTGCATTTTATTGTATAGTAAGTAATTCTTCCAAATTTTTGTTATAGAAATGAAATAAATAAAGGGAGGTAACTTACCTTGCCAACCACAAGTCCGCCACCTACAGCACATATGACCCCCAGTACTTTACAGATCAGAGTTTTTATTCGCACAACATGTGGCACTTTAACTCCATTCAGGAAGCACTTGATCTGAGGGATGCCACTACCAGCAGCTACTGGCTGGAATAATGATATTATAAATATCTCAGTTTCAGGGCAGGATTAGCTAGGTCAATCTAAATTCCAGGTATTTCAATTATGATCTTTATATGAACTGATTTTCAACCTCTCACGCCTCATGCTTTGATTTTGATTCATCTATTTCTTTGAGGTCTACCGAGTTTTGACACAAAACAATTAATTCACATTTGAAATTGTCAACTTTGAATTCTCAAACTCATTTAAATAGAGATTCACTTTCCAAATTTTGCTTGGAAGTACATCTCTCCAATACTACTTCTAAGGAACAATGAATAGTATATTCAAGGACTTTTCAAGGATGAAGACTGTATGCACTCTGAAAAGGTTTGGAGAGTCCGGGATGTGACTTCAAGCTATAAGATAAGGTTTTGGAACAGTGGTCTTAGTCCATAACAGGTTTGGGAAGGATGGTGCTCTTAAGACAATAAGAGGAAGCTTTGGGATTTGTGTGGTAATTCACACAAAAATAACAATTCAAACATTTTGGGACACAGGTGGCCTTCAGCTGTAAAAGATATCCATGGAGAAAGTATAAGCAACCTATGCAGGTGATTATAAAGTTTTGATAGCTACAAACTACAATTTTTATACTAATATGCTTCTTGCATTCAGAGGAAATCACAAAGAAGAAAATGATCAAATGCTCTAAAAAAAAATCTTCCTCTTCATTACCTCTATAACTACCATCACTACAGCTCCTAACAGGACCTGCTACTGGTGTAACTGTCATCACTACGGCCCCTAACAGGACCTGTTACCGGTGTAACTGTCATCACTACGGCCCCTAACAGGACCTGTTACCGGTGTAACTGTCATCACTACGGCCCCTAACAGGACCTGTTACTGGTGTAACTGTCATCACTACGGCCCCTAACAGGACTAGTTACCGGTGTAACTGTCATCACTACAGCCCCTAACAGGACTACTTACCTCTATAACTACCATGACTATGGCCCCTAACTGGACTAATTACCTCTATAACTGTCATCGCTACGGCCCCTAACAGGACTACTTACCTCTACAACTACCATGACTATGGCCCCTAACAGGACTAATTACCTCTATAACTGTCATCACTACGGCCCCTAACAGGACTAATTACCTCTATAACTGCCGTCATGAATGCCCCTAAAAAGACCAGTCCAGCATTGACACACACCCATATCAGAAATGGTCGCTGTAGACAGGACTCCCCAGCATCGACACAGCTATCAACAACTGGTAAATTTGTTAAGGAAAGGGACGGAAACAAATGTATAATGTTAGAAATCAATCTGTCATAATAGTCATAACCTATCTCTACTGTGTAAAACTATTAAATCTAATAATGAAAGGTATTGTTCGTATTTAATTTGATGATTCCCAATGCATTTAAAGATATTTTGTAAAAGTGGAGAGTATAGGTCACCTTACTAGCTCTGGCTAGCTGGGATTATCCTTTAGCTTAGTGGTGGGATGTTTGCCTTGAGAGCCAATGGTCGCTAGTTCGAACCCTGGTGCGAGCAGAGTATTGTTCATTACTCCTTCCTATTACAATTTCTTTCAGCCCTCTGTATACTTTAATGAGTTGATGAACAGTTAAATCATGCGGTGTAAAATCCAATGGTATTACTTTACACAAAGATTTAAGCTACACTAAGAAAGCTATTTAGTTATTTCTAATATTTCAATATACCTATATCTTACAGTAACTGTACACGTTTATGAATTACTTCCAACCGAATCTGCATGAATATGTGTTTCTGTTAACACGTAAAAGGATACAATTTTTAATGTAGGTGAACTTCAATTTTGTGGACAGGATGACCAAGTTGTCAATGACACAGGCAATAAGTCCTGTTAGTATTCCAATCAGTCCAAACACCAGCCACCGGACCACCTCCTTCTTGATATAGGCCTGTAAACACAAAGATCTTTAATTATGTCTGCAAGCTTATCCCCTCCTTTTTAATATTGGCCTGTAACCACAAAACGTTCTTTAATTACATCCTCCAATTGAATGGACCATCTCTTGAATATTGGTCTTCTAACATTAAATATTTCCTTATAAACATCAGCTAGTAAACTACCTTGGACCGTCTTGATATAGGAGTTGTTGATACAATAAAGATTTGTATTTACACTGGCCAAGACTGATTTTTGCACTCTTTGCTTGACAAAGGGAAAAGATGTTAATGAAAGCTCGAAAACACAGTTTTCAATTGCTGTTGTGCTTAAGATAAACATCTTTTTAAATATGATCCAATGCTTCTCCTTCTCAATGTAGGCCTGCAAAAACAATATATAGTTCCTTAACTGAACTAGGGAGCACATTCTTTGTAAACACAAATACCCTGAGGTATTTCCTTATTTACATTTAAACTGAACACCATCCACCCATGGCCAGTATATTACAGGAAGTATGCTGCAATGTCGCATTAGATGTAGGTAATTTAATTTCGTAGATACTTGTTGGCATTTGAATCTAATGTACATGTATATAATATCAAAGATGATGGCACATCTCTACCATACCTTTGAAGATTTTCTTTCTTCTTGTTGAAACAGCTCATTTTCACAATGATCATAATCTAGGCTCTGAAATAACAAAATTGTAAATTTTTCACTAACAACACTGTAAAAGAGCACGTCTGTCATTGCCTGATGATAGTTTTTCTTACTACTTTACATCTGTCTGTATAATAATAACAAGAGATCCCAGAGGGATCTTGGCGCCCACCATTGAATGTTCTTCATAGGTTCCATGTCAGATTGATCTTTTCTCTACTTTTCTCTTCTTCTAAGTCTTACTAATCTGTGTAAATTCAGAAGAAACCTCTAGTACTTTTCAAACAAGGGAAACCTATATATAAAATTTAAGATTTAGGCACCAAGGGGAACCTATATATGGAATTTGAGAAAGATTCCTTCAGTACTTTCTGAGAAATAGCGATAACAAACTTCAATTGTCAAAATCCAAGATGGCTGCCTGTCGGCCATGTTGTTTTCCGATTGGTCTCAAAATGCAATATGCATAACTAGGCACGAAGGGGAACCTACATATGAAATTTCAGGAAGATCCCTTCAGTGCTTTCTGAGAATTAGCGATAACAAACTTCAATTGTCAAAATCCAAGATGACTACCTGTCGGCCATGTTGTTTTCTGATTGGTCTCAAAATGCAATATGCATAACTAGGCACCAAAGGAAACCTACATATGAAATTTGAGAATGATCCCTTCAGTACTTTTTCAGAAATAGCGATAACAAACTTCAATTGTCAAAATCCAAGATGGCTGCCTGTCGGCCATGTTGTTTTCTGATTGGTCTCAAAATGCAATATGCATAACTAGGCACCAAGTGGAACCTACATATGAAATTTGAGAAAGATCCCTTCAGTACTTTCTCAGAAATAGCGATAACAAACTTCAATTGTCAAAATCCAAGATGGCTGCCTGTCGGCTAGGTTGTTTTCCGATCGGTCCCAAAATGCAATATGCATAACAAGGCACCAAGGGGAACCTACATATGAAATTTGAGAAAGATCCCTTCAGTACTTTCTCAGAAATAGCGATAACAAACTTCAATGGTCAAAATCCAAGATGGCTGCCTGTCGGCCATGTTGTTTTCTGATCAATCCCAAAATGCAATATGCATAACTAGGCACCAAGGGGAACCTACATATGAAATTTGAGAAAGATCCCTTCAGTACTTTCGGAGGATTAGCGATAACAAGAATTGTTTACGGACGGACGGACGGACGGACGGACCACGGACGCAGGGCGATTTGAATAGCCCACCATCTGATGATGGTGGGCTAAAAATATAAACACTAATTAATATCTACTCAAACTTGTCAGAAACAAAATCAAAATACTGCATACATCTCACTAGTGAATCTATGTTAATGAAATATCAAAATTAGACTCAATATATGTTTGACTGAGGATACAGGGGCTTGACATGTTCCTATGACCCAGAATGAAATATTTAACACCAGGGTCTGACCCCTAGATCACTTATTCAACCTGGGACATAGAAACCTGTCAAGTCCCTGTGACTGAGGATCAAGGGAAGCATAAGCTGGACAAGTATTTCCCATAACAATTAAATGGGACCAGCATGTACAGTGTACATTACATAATTTACCCCGATAAAAACATTTTCATTTCTGTGTTGGTTTATCTGGACTATCTTTATAGTCATGACTGCAAATATCACACTGACTTACTTCAAATCCTCCAGAAAGTATTTTCTCATCTGAAATATCTTCTCTTTCTTCATTAGAATTGTCACTGTTGATATCATCATCTGTAAAATGTATACTTCCATAACTGGTATCCCTCTCCTGAATAAACAATAAAAAAGGTAATATGTAAAATGTTTGATGTATACAAGTATAAAAAGAAACTAATTAAAATGTTTATCTGTCTCTGTGACTTGATCATGTGTGTGTGACTTGACCTGTCAGTGTGTCTGTGAGTTGACCTGTCAGTGTGTCTGTGAGTTGACCTGTCAGTGTGTCTGTGAGTTGACCTGTCAGTGTGTCTGTGAGTTGACCTGTCAGTGTGTCTGTCAGTTGACTTGTATGTTTACCTGTATCTGTGAGTTGACCTGTCAGTGTGTCTGTCAGTTGACTTGCCAGTTTACCTGTATCTGTGAGTTGACCTGTCAGTGTGTCTGTCAATTGACTTGCCAGTTTACCTGTATCTGTGAGTTGACCTGTCAGTGTGTCTGTCAGTTGACTTGCCAGTTTACCTGTATCTGTGAGTTGACCTGTCAGTGTGTCTGTCAGTTGACTTGCCAGTTTACCTGTATCTGTGAGTTGACCTGTATGTTTTATCTGAGATTAGCACACATTATCTTCCCCTTCACTTTACAAACCTAATTTTTCAACAGCATATAAATTTACCAAACCAATCCATAATAGTGATTAACCAAATACGAATGTATTGACCACCATAAATATGGTTTTATTACTGGCATTTAATTATTCATCTGTATAACTTAGCCACCAGTTATCTAAGATCATCATTCATTGCTGCAGATAATGTACTTATATATACACTAATAAGCACATACATTTGTATTGCCACTGATAGTGTTCTTCTCAAAGAAAGCTTAATTTAGCAACTAAAATAATAAGTATACTGTCATAATTTATGCATTTCCTACATGAAAATTTGTGTCCAGTACATATGACCTATTGAAATGTTTGGATATTAAGACTTTTTTTCTAGATTTCCCTTTTATGACATCATTTGGGCAAAGGGAAGATAACTCATTGTATGAACTAGTAATTTGTTTGTATTGTTGTAATGAAGCAGAAATGGGACTTGTCGGCCAGGTAACACAAATGGATACATCATCTGTCTAGAGATCAGAGGTCAAGGGTTCAAACCCCAGCCTAGTTGATGGATGTTTCCTTTCCTGTTATAATAAGAGATGCATACCATTATTAGAACTACATGAGACAGATTGATAGGATCACTTAAAATAGACACCATATTATACCCTCACAGTATAAGAATATTCAAATATCAGACAATCACATTTTACACACACGATACTAGCCCGGAAGCATTCATGCAAATGCCAGCGCCAACACTGATGACGGGATTAACATCATGAAATCATGAACAAACTATTACTTAAATCAATACTTTGAACAATTGCAAAGGAACGTCTTCTGTTGTCTTCTTGGATGATTTATTCCTGCTTATAGAAAACATTTTTTCATGTATCACCAGATGTCTTTCACGAGGTTAACTTGACAACAACACAACATGAGTTCTCCAATACAATAAGCACTAAAGAACTTGAAAGAAAATATAGTCTAATGCATATCATGATAAGGAAGTTATACCCTAAACGAAACCGGAAATTATTACGTAATTGCGCATCTCCTCTCTGATAATATCAAGGCTGTTCTATGTTTACAGATCTTTTTTTTCATTTGATCGGCTATATAATGTTTAACATTATACCGAACGAGGGCGATCAACACGAAGACTGGTTCCAGCGGCAGCATTAGTCGCCATCTTCGAGAAGTCATGTGCTTTTTTGTTGACATGAATCTGAGTCACTGCACCGCTTTACCATTCGGACAAAATCGTTTCGAATCAGAGCTTCTTAAATACAACGTCAGGTGATAGTTATTGCCCATGCGCTAAATCAGCACAGCTATGGCGGACAAAGAAGATCCGGTTGAGCATGAGGTGATTGTGATTGCTAAATGTTGCACCATACCGCTCCAAAACAACAACAAAAATATGTCAACTCGTTGATATTTAATTATACACTCCCTGCTCAAATTAAAATCAACTTAATACCTTTTATAAAATGAGCAATGTTAGGCAACTATAATTTTGGTCAGATTGGCCATGGCCATGGATTGTTTACATTTGCCAGGTCTGACCTATTCAAATGGTCACTAAACTTCAGTAAAATTGTATAAACGGGTATTCTAACATGTAAGCAGTAGTGTGCACAGAGGCGCTAGTAAAAGTCATTGCACCCACGTAGTGTTTTGTGATCAATATGTTAATTGGACTACAAAATTCTATGTTCTATATGGGATTGTATTTGCACCAAATTCTTAGCGACACCAAACAGTGTCCGATGATTCCACGTTTTCATATATAGTAGTGCGCTCTGGCCCTACACCAGACATGGTGACAGGGCCAGAGGAAACTCGGGCTAGTATACATGTAACCATGGTAAATACTAGCCGCAATATACTGCTCGGCTAGAGAGATATTCTCTTTAGCTTGATTGGTAACGGTTGAGCGTAAGACTAGTAATTATAAGCCATAGGTCCCATGTTCGATCCCTAGCGGATGCAGTGATTTAAATTTAATTAATAATGCGCTCTGTTACATTGGTGCCCATGTAGGGACTCGGGAATGATACTCATCGCTGCTTGCAAAAGTATCGCTGTTACCCCTGGAAAACTCCAGGAAGAGTTCTTTCCTGGAGGGGATTATGTAACCATGGTAAATACTAGCCACAATATACCGCTTCGCAAGAGAGATCTTCTCTTTAACTCGATCGGTTGAGCATAAGACTAGTAAGCCAGAGGTCCGGGGTTCGATCCCTAGTGGACACAGTGATTTCAATTTAATTAATTATGCGCTCTGTGTGTTACATACAGAAACGCCATTCTTTGATTTACAGCTTAACATTGAACAACTTCATGTGGTTCAATGAATTTCACAGCAACAAATCATTTGTCATTGGGATTGTTTACTTTGTTGTGTATCATTATGGTTATATACAATTAATTTACTTACTTCCAATAAATGATTGAATCCGATTCTTTATTCGACGAGGTTATAAATGGAGTTATATTTTGAATTGGCCTTGAAACAAAAATGCAGGTTGAAAGTTGTTTTTTTAAGATTTAAGTTGAAGGTTAGGAATACTAGATGCAGTAATATAAGAAAACTGCATCAGTATAAGTTCACTGTCAAATGATGATCTGATTCCAACACCAAAGTCAAATGTTAGTCTGGCCCCACATTAGACATTTTGACTGACAAATGCTGGGATAGAAAAAAACTACCATATATGATAATACGGAACTCTATGACACCATTTGGTGACTGTCAATGCTCTACATATGTCAATAAATTGATAAGATATTTTATTTATCCATGAAACTAATACACAAAATACAAAAATAGTTGTTACAAATTAACCAACAATATCTTATTAAGTAAGTACCAATGTATTACAATAATAGTTGTAACTTGGCATGCTGTAACAAATTAGCTCCCTGGCACCCCAACCCCCTATTTTTCGCATTTTCTAAGCATAGGCCCAATTTCAGGAATAAGCCCACCCTCCACTTTTGAATGTCATTGAAAGTCAATTTTATTTCCTGGTGAAAGCAATCATTTAACATGGCCGACAGGCAGCCATCTTGGATTTTGACAATTTAAGTTTGTTATCACTATTTCTGAGAAAGTACTGAATGGATCTTTCTGAAATTTCATATGTAAGTTTCCCTTGGTGCCTAGTTATGCATATTGCGTTTTGAGAACAATTTGAAAACAACATGGCCGACAGGCAGCCATCTTGGATTTTGACAATTGAAGTTTGTTATCGCTATTTCTGAGAAAGTACTGAAGGGATCTTTCTCAAATTTCATATGGAGGTTCCCCTTGGTGCCTCATTATGCTTATTGCATTTTGTGATCAATTGGAAAACAATATGAACAACAGACCGCCATCTTGGATTTTGACAAATGAAGTTTGTTATCTCTATTTCTCAAAGTACTGAATGGATCTTTCTCAAATTTCATAAGTAGGTTCCCCTTGGTCCCTTGTATTGCATTTTTGGACCAGTCTGTCCTGAAAACAACCTGGCAAACAAACAGCCATTATCGTTAAATCTCAATCTTTTAAGAAATAATCCTTTTTTTTACTTTAAAGACATTCTGTTTCTTGTATAGAAAATAGTGAAAATTTGTTTCTTTTTATAGGTCAGTGTGTATTTATCCAAAACCCTAGCAGACAAGCTGTACCTGTTCCAGTACCCAGTGCGCCCTGCCCACATGACATATGACGAGGCTCCTCATATCAACACTAAGATAAAACCTGATCAGAAGAAGGTGGAGATAGAACTGGGCCTCAACACCAGGGGAGACAACTATGCTCGTAGTAAAGGGGAACAGATTGCCATCAACGTGGATGGAAATGTTGACCCGTCAGGCCACTACAACAGGTCTTTGACATCTGCATCAACTCAATATTCTTGATCTCTATACACATGACAAAAACTAGTACATTTTTTTTCAAATTGTTAAGATACATTCAAAAGTCATTCGAAATTTTAATGTTTTCACAATTAAAGAAGACATGTAGCAAAACAAAAATGAAATAAAAAAAGTTTATGAAAGTCATACTCGCTATATTAAACCGAAACTAGATTCTGTAGATCTTTAGGAAGTATTTAAAATTTGAGTAACTGTGTATTTCAGTGGGATGATGGACAAACAGGTGTTAAGCAGTGTGACCAGTTCAGAGACAGCAAGCAGGTATGCAGTTGGTGTTTGGAAAGATGGTAAGTTATTTCAATTAAACAGCATGTAATTGGTCAAGCAGAATTTAGTATACTTAAACATATTCTAAAGCTGTAACTTACATATTAAAGTGTTTGTAATCATGATCAAGTGTTGTTTTTTCCCCTTAATTCTCAAGGACTTCAGAGTTTTGTTTTGTTACAGGAGAGGTACACCTGACCCCTCTACATGCCATTGTCCAGCTGAGACCAAATTTCAGCTACCTGGATAGTGCAGACAGCCGTGTCAAAGTAGAGGTTGGAGCAGGGGATGCTGGAGGTAGTAATAGTTTCATGAGTGATGAGTGACATATTTTGTTAGGTCATTCCTGTGGTAAAGAATGAACTATAAGGTTTCATTTATGAAATAGAAATTTTATCAAATTCTGTCAATGTATTTTAACATTTCGTGTAATACCACAAGATTTTCTTTACCACAGTTAATTGTAAAGGATATTTTCTCAGGAATTAAACATGATCTTGGAGAGGGAAAAACTAGCTATATCATGCAAGGGAAGGAGAAACAAACTATATCACTCAAGTCCATATATATGTATTAACTTTGAAATAGTCACATACCAGAGTGTTGTTGAAGGTTACACTCCAGTGTGTTTTCAAAGATTGTATTGTATGGTTATTTACAAGTCAGATTGCTTTTGTCAAAGGGGACATTTGGATCAATGTGCCATTTCAGGGAAGATTTTGTTAGGTATATAATGTCTCTCAAAATATCAGAGCAAGGACTAGATAATGTGACCATCATTTCTGAGTAATATTTTTATAGAAAAAATGAGTGTATTTCTGGATTCATGAATACTGCTACTGCTATGAAAAATACTGTTAAGGTGTATATTGATCACACTTATCAGTTGTTACATTACTGTAGAAGGATTTGTAATGAAGTACTTCATGTGTGCCTTCTATGATTTAGGAGAATCTTCCCAGGATGAAGCAGAAGAAGAGGCCAAGCCGATCACCATGAAAGTTTGCTCGCCAAGAAACGGACGAGGCTAAAGCTAGACGAATGGCATCGTTTGATTACTTACAGAAGAAACAGGAAGAGGAATCATGGCATCCACTTCAGTTTTATAACATAAATGTAAGATATACTATATAATTGTGTGCTGCTTTTGTATCCACATTATCATTAATACATACACTTATTTCTGAATTTGTTTATTTTCAAGGCCATTGTAACACACAACATTATCTCGCATAAATTATGAAGTTTTGATGCAAAGGTGATATTGGTATGGACTAAAATTGGTATTTACCACTACAGAGTGGTGTTGCAGAATCAGAGCGCCTAAAGTTGGTTTCCTCCAAAGGTGATGAGATATCCGAGTTCCAGATTCAGGCCAATGAGTATCTGAGGATGTTAGTACCTCCCCTTGGGGAGACACAAGAGTAAGTCTTATCTCCTCAAATCCTAGCTTGGTGGGACTTTTCAGCACCATGGCAAACTTGCAACGAGGGTTACTTAGAAGTTTTTTTCACCTGTTTACAAAAACTCTTACCAAATTATTTCTGGCTGTCATTGTTTTTCAGCTTTTTGTGAAATATAATTTTACAAATAATAAATAGAAGATAATTCTTGTTCTGGGTTGAACAGCAATTCAATTTGTTCAGGCCCGATAAATATTTTGACATTTTTCACAAATGTGAAAATGATATACAAATGTTTGAGTTGAAATATACTTCAGTGGCCAGTATACAGTTAAAATAATTTATAAAAATCTTTATAATTCACTGTTAACATGTTCAAAGTGATAACTATTTGTTGTTTGCCTTTTACAGGGAGAAGCCAGCCATGCCAAGTAATGTGTTATCTCTGACACAGCTGAGGACTATGCCACTCCCTGACCAGATTAAGGCTCTCCTCACTAATGGTAAATATAGTTACAGTGGCATAAGTCTTAGTGATACACTCCATATCATAGGTTGCGGTAGGTGTAATTAAAAATATTTGGTCACAAATAATATTACTGTACTGATAATGTAATTATGAATTATCGTTCTTGTATCTTTAAAAATACAAACACTTATTTTACAGCTATTTTAGAGATATCTCAGTTTAAAAATTTAATTGAATTTGTTATCTGCGATAATGTGTATTAAAATTTGTTGTCCAGTGATTAATGTAATTAAATTTGATTACAGCTAAAGTGATGAGGTTCAGTCAGCTGATGGCACTGCTTCCTCAGGGCACAGAAAGTATGGGTGCCCTCCGCTCACTTCAGCAGGTGGCTGTACTTGTTCAGGGATGTTGGGTTGTCAAAAGGTCAGATTTAATTTATGTGCCAAGAATTCCAGCTATACTATAATGACTTTGAAATTTACTGTTCTATCAGACTGTTTCAATTGAATGCACAGCTTATAGGTTTTGAAGAATACATGTATTTCAAACTATTAGCGCAGGATTTATGACTTTTTATACAAAAAATATGAATATTTGTTTTAATACAGAACCAGTTACTATATCAATATCATAAACTGTCATGGTAAAGATATCGGTAAACAACTCTCCTTGGGAGTCTTCGAGCATAGGATACTGTCATACAGGTCATGAATAGATTATATACAGTGCTGTACAAGAATTGTGATATGTATTATGGAGAAAGTTGAGAGTATTTGTCTGATTTTGATAGTGAGATCCTGTACCCCAAGGAGGCCACCAGTCCTCACAGTGGAGTGTCAGCGGATCACTTGTGTAGAGGGAGGGACTATGTGGTCAGTACTAAAGATTTAAACTTAGATATCCCCCCCACTCCCAGTTTTATGAATTGGACAATCACTATTAACATTACTAAAACTTTAAACATTGGTAATCTAAAAATATATTGTGTTTGTATTTGTGTACATTGTCAATCAATACAAAAGAGTCTTAATATTCTATTGAATAAATAATAAATTAAAGTATATGGTACAAGTTACTACCACATTACAAAGGCTCATCCACAGTATATTTACATATAAAAGTATTGAGAAATAATGATTGAAATGGCATTAAAAATGTTTCTGTTATTGACAGATGTGGAGATTTACACAATCTAGTCATGTTACCCGCAAAGACATAGCCTCCATTGTCAAGGTATGTATGGTCATTCAGTATAAACAACTGTTTGTTAAATCATATCTGATTATCTTGTATCGGGAAAAGAATTTACAATTAACATGAATAATATCATTATACAAGTATTAAGCTCTCATTATGTGAGTTATACATATTTACAATAAGCATGTATCTGTTAAATCCCATTGATATACTTTAAAATTTTAGTACACTAAAATATTTTGTAAATTATCTAGGTTGAACAAATAAAATATACATGTTGGTAAATGGGTGGACCCAAATTTGTCACAAAAACAAACACATAGAAACTAAAAGTCATTTATGATGTATATGTTATGAATGTATTGCAAGACTCAATTTAGGTTTTAAGTTAGACAAAAATTCTCAGAATGAATTAAGTGCTCAACATTGTATACAGTACCATTGAAGAACAGGACTTCATGATGCTAGTTTAACAACCCTGCACAATGGACATCTAATTAGACTGTATAGACACCTACAGTAGTTTGTCATAATGCTCATTAATACATATAATAGCCCACTTTCTTTTGTTTAAAACATAATCTGGTGGCAAAATGGTTTTTTTTTGTCTTTTTTACTTAATTGATGTTCAAAAATCATTGTCATGATCTGCATGTAAACTTTTCAATTGATGTAGTTATATGCAGCAGCATTATGACTGCAAAAATGTCCACAAAAATAATCATTGTTGTACAACATTGTTGTAGCTGCCAGCAGAGGATGTAAAGGATATTCTTGAGCAGATGTCCAGGATTAGGGCTAACTGTGGCTGGGAGTTTCTATTTGGTTATGACGCAGACTTCTGTAACAGGTAACTCTTGGTTAATATTTCTGTATATCTCTGTGGTCTTTGTTATAATTGTTGTTTTGCTTTAAATCACACATTATTCCAGCAGAAAATGTCAAGTTAGGTCTGCTTTAACTTGATAAGTCCTGTTCTGGTAGAACCAACTCTAAACAACACTAGGAATCATTTCAAATCTCAAGCCAATGCATTGTCTTCATTGTTTCTCTTTTTAAATACTTCTTGCTGAAAGCTATTGTTTATATAAGTGTTGAATGATATAAAATGAGAAGCATCGCTTGAGGAATTCATTAATTGAAAGCTTGAATTGCTATAATGATATATACTTATTGTTACTTGTAATAATTAACTGCACAGTGTTCCATTGTTTTTTCCTCAGATTTACCTGGTATTGTTATATCATTTTGTCTCAAACGATATTGACAGATCCTGCGTTTTTTCCTTAGATATCCAGAAATAGTACAGAGACAAAAGATGTTGTGGGATGCAAAATATCATGGTCTATGTAATCAACTCAAAATTCCTAAAGAACATGAAAAGAAATTTAAGGACAGAGGTGAGAGCTTAATCTTATCATATTTATTCTTTTTATTATATAATTTGATTATTCTGTATACCGTTAATTCAGACTTAACAACCTTTACTCAGATTTCCTTGTCAGGAAAATTTACATATGAGACCGATATGATATTAAATCTGTCTTACTTTTTTTCTACAGGTTACTTTTCTAGTCAATAGGTCCAATGACAATTTTGAACAAAACCCTTTTCTCTTGTACAGGAAAGTCACTTATTCTTGGCTTAGAGATGGACTGAGAGACAATTTTTTCCTGTATTATAAATGATCAAAATATACTGTCTGGTGACAATTCATATTTGAAAGTTCTAAATTTGTCTGTATAAGATAATCAAATTCAAAATTTGTCAGTGAATAGTGTTTTTATTGTTCTGTTTCAGATTCTGGGTTACCTGCTGGAGAGAAGGTTGTAAGGCGGCGGCGCAGCTCATCCACTCGTAGCAATCGTAAACGAACACTCAGTGGTCGATCAGTTTCAGACCACAGTGATGTAGAGATGGATGTATCTGTTAAGTCTGATATAGACAATAGTACAGAGGACGAGGAGCTTCCCAAGCCGGAGAGCATGGACACGGGGCCATCAGCAGTAAATGGAAACAGGTTGTCAGACGGTGCTAACTCAGCAAGCTGTGATATTTCCTCTGTCTCATTGGAGCTGAGGACAGAACTCGTTAATTTTGTACAAGAAAAGTTATACAGTAGATTTGTATTAACTGCTAGTGAACTTAAACGTCTATTCGCTGTGAAACAGTTACAGTGTCCCTCAGGCCATGTGTTTTTATCAGGAGTCACAGACAGTATGTTAGAGGAAACAGTCAAGGAAGTGGGAGGAGTGAAGTTATCTAATCAGGTAATATCTTCTTTATAGTCATCCAACTTACATTGAGGAGTTAATTATGTATGATGCAATTTTCTTTGAAATTCAATTCCAATTATTAATTTCAGTATTATTATTTCAACTTTCATAGTATTACTACAATTATTAATTTTAGTTGTACACAACTTTTTTCTGGTCAGAAATGAATACTTCAGTGTGTTTAGAAATACTGCAATATTTGATTTAACCTGTTATCACAAAATGTTGTCAAAAAGAGTTTGTTCTTAACATATAATTGATGTTATATGTGGTTTACAGTTTAGTGTTTGCTGGAGGAATGACTTGTAATGTGTGTTTCACGGAAGTTTTATATTCACTGAATATAGAGATTGATGTCACAAAAGTTTCAGTACTATGTAGAAACAACCAGTGATTAAACAGTCTATGACAACATTGGCAGAAGAAATGGTGGATTTCTGTCTGTCTGTGTAGTTTTGAAATAATGTTTTGTGGTATGGATTTGAATATTATACTTTATGATGGCTACATGATTTTGTTTTATTGAATTGCTATTTTTGATTCAAATTTTTTGTTGTGATATGACAACAGTGTGAAAGTTATGACTTGATTTGCATTGATGTCTTGTGATTTTTAATGCTGTACATTTGTATGATATTTCATTTGTTATGACAACTTTGTTATACTTACAGTGGCCTTCCAATATCAAAGCAGAACCTACTTATGCCTTGCCTAAAACAGGTGACAAATTGGATAAGGTAAGCATGGCTTTTAGTACTGGTGTTTCATCACTGTATCAGTATATATTAAATCACTCTGGTGCTTATTGAAGAAGTGAGAATGGTGATGGTATTAACTAGGTGGGACAAAGCAATATATTGAAAGTAAGACAGCTAAAATGTTACTGTGATGGGTGGCCATTTTAACTATTAAACAAGAGGCCCAATGGGCCTGTATCGGTCACCTGGCTCTACAGCAACTTTGAAGTTGATTGAGGTCATTTCTAGATACTATGCTGATTACCACTTTTTTCAAATATCAGAGTAAGATAGGTTTATTCATGTTTTCTAGTCCTTCATTCCAGCATACTATTGGCCTAATATCAGGTCTCTGTGACTCTTGGCTATCGCAAAATCATTGTTTAAAGATTCAAGCCTATTTCACCCCTGTGACCTTGAATGTAGGTCAAGGTCGTTCATTTGAACAAACTTGGTAGCCCTTCACCCCAGCATGCTACAGACATGCCCAACATCAAGTACCTGGGCCTCTTGGTTATTGAGGAGAAGTTGTTTGAAGATTATAACCTATCATAGGACTGATAAAGAGCATTCAATGATGGACATCAAGATCCCTCTGGGTTCTCATGTTACTTATAGTACTTGATATCTCCATGTTATATAAATATGAAGTTTGTTTTTCCTAAATGTAGACATAGATGTACATTTCTTTCACACAGATGAGATCTATCCTATTGGGTCTTTTTGAGAAGTCCCATAAAATATCACGGAAAGCTTTCCTACAAAGTGTGGAGGATGAGACAGGTCTACAACTGAATGAGTATGACTCCAGATTGTTACTCAAGGTTAGTGTCACACTAAATCTCCATGTCATCGCCAGATAGACATTTATGTTACATAGATGTACACTATATCTCAATATCATCCTCAGATAGACATTTCTGTTACATAGATGTGTAGTTGGAATTTAATACTCCATATAAATATTCTGTGCGAGTACAACTGTTCAACAAAAACAAGAGTATTGCTGGGTGGAACAACATGCAGAAACTGGGTGCCAAAGTGACAAAAATTCTTGTAACAGGTTTACATAAATTATGGAAAAATAGCAAAAATTATGGAAATATAGCAAGAAAAATGATTCCATCAAAATGCTGCTTTAAGAAACATATTCATAACAATATGTTATGGTAACAAATTAATCCTACCAAGTTTCATAGAGATCGATTTATAACAAAGTAAGAAGATCTCCAGTCAGATTAAAATACTGAAATATTAAACAAATGTAGTAAATTAGAAAAAACATGTTGAATTAAAATGATGCTCAGGAAAACAACTTACAGTACATACATGTATCTTGAATATAAAACCTACAAAATTTCAATGTTTTGGTTGAAAAATGAGAGAAAATATTTTGACAGACAAAATGTTTTGCCTGATAGAAACTCCATACCATGATACTCGCATTGAAATTGAATGGGCATGCACAAATTGGCATTTCAAAATCAAATATATCATTCTAAAGCATATAATTGTGGACAATTCAAATAAGATGGCATAATTTGAAAGTTTGTCAGTGATGATACCAGTGCTTCTGATTTCCATTACAGGATTACTGTGTGCAGAAGGGTCCAATGTGGTACCTGAAGGGGACACAGGGTGAATCATGACAACAGCTTCCTCTAGCGCTTATTTCAGACTTTGTGAAAAACTGTTGTACCTCTCTAGTGATGTTTGTGGAGGTGAAACTTATGAACTTACTGTTGATTTCAGTGTATCTGATTAATAAGGATATGTGTTTTCTAATTTAATTGACATGGTTATCTTAAAATATCTATCATAGACTTGTTAGTGTGGGAAAATCATCTGGAATGAAAGTAAACTACAGTAAGGTAGCATACATCCTTAATATATGACAGAAATCCATGTCACAGTGAGGTAGCATACATCCTTAATATGTGACAGAGATGCTATGTCACAGTAAGGTAGCATACTTCCTTGATATAATGTTACAGGATGAGTTGCATGTCACAGTGAGGAAGCATACATCCTTGATATCATTTGACAGGGCAAGATCTATGTCAAAGTAAGGTGGCATGCATCCTTAATATTGTGACAGGACAATGTCACACTAGGTAAGGTAATCCTTAATATCATGTGACAGGATGACATCCATGTCATAGTAAGGTAGCATATATCCTTAATATCATGTGACATGGCGAGATTTATGTCACAGTAAGGTAGCATACATCCTTCTCCTGTGATAGGGCAAGATCTTTGTCATAATAAGGAAGCATACATCCTTAATATGTGGCAGGGCGAGATCTGTCTCGCAGTAAGGTAGCATAGATCCTTAATATGTGACAGGATGAAAGAGGATAGAGCAATAATCTAAGATAGTATACACCCTTAATATGTGACTGGGTGAAAGAAGATAGAGAAATAATAAGATAGTATACACCCTTAATATATGACAGGATGAAAGACGATGGAGGAAGAGATTTCTTACTGATAGCTCTATGTTAATAGTTAGGGAGAAAGATTTCCTATAAATAGTGTTGATGAATGTTAGTCATGATAAGAGATCTCTTTGTCAGTTTGGAACTAATGAATGTTTGCTAGGATGAAAGTAATGTTAAAAGTGTTTATGAATGTTGGTGTGAGAGAAAGATTTCTTATATTCTGATGAATAATATAAAGGATGAATGCTTTCTTATGATACCAATGTAAGTTACCTATCATGAAAGATGTTATCAGTGTAGTGGTTAATTATGTCTCCCCTTCATATCACTAGATCGTGAAATAAGCTATTTGCCACTATTATACAAATAACTACTGACTAGATTATGAATAAGCTGTTAGCCATTGCTACACAAATAACTACTGACTAGATTATGAATTAAGCCGTTAGCCACCGTTACACAAATAACTACTTACTAGATTATGAATTAAGCCGTTAGCCACTGTTACACAAATAACTACTGACTAGATTATGAATTAAGCTGTTAGCCATTGCTACACAAAAAACTACTGACTTGATTTTGAATTAAGCTGTTAGCCATTGCTACACAAATAACTACTGACTAGATTATGAATTAAGCTGTTAGCCATTGTTACACAAATAACTACTGACTAGATTATGAATTAAGCTGTTAGCCACTGTTACACAAATAACTACTGACTAGATTATGTATTAAGCCGTTAGCAACCATCATACAAATAACTACTGACTAGATTATGAATTAAGCTGTTAGCCACTGTTACACAAATAACTACTGACTAGATTATGAATTAAGCTGTTAGCTACTGTTACACAAATAACTACAGACTAGATTATGAATTAAGCCGTTTGCCACCGTCATACAAAGAACTACTGACTAGATTATGAATTAAGCTGTTAGCCACTGTTATACAAATAACTACTGACTAGATTATGAATTAAGCTGTTAGCCACCGTTATACAAATAACTACTGACTAGATAATGAATTAAGCTGTTAGCCACTGTTACACAAATAACTACTGACTAGATTATGAATTAAGCTGTTAGCCACTGTTATACAAATAACTACTGACTAGATTATGAATAAGCTGTTAGCCATTGCTACACAAATAACTACTGACTAGATTATGAATAAGCTATTTGCCACTGTTACCCAAATAACTACTGACTAAATTAGGAATCACCGGTAAGCTTTTAGCAACTGTTACACTAGTACTACTGTGTAGATTATGAATTACCGGTTAAGCTATTAGCCACTATTATACAAATACTGTTAGAAAGAGGAGTTCTTACCTTTATTGAATATATCTGGTTAACTTATGCAAGAATGTGCATTATATTGTTCAGCTCTATGAACAATTTATGAATAAAATATTTTCTAAAGCATTGTGTGTTTAGAAGATTATTGGTATAATAGAATCAACTATTAGTAAATGACCTATCAGATTAATCTATGAATCGGTGCATATTCATAAGTTTTTTTTTCCTGATTTTACAAATGTTATAACAATAAGTTACCAGAGTTATAAGTCCATTCTCTTAATTTAGAAAAGATAGATTACTCCCAGCTTGGTACAAGACATATATCGGCCTTAATACTGTTGCAGTCAGAATAACAACTTGATTAAGTCTTGTGCTGGTGTAGAATATCTCGCAACACCTCTTTGTTTATGTCTCCATTTGTGAACAGATTTGTTTGAAACTTTGAATATCAACGACCAGTATGTGAAGTTGTTCACGGAGGGCAAGTGAGTTTATACCATGTGACAACATAGCCCTGGACAATGGATGGATGATTTCTGACAGATGCTTGTCGCCTGCTGTGGAGTAGTGTAGGCAGGGTATGAATATTTGTTGTAATGACGTGGTATGGTGTCCATTATGGGGCGCCGTTTTACTATTTATTAACAAAACTGGATATCCATAATTCGAATTTATGATATCATTAATAATTTGGATATCCAATATTAATTTTGGATATCCAAAATTAATATTGGATATCCAAAATTCGAATTATGGATATCCAAAAATGAATTATGGATATCCAAAATTCGAATTATGGATATCCTAAATTCAAAGCATTTTAAGATATCATAAATTCGAATTATGGATATCCAAAATTCATTTATGGATATCCAAAATTCGAATTTTGGATATCCAAATATCATTTCTTGATATCATTAAATCGAATTTTGGATATCTTAAAATGCTTTGAATTTAGGATATCCATAATTCAAATTTTGGATATCCATAAATCGGGGAAATGTTAATATTTTACTGTCTAATGATTTCTCCCTGCTACATCCTGTTCCCGCAGGCGCATATTTTCGTAGGATCGGAAGTCATCGGACTTCACTACTAATGTCTCTAGATGCTTGTCGAAGATCTGACAATATTGTGTTGCAGCAAACGTCGTCACATGATAAACAACGTTGCGCTGCCAAAATCTTCCCCCTAATGTGCCGCAGTATGTCTGTCGCCATGTTCTGTTTTGTACAAATTCCTCCATTGACTTGTCGGAGCACCCTAAGTAGTAACTTTTGGTAAATGTTGTATGTAAGGGCCTAACTGTCTGGGGAAGTTTGTCCTTTTGAACTCCTCTGCTGTATTCTATTTCGTAAATGTTGTTTCCAGTCCATTACGCATAATTACAAGTTCGTAACAAGGGTCGGTTTTGACCGGTAGTAGTGCCGGGAGCAATCCAATTTGATAACACTGAGCATTTTTGGATATCACAAAATCGAATTATGGATATCCAAAAATACATGGAATTTAGTATATCCATAATTCGAATTTTGGATATCCAAAAATGAATTATGGATATCCTAAATTCGAATTATGGATATCCAAAAATGAATTAAGGATATCCAAAATTCGAATTATGGATATCCTAAATTCAAAACATTTTAAGATATCCTAAATTCGAATTATGGATATCCAGAAATGAATTATGGATATCCTAAATTCGATTATAGATATCCAGGTTTGTTAATAAATAGTAAAACGGTGCCCCATAGTCCATTGTCCGTCCTATGTCAATTTTTCCTTGAAACAACATCTTCTCAATAACCAACAGGTCCAGTTACCTGATATTGGGTCTATAGCTGGGATGAAGGGCTACCATTTTTTTAAATGAATGACCTTTACCTACATTCAAGGTAACTGATCAAACAGGCCAAAATCTTTGTCAATGAATTCTTTTCAGTAACCAGGAAGCTCTGAGACCAGATATTGGACATGTACAAATGTAGCATGGTGGGATGAATAAACCCAGATCAACTTCAAATTCGAATTTATAGAAACAGATTAGCAATACAGGCCCATTAGAACTCTTGTATGTACAGCTTTATAGAAGCTGTTCAAAGTGAAAAATGTTGAGAAAGGCTATTTCAGTAATATGCATCCAACAGAAGGATACCAGAAATAAAGAAAATGTATGCATGGTGGGTGCTGGAAAAATATAACTTATTGTATGGTTTGAAATAAATCACTTTCATGTATTGTCTATATTTGACCTGGATTCCTCCTTTTTGGTAGATATTCTACTGTAATAGCCCCAACCTGTTTTACACAAGTGACATTTTTAGTAAATTCATCTTTTTTCACTACATGTATCATATAGTAGATTATAATACATACAAGTCATTATTTTGTTTAATATATAACAAGCTTGTACTGCAAAAAAAAATGCATAATAACAAAACAAACTTGAGATATTTTATTTAATATAGCACTTAATCACCATGGTAATAGTAATCCTATTTTCACAAAATACAATAAACATGATTTATAAAGGTACATGTAATTGAATAATGCAGTTCACCTTGTTAAATGCATGTGACAATGCACTTCATTTGAGTAAAGTAATTCCAATCCAACACTTTAATAAACATATCTTTTCAGCACTTTAGACATATATTGTTCTGGATACAAAACTGATCCAAATATATGAAGACTTCAGTATTATTGCATTCATTCTCAGTACAACTATGACATCTGTTTCAATACTTTATGCTTGCAATAAACAAATGTGTTTTCAGTTATTTCAAAATAAAAAGTGTTCCTTTCTACTTTATTAATAATTCAATGGAATTTATCTTTCAGTAAATTAAAGAGTTTAAGCCTTGCATTAGTAGACAGTTTGGCTTTGCTGTAAATACACTTTGAGAAAATTATATTGTAATCTACGAGTTCATGGTTCAACGTAATGAGGATATTCCATTTTTCAATGATGATTCCCCAGTTATTTTTGGGTGTTATGCCCATCATGATTGTGGTGATACATGTACAGATAAATTTACTGGGACACATTATTCATTTTTCTCTTGACAACATGAATGTGCTTTCCAAAGTCGATCTGGAGTTCAGATTTATTTTTAGAACCAACAACTAGAAAAAAGCAACTTACAATACTTCACTAATTGACTGTTAAAATGGATCTCCTTGTTTTGAAACAGTAGATGACTTGACTGGTTACTTTATCAATTGTCTTAATGTTAAAAGAAAATCACTTCCACTTCATAATCCAATCCCAATGACAATGTTGCTTTTCAGGTCGACAAATTCTTGGATATAGATCACATTATTCTGATCAGAGAAAACAGCATATGCATAAATCTCGCAGGAAGTCATTCAGTTCAACCTGAAGACATTTTCTATTCCACAGGCAGAACTATGTTAGTTAGATTGCATAGTTGTCCCATACCTGCAGCAATACACATACCATGTAAAAGACTATTGTGATAGAACGTTACACTGCATCTACTAAACTGGAATTGCCATATGATACAAAGTGGGTATTGGAGGGTATTACAAGCTAAGGCAAAAAGCTGTACCGTTGGTGGAAAAGTTTCATATGTATTTGTTTATTTACCTTCCGATATAACCAAGTACTACATATTTTCAATAAATTGCCAACTCGCATAGAGATATCATGACAAAATTGGCAGTGACATTTGAATTAAAGAAATCATTTTTTTTTTTAGTCTTAGGAAAATTTACCAGGTATTGAAATTTTAGAGATATATACAAGATATGATAATATGAAAGTGTAAACATTTGCAAAAAAAAAAATAATGATAATAACATCTCTGATCTGCCTAAACATTACACTCCCTTGATGGAGAAGAAGTTCTATCAGTGTTACAGAACCTAATGTACAACAGGGATCATCATTTATGCCACCAAATCAGACATTAAAATACATTTGCAAATATTACAAAAAGTAAATTGTCATACAGTGGTAAATATTAATTAAATTCATCATTACATAAGTACAGTAAATCTAGATATTGTAATTGTCTACCATGTGTACATTTCAAGAAATTTTGGGTAACAATGAAAAAGATTTTAATACAGAAAACAAAACAACCAACTGAAGGAAGCTGTTAGCAGTGGGTCTGGGTTTATCTAGCATGCCTTGGAAGGCGGTCTTGGACCTCACCTCCACCATCTGTCACCTCAGTATCGCTGTTTCCCCAAATGTTCTTCAACATATTCAGTCAATTAAATTACATAAATCGTCTATTCGTAGCGACATCAGGATTTTTTCTTGGATGCTGCTTCTTTTGCTGAAATATATAGAACAAAACCTTTAATTTTGGAAAAGTTGAAAAATGTAATGATAACATTGAAATTCATGTCAGAATTCTGTATTAAATATTTCAAAACTTCATTGTTATGCTTATGTTGATCAGATAATTAAGGACTGGAGTTGTTTAGCAGCTATTTCAAAGGGGCATGTTACATCTCTGACAAAAGAGAAATTCTGATTTTGACACAATAGGATGTTGCATATATATATTTATTAAATACAAAAAGTAACGTACCTAACACTATTACCAACTTTCCAAAGTTTGAGCTTATCAGATTTTTTTTAAATTAAAGCAAATAGATTAACTTATCAAATGCATACCAAAGAAAATCTAGTGTACTCTGCCTCTTTATTTGGTATGTAGCTTCCAGTTATGTAGGCAATCAATTTTAGGATGCTGTTGTTAATTTTGTTGGTGTTTATTTATTGGTGTTAATTTGATATCTTTCTACACCATGGGTGCCATTTTTGTGTGACAAGCCATGTATACACTACTGGCAGTGTAGCATCTTTCTAGACTCGTGATATCAAGTAGATAATTAGAGTTGTTTAGTAGGTAATTAAGGATTACAGTTGATTAGCCAATGATTGAGGGTTTGAGTCAATAAGATGACACTGAAGGACTGGAGTTTTAATCACATGATTAAGGATGACATATCTCTGATTCAGCATGTATTTAAGGGATAATGTAGATAGAGATTAACATATTTCTGTTACCTACCTTTTTCACCCTCTAGATCACGTTTCTTAGCTGCCTCCTCTCTCTGTTTGCGGATGATTGCCAGTCTGGCCAGATCAGCCCGCGCCTCCTCTGTCTTACCAGCCAAGTGCTGCTTCTGGTAGTTTTCTCGTGCCTGTTGCTTTTCTATCTCCTCCCTGTAATGTTGTAAAATACAGTCAATGTTAGATTTCTATATCTTTGTAGTGTTGTAAAATACAGTCAATGTTAGATTTCTATATCTTTGTAATGTTGTAAAATAGAGTCGGTGTTAGATTTCTATATCCTCTCTGTAATGTTGTAAAATAGAGTCAATGTTAGATTTCTATCTCCTCCCTGTAATGTTGTAAATAGAGTCGGTGTTAGTTTTCCATCTCTGCTCTGTAATGCTGTAAAATAGAGTCAATGTTAGATTTTTATCTCCACTATGTAATGTTATGAAATAGAGTCAATGTTAGATTTCTATATCCTCTCTGTAATGTTGTAAAATAGAGTCGGTGTTAGATTTCTATATCCTCTCTGTAATTTTGTATAAATAACGTGTCAATTCTTTCTGTTAAAAACTGTTTCCTGTAAAATTGCAAATATGTGTCAACTGGTCAACCCTGTAATATTCTCAGACCTGTATATCCCTGGTATCTGCCTCATGATATGTCTTGTGCAAATGCAACAAAAACTGAGACCAATTCTAGTCTATGTAAATATTAGCTTGTGTAAAGTGTCTGGAATTTTAAGTGTTGTATGTATGATAAAATAGTATGTTATGGATGACACTTTCATTGAGCTTTCATTTTTTTTATATAACAGGTAATACAATGGAGGGTATTAAGGGAATACATGAATCTAAGATTTCCTTTTGAATACAAAATCAAACGAATCTAAGATTTCCTTTTGAATACAAAATCACAAATATGTAAGAACTAAGAATACATATATATATATACAGTAATCCCTCGACCTATCGCCACTCGATAATACCGCCACCCTCGCATACCGCCACCTTGTCCCCTAGAACGGATGTTTGCACTCTTTAATTCCCCCGTTAAGTCCGCCACCCTCGCATACCGCCATCCGCTATAAGGTTTCAAGAACAAATGTGCCGAATCACTGTATATATTTCCCTCGATTTCACCGCCATGTTTTTATCGCCGTGTCTATTTTTAGATACTGGTGCTTCCCCATTCAAGCACAGGTGAAGTTACGCTTCAGTGATTCTATTCGCTGATCGAATATCATCGGTATTGACAAGAGGATTGTTTGTTTTGTAATAAAACAAGTTATGAATTCTACTCACATTGTGTATGTGTAAGACTAACTGTCCGACAATTTGTTGACGCCGATAAACAGACAGAAATTACCGAAGTGCAGACAGAAAGCGACATCATTGACTCCGTTACAAGTTTTGACGACAGTGAAACGGACCTTAACACTGACGATGACGATGACGAACCACAACATATTCCGAGGCAAAAGCCGCTATAGAAACGGTAATGCGATTTCTAGAAACGTCGGACAAAACAACAGAGTTAGAAATAGAATCTTGCAGAATGATTTCAAAAAAAATTATCGGAAATTATCACTGACAATATGCGACAAAAGAATATCAGTGATTTTTTTTCCAAACTACAAAAACAATAGCCATGTTTAGACACTTACTGTTCAGTACCTGAAATTGAAATGTTTGCGTTTTCTGATTTGATCACAATGAAAGACATTGGATTCCTACATTTTTGTTTTTGTCAAATTCGATACTACCGCCACCCTCTTTATACCGCCAATTACAACAAGAACAAAAGGTGGCGGTATAACGAGGGTAGACTGTATATATATATTTTTTACTACAAGTATGATGCATGTGACAACAGACTTCTGTGAAGAAAAAATCAGACACCTGCACACATACTACACTACTTGTTTCTGAAAGTATTAGTTACATGAATTATGAAAAAAAAAAAGATTGTATTGGGTATCCTTAAAATAATGTTTCCAAGAGTGATAGTATTTGACTGACCTTTCTCTCCTTGACAATTCTGTCTTGGTGTTTCGCGGCTTCGTCCGTAACTTTCCTCAGCTGTGACCGATTTGCACGGTTTGGGTTCTCTATTTCAATAAGATGTGATACTCCTTTTGGCTTTGCCTATAAATTATAAGTAAAATTTTGATACACAGTTATTGAGTTAAAATGTTTGGAGCAGTGAAATGTAAAATAAAGTAATGTCCCAACTTTTTCCTCATACAATCAAGGTTATGTTAGAAATTAGCAAAATATAATATCTTTGAATGCATAGCTATATCTGAGGCTGGTTCAAAACCATTTGACAGTGGATACAATGTAGGATGGTAGTTTACATCATTAATCATTATGTCATCGTATGTAAATAAATTTATGACGTGCATATGTAGGCACTTTCACTGAACTCCATTAGATATCATTGGTGGGATTAGTATTGGGCATGGGTTAGTAACGATTAAACATTGAAGTAAAATGCACTCTCCTTCTGAAAACCAAAAAATAATTTTCAAGTTTATTTTGCTTTTTTTAGCATTACTTTAGGGATAGTAATGAGTCTAATGAACTTTTATTACATACATGTTTGATGACCATTTTTCTGAACATCTTTAAGATATTACCAATTCATCGTCAGAGTCTGTCTCCTCAGACTCCGAGTCAGAGGGAGGGAGATCTCCAGGCTGCACTCCATCACCAACACCAACCTCTCCTCTTGCTTTCTACAACAAACATTGTACATAACTTTTAGCTAAAACTATCAAATGTTTGTAAGACATATAAATTTGCCTCAATTCCCACTCTGATGGAAATAGGGCTTAAGGAGGTTCAAAGCTCTAACCTTGATCATAAATGAGAGATTGACAATAAATGTTTCCATCCCAATTACACATCATTCTGTTCACAGTATATTGCTTCTACATCCAACTTAAATGTAGTAAACTGCTATGAGTTTTCATGTTTGTTGTTATTAAAATATATTGTATATATGGATTGTCATTGTTATACTTAATATGTGTAAATTGTCAAGGTAATCTCAAGTTCAGAAATGAAACATTTCGGAGATTTACATTTTCTGTCAAAACCTTATGGAAATGACATACCCGCCATTGCTGCTCACGCTCTGCTTTCTCCATGTCCGAATTAATTTGGTCTTCATTTGTAAAATGTCGTCTCTGACCCTTGAATATACGCTTAGCTCCTCTTCCGCCTCCTCCTCCTCCTCCTCCTCTTGCACCTCCTGAAGAAATAGTTGTTATAGTAATAGTTTACAATGATGCCTTGCGCATGCTGACCCTTAATATAAGTGTGTGTGTGTGAGAAATTGGCAGACTTTGTGTCCAGAATTGGCAGTTCACAGTGCTTTCATCATCATGTAATAAAAAAGATCTGATATAAGGACAAACCCAACACTACCAAAGTAAGGACTAGAATTATACAACCTATAACTTTATGTAAAAAGGACTTTGTTTGACTAGAATTTGTTTTTTTATATAAGTAAGTCAACCATATTAAGCTTCTATAAGATACTAATGACTAACATAGTGAAACAAAGGGAGGTAACTTTGACAGATCAGAAGCGGTCTTTATGACCTTGCAATTGAGTATGCCACTAACTTTATTAAAATCATTTAACATAAGTTCAATCCCATTTCAATAAAACATACAAAAAGTCTGAAATTTTGATGTTTTATTTAAGTCACACCGAGCCATTAAAAACCACCCAATGAAATCTTGCAAAATTGACACTGTCTCGACTTTCTAAGGCCTAGCGGAAACATGGGTATTTTTAAGGCCTTGATAATATTGTTGGTCTTATATGTATGTGTAGGGCATATCATATTCAAATAAATTGTACAAAATTTACTTCTGTTACATGTCTCCAGGGTCTGACTGCACAAAGTATGTAAACCTAAAAATAGTACTATATCAACAGGTTGGGGAAAACCAGCAATTTGCATGCATATATATTGCGCAAACTCTGTTATAGTTATTATTCTGAGTATGTCTTTGTCAATTCACTGAAATAGTAAATTTTGCAATATAATATTAAAAGTCAAATTAATTTCATTGATGACAAGGTAACTAATATTTTACTGAACGAAATTTACAAGTGTTGGCTGCTTACAAAATTTATGTTACTCTACCTTAAGTATTCATAATGTTTTGGTACTTTCTATTTTTTTGCACAAGCAAATACATTTCACTTTTGAATTTAATTTGAATGATGTTTAATTTCATGGATAAATAAAATATAAATGTGACTTGGACGAAAATGTTTTAAAAGTGATTTTGGCAATTTTTAGTAACAAAGTTTTATCTCGATTAGTGTATAATTGGCAAGCTTGAATATTATACGCAACTTTGTGGTTTTCCCCAGCCAGGTTAAATAACGTCTAATTATAGACATACAATGATAAAAATAGTAAACACTTTATATAAAGAAAATTGAATGGTTCCCCGTTTAATGTAACATATATACGATAATAACTAATAATTTATGTAATCATTTATATAACCAGTATGACTGAGGCGTATTAAAACCAGTATACAATACATTGTAGTATATTATGTACTACAGTGAGTAGAGTAACAACGTGTGGGAGTCAAAAGGTTTGCCACATGTGTTTTTGCTAATGAACACATTTGATGTGAAAGGTGTGGGGTATTTCTTTTTAACAGACAGAAAATACAGTGAATTATCGACTACCTCTTGGCATTATTTCCGTAGGAACTGATCAACTCAACAAAGAACCTTCTCAGGATTTTGGCTCCTTCACAGACCTCGGCTGGTGTTTTACAAACCGGAAGTGCAACCGACTCTGTCCCCAATAATACAGTCGTAATCTTTCGGGCATGAAAAAACGAAGTTGTGAGCGAGAAGTGTTAACTCATCGTGTTCACCGTGTTGACCCGACGTTTCCCGAGGATAACACCAGTGAACTGAATAGCGCACAGTGGTAGTGTCTACATCGTAATAACACCATGCCGAAAGTAAAAAGAAGTAGGAAACCTCCCCCAGAGGGATGGGAGCTTATAGAACCAACAATTGACGAACTCGATCAGAAAATGCGGGAAGGTAAAAAGTGAATGACAATCGTTCTCATTATGAGCCTGAGTAAAGAAACGATCTGACGATTTTGTCGTATTTTTGGTTTTTAGAGATATTTCTATATCCAAAGTCATCAAAATAGAGCAAGGTTTACAATTATTTATAATTAAACAGTAAACGCTTATACACTATATTACACAACAACTCGCAAAAAAAAAAAATGTAAATACGGGTTGACTTGTAGGATGGTCCACAGGGGCATGTCTTAGTCTTTATATTAAAAAAAGAGCCAGAAAGTATTCTGGCTATTTTTTTTTTATATAAGACTAGACATACCCCTGTGGATGGTCCGAAAGGTTTTGACCGTCTACAATCAAGACTCACCATCTGATAATAATTCCTGATTCGCTATGAACATAACAATAAATAGTAGGCGATGGAGAGTCAGCAGAACCCTGTGCAAGTTGTAGGACTCCTACCACAGGAACCACAATAGGTAATTCAGGCTGATCTCAAACTGGTCAGAACAATAGATTAGGCCACTCCCACTGGTCTTAATTGGCTTGGGTTAAGCAGAGATGTATATATCAAAATGAATGGTACATGATTTGGTACATGACATGTAAAATTTGGTCAAAAAGTAAGTATATGCACAGTGATACAAAGTCAAAGCACCGAAGCCAGACCACCAGTGGGAGGGGATAAACTGGACATAGTGACATCACTAATCACTGTATGAAGGAGCAAATGTGTTTAGCATGTTCATAAGTCTTAATTATATATATATGTATACATTGATTTTGACAAATACTGTACCTGCTGACCCCATTGCCTGGTCGTAAGAGGTGATCATATCGTTTCACTTCTTTCTATAGCACTTCCTAATGTCTCCCTAGCGTGAGACTGAGTGTTGACCCCTGTGCAGAAGGCTATGGATTATGTCCCCTGGCCGAGAAATAACCAGCCTATACAAATTGTAGTTGCTACTCCTGCTTATAATGCTCAGCATTTATTGGAGTGGGACAACTGGTGCACCCTATGTCAGAATAATGAGACTGAGTGGGGTGTTCTACTGAGTGTCTTTGGCAGTGTGCTTTATTGAGGTAAATCTTCAAAATCAGCATCAGTTCTGCGCTGTCACAAGGAAACAAAAAAGAACACATATTCACCACATTCATTGATCTCACACAAGAACAGCCATCCTAAAACAATGCTAAACTAAACCAGTTCACAAAATTGGGTAATTTCATTCAAAGTGTCACCAGATTTTATCTGGCGAAGTTTTTCAAACTTTAAACTGACACCCATATATAACATCAGAATAGTCTAGTTATTTTACAAGCACTTATATCACAGATTGATGATTTTCCTATAGTTGGGTACAGTCGAGAAAATTTCAGCATACAAAAGTGTCTATATATTTAGTAAACAGAAAATCAAATTATCTAGATCTATACATTAAAAAAAAAGACATAGTCATTATAACAAGTTAAGTGGCCCCCTTGTGCTCCTCTGGGATGTTTTCCTTTTCCAAACCAGGTAGATTAATAGAATCTTTCACCCCTTTTGGGGTGAGATAGGGGAATCTCAACCCGAGGGGGAGATTGTTAAATTCCCAAACACAAGGCTTGTGACTTGCTAGTGTTTGGGAACTTAACAATCTCCCCCTGAGGGTTGAGATCCCCCTATCTCATCCCAAAAAGGGGTTAATGATTATTTTTCTCTTACTCATTTGTTCTTTTTGAATGTCAGATATCGGTATTATTAACAAAACAAATTAAAATAAGTATTAATTATCAGAGTTAACTGAGTGTTTGGTGTTCTTTTTGACAAGCTTATAGGAATTGGTTTGTATGAAATCAACATGTACATCGTAAGGTGTAAAGCGTCTGCTGCAGCCTTATCACAACAGTCATCCGCCGTCCACATGTTGTTGTTTCTATACGTTTGGATTTGGTTCACACTACGATTGGAAAACAGAGTAAGAGAAAGATAATCATTCACCCCTTTTTGGGATAAGATAGGGGGATCTCAACCCCAGGGATGTTGATTTCATACAAAATATAAATTTCAGATTAGCTTGTCAAAAGGAACACCAAACACTCGGTTAACTCTGATGATTAATACTTATTTTTAAATTTCCTGTGTGAATGATATTGATATTTAATATTCAAACGTTCCGGGTCAGGTCATAGTGATGTCACTCTATCGAGATCAAGAGCACATTCCAAGAGCATGTGTAGCTTGTCTTTTTCCTAGGGCGAGATCAGAAAATCTCACTCCTGTAAAACTGCGGATATCCCTGTCCAGGGTAAGAGAAAAATGTATCTAGGCCACCTCGACCACCATCTTCATTATCTTTAATAACATAAAGAGAGACATTTCATTTGATGATCATATTGATATCGAACATTTTTTCGATACAGTAATAATTAGAATGGTCTAAGGACTGAACCTTGTAAACACCAGCTCATATATATACGGTATGCTTAATAGTTGAACTAAACCATAGAAATGACAATGAAGGTCATGACCCATGCTGTTCATAAGTAGCCAATTTAAACAAGTACATTACTAGGTATATTACTGTGAAAGAGCAGAAATGAAACCAAATAATGTACATGTATCCAGGTACAAATAAATAAAAAATATTGTATGCTACATGTAAAAACTCTTCCTAATGTATGAATTGTCCAGTTATATCATGAATAATTTTTTGAACATCTTTTTATTTTCCAATTACAGCTGAAACTGATCCACATGAGGGCAAAAGAAAGGTGGAAGGATTGTGGCCTATATTCCGTCTCCACCACCAAAAGTCACGCTATATCTATGACTTGTTCTACAGGAGGAAAGCCATTAGCAGAGGTAGTTTATAGCTATCTATATGTAAAGAATTATTAACTGATCTCGGAAATAATCTTTATCTTTCTTTTCTGATAACAATTTCAATACATTATACACATGATTATTTTCAATGAAGTAAACATTGCACACAAAATATCTTTTCAGTGCTTCATCTGAAAATTTCTTTTAATACTTTCCCTGAATTTGGACTTTTTAGTGACAAAAATTAGGGCACGTTTTTCTATTATGCATCCTTCACAGCACATGGTATTACAGAATAGGTGCAATGTGCTTCATTGATATATATATTTTGACATCAACATGAACATCACAAAAAAGGCAACTGTTGTGACATTGTTAACTATTTATTTGTATTATACTTCAGAGCTGTACGAGTACTGCCTTAAAGAAAATATTGCTGATAAAAATCTCATTGCAAAATGGAAAAAGCAAGGCTATGAGAATCTCTGTTGTTTGCGGTGTATTCAAACCAGGAACACAAACTTCAACAGTAATTGTGTCTGTCGAGTACCAAAGGGGAAGCTGGAGGCTGTAAGTAATGTCATACTTTTGTTTCTTGGTTACTTTTAAACTACAGATAAACTGCTTATACTGTAGCGGTATCTTAAAATGTGATTTCAATTTTCATGTTATCAGGTCATCAACATACATGCAGACTGAAGTTTTATTTTCCTTTTTTTTCAGGGTAAAATTGTGGAGTGTGTGAACTGTGGATGTCGGGGCTGTTCTGGATGATGGAGGGACAAAGTTCTACCTTTGAGTTTTCCAAGTAGGGCAAAAAGACCCTCAATATATTCACTCTTTCAGTTAGCAGACTAATGACTTTGAAATGAAGATAAAGGTCATTAAGGTCATTGTTCATGTGGAGCCCACTTGTGGTGGCTGGAAAGCATTTTACATTGATTTCAATGCTGCATACAACAGATATCCAGTTTTGTCCTTGATTGCTATCAAAATCTTCATCCATCATTAAAACATACTGTTCATGCTTTTGAAGATCTGTTAATCAAGAAGACACAATCATGTATACAAACAACTTAAAAGCTTTCAATATTCAAAACAATAAAAGAGATCACTCCTGATTTTTTCTAGCCCCCAAAAAATTCTGACACATAATGATTTTTTTTTTGAAAAAAAGATGCAGTTTTCTGAAAGTTTAGTTCAAAACTTGGCAGATTGATCTTTTTAAAATTACTGGTACATGTCGTTTTGTTTTCACTAAATCATTATTGACAATTTGACATTTTAACTAATTTGCTCTGTACAAAGTTTTAGTTGTGAATTAAATCATTTTCTGCTCCTTGGATTTAACAACATACTAGGTTTCCATGAGCGAACTGTAGGTTACAGTATCAATCTTGTATGTACTGTAAATTGCTGTTGTATGCATATATGTATTCATCGAAAGTCAGTTAGAGGGTAGCTTGTTCATTATGTTTGATCTCGTGAGAACCCAAACATTTTTATCTTCCAAAATTTTCCTCATTTTGATATCTGTTTAGTTGGCATGTTGACTCGAAATCTCATTATTTTACCAATGAGATTATTAAAAAAAACATTCTTTTCTTTATCAGTTCTATTTTCTGGATATCTGTTTTTGACAATTTCCTTGAATCCTTGAAAACAGCGAAAAATGTGCTACTACTGTAATAAATTGTTACTAAAATGACAATTTTTATGAAATCTCTATGTTTTTTTCAGATAATTACGAAATACAGGAATAAACCAGATACAAAATTTGAGTGTTTTTATAAAGATGAAACCGTAATTTTAACTATGAGGTGTGATTGTACTTGGATGTATGCTGATGATACCAATTTACAGGAGTGTGATTAATTATTGTAAATAAATGTTATCATACTGTGTATATATGTGTTTTTGTATATCACTAGGTGGTTTTATTGGGTACATTTGGGGGGGGGGGGGGGGGGTGCTAAATGTGAGCTTATGCCGTGGTGTAGAATCTGCCATCTGACCAGTATTCTGTCTGTCCAACGTCAACTTTTCCTTTAAACATTTAAACAATTCCTTCTCCATAACTAAAAGACCCAGATACCTGATATTGGGCCTGTACCATGCTGGGATAGATGGATGTTTAAATGAATGACCTTGACTTCTTTCAAGGTCACAGATGTCAAAATATGTTTGGTATTTTTAGGTCAACTTACCCAAAGGGTCAGGATGACCTATAGCCATCGTGTTCTGTCTGTCTTCGTACGCAGTGCGTAAGACTTTTTATTTCAAAACCCTACTTCTCCTTAACCTTTGCATGGATTACGTCCAAATTTATTTTGAAGCATCATTGGGGGATAGCGATCATATTTTATATAATTGAGGCTGGTCTGACCCCTAGGGACAGAGGGGCGGGGCCCAAAAAGGCTGAAATTTTGCTTCAGAATCCTACTCCTCCTTAACCCTTTGGTGGATTTCATCCAAATTTTGTCCGAAACATTGTTGGGGGGAGGGACTATAATTTATATAAATGAGACTGGTGTGACCCCAGGAGACGGAGGGGCGGGACCCCAAAAGGGGGACCTTTGGTGAATTTTTGTTTAAAAACCCTAATCAATCTTAACCCTTGGGTGGATTACAACCAAATTTGATGTGAAACATCATTGGGTGAGGGCAATCATATTTTATATGAATGAGGCTGGTATGACCCCCTAGGGCCAGAGTGGCAGGGCTCAAAAAGGGGAACTTAGGTGACTTTTTGTTCTAAAATCCTACTCCTCCTTAACCCTTTGGTGGATTACAACCAAATTTGGTATAAAACATCATTTGGGGAGGGCAATCAAATTTTATTTAAATGAGGCTGGTGTGACCCCTGGGGCTTGAGGGGTGGGGCCCCAAAAGGGGAACTTTGGTGAATGTTTACTTTAAAACCCTACTCCATAACCAAATTTAATATGAAACCTCATTGAAGGAGGGAAATCATATTTTATATAAATGAGTCTAGTGTGACCAATATGGCCCTATTGGTTGGGCCTCAAAAGAGGAAATTTGCTGTGATTTTGCTTTTAAATGCTACTCCTCCTAAATTGTTAAGTGGATTACAACCAAATTTTGTGTGAAATGTCATAAGGGGATGGTAATCATATTTTATATAAATGAGGCCCCAAGGGGTACTTAGCTGATATTTTGCATTAAAACGCTACCCCTGCTTAATTTCTTAATGGATTACAACCAAATTTGATTTGAAATATCATAAGGGACGGCAATCATAATTTATATAAACGAGTCGGGTCCGACACCTGGGGAAAGAATGGCGGGGCCCCCAAAAGGAGAACTTAGGTTAAATATTACTTTAAAACGCTACTCCTAATTGATTACAACCATTTTTAGTGTGAAACATCATTGGGGAAGGACAATCCTAATTTATATAAATGAGGCTGGTCCGGACCATGGGGACATAAACTTAGGTGAAATTTTGCTTTAAGATGCTAATCTTCTTTATGCCAAAATGGATAAAAACCAAATTTGATCTGAAACATAACTGTCTGCAAACAGACAATTTATGGTAATGATGCTGGATTGAGGGGTGTGTCCCTGCTGTAAGTGTTTGAAAGATGACCGTTTAGGCCCATGTGCCTCTTGTTTTCTAAATATGCAAGAGAGCCAGATTCATGGTATGGGCTAGCTGTGATATGGCTCTGAGTTTGGTCGTCAGAGCGTATAGAGTAGGCAGGGTATTGATATTTGTTCGGGGTTTGTGACATTAGTATGCTGAGGAAGGAAACTTTTTTTTTCGAAATCAGTACACTTGGGGTCTACTGTCACATTGGAATGAAGCATCAACATTAATGACAACGATCAGTTTAAAAGTATCATCGGTAGGTGAAGGATACAGGCCCATTTGACCTCTTGTATGTACTGGTGCTGTTTTCTGGAGCTATAAGATAATTAAAAACAAAACAAAAAACATCCTGCTACACTCACAATGGCGCGTTGTTTGTCATGTACAATGGTGTTGATGCTTATTCAGTGGACTTTGCTTGGAACCATCCTCCGTACATGGGATTCATGAAAGTCATCAATTTTGACGTACATTTCAAGAAACATTGCAGATGGCGCGATGGATTTTGTTTTCTTAAAAACTTACATATGCTTGCAAGTATGAGAAAAATAATCAAACATGGATCTGTTTCGCGAACAAGTATATCTGATGCCTTGTGCGCAGGGACATGTCTTTGTCTTTATATATAGGTATTTCTGATTATTTTCATATATAAGACTAGACATGCCCCTGTGCCTCGTGTAAGAGTTTGGCTGACCAGCTGACTGGCCAGAATTCTTACACTCAGGTCCCTGTCCACGGAACAGAGTAGACCCATGTTAGATTATATTATATTATTCTCGGATGTTGACAATTTGATCACGAACACGTCAATTAAAATTCGGTCAAGTTACGGCAATTTTCATCGGCGAATTATACATTCGTTCATCATTGAACCACAAAAGGAATGAATTTAAATTTGTATGCAAACTTAAGTTTGCCAAAAATAGTATTTTGGGTAAAAACCTCAAATAGGGCCTAGAGAATTTTTTTTAAAATGAAGAAAATACATGGTTGAGAGACATTTTGTCAGAAATTAGGCAGGGTATGAGAGAAAAAGATTCTTTCATTATGTGTGTATGTAGGATAGGGATATTCCACCCTCAGGGTCACAAAATGTGGTAAAAAACCTCGACAAGCCTCGCGTTTCACCTTATTTCGGTTTGATGAATGATCGAGTCTTATAATCTTTACTTATTAGTCTTGCACATTTGAGGGCGTAATGGGAACAATGCGTTTCACTGACTGGACCAGTTCGGAGATTCCTAAACTGTAATGTCTCATATAGCGCGCAAAACACTTCATCTACAGGAGAGACGTATTGATTAACAGTACCATTTTAACTTATATTGATGTTAAAAAGTGGCACCATTTTGATGGTTTTTATTTAAATAACATCACGTGCTAACGATCGAAAACCATTACGGATTGTAAAATATAGAACACTTATGTTCTATTGGCATACCAATCTGCAGGAGCAATGATAAAAACGTCCAATTAATTGTCATATATCTTTCTTTCAGTTTTGTTACGGCGATGTTTGTCTCTATTATTCTAATATGTGAATGTGAGTATCATATATCCTCTTCCAAATGGACATTTAAGTCATAATGATACTTAACGTTTAAACGTAACCACTCTGATGTAACGTTTTTGAAAAAAAATCTATGTGGTGTTATACTTATCGCCATACACCCGATAAAAACATACAAACGATATTTACCGTATACAGGAAGGATGCTAGAAACGTCAAAACACCACAGCAGGTCAACATACATAGAGGCATAACGATATTATATATACACAATACTTAGTTAGAAAATTATTTTCGAGATTGTTCATAGTTCGAGAAAGTAAATCAAACGCAATCGAAGTCAGCGTTTAGTTTTTGTTGTTGGAAGTCGGCGTTTAGTTTTTGTTGTTGGAAGTCGGCGTTTAGTTTTTGTTGTTGGAAGTCGGCGTTTAGTTTTGTTGTTGGAAGTCGGCGTTTAGTTTTTGTTGTTGGAAGTCGGCGTTTAGTTTTTGTTGTTGGAAGTCGGCGTTTAGTTTTTGTTGTTGGAAGTCGGCGTTTAGTTTTTGTTGTTGGAAGTCGGCGTTCAGTTTTTGTTGTTGGAAGTCGGCGTTCAGTTTTTGTTGTTGGAAGTCGGCGTTCAGTTTTTGTCGTTGGAAGTCGGCGTTCAGTTTTTGTTGTTGGAAGTCGGCGTTCAGTTTTTGTTGTTGGAAGTCGGCGTTCAGTTTTTGTTGTTGGAAGTCGGCGTTCAGTTTTTGTTGTTGGAAGTCGGCGTTTAGTTTTTGTTGTTGGAAGTCGGCGTTCAGTTTTTGTTGTTGGAAGTCGGCGTTCAGTTTTTGTTGTTGGAAGTCGGCGTTTAGTTTTTGTTGTTGGAAGTCGGCGTTTAGTTTTTGTTGTTGGAAGTCGGCGTTTAGTTTTTGTTGTTGGAAGTCGGCGTTTAGTTTTTGTTGTTGGAAGTCGGCGTTTAGTTTTTGTTGTTGGAAGTCGGCGTTTAGTTTTTGTTGTTGTTTGTTTTAGGTGTTAATCCTTTTACTTGCAAGCTTCCATCAACTCATCCAATTTGTTGTTGTTGTACACTTTCATCTCTTTACTTTGGGCGAACATATTGCATTATAACTGGTGATATAAGAGTTTTAGTCTCTAAATGAAAGTGGCCCAATATCAGAAGGAACTCACAATATATGAATGAAATGTGAACGGCGGCTCCATAACTTAAAACTAAAACTATAGATATGGAATTTATAGTTAGTAATGTAATCATGTACGTCCTTTACTGTGATATATCGGAACATGTATATCAATATCAAAAATAACGTTCCGTAAGAAGTGTATCTATATTACAATCAAAGGCGCTAAAAGCGGCAATGCTGATAGATATATCTTACACCTCAAAACGAGACACGCTGCTTTGACTTTGAGCTCACGTTCACACTTTCAAGTTTGTCATAACTTGATGATACTGGTGTAAAACCACATCCAACGACTTGTATGAACAGTTCGTGGTTGTTTTCCCTGACATATACATTTATACTAAGTATTAAGTATTTCTTACAGACAGAACTGTATTATCTAGGCGTGTTTGATAATTAATTGAACTCTTCTTGAAAGGTTTTCTAGAAAGATAAAATCCTAAAAACTGAACTACAAACTTCACAAATCATACTTGTTGAATTGGATGGAAGCGCACGAAGGGTCTTACTGTGGAACGGAAACCGAGTACCAAGAGAAAACCGCACACGGTACCCTCCTACCTTACTGACATCCCCCATGGAACCGAAGCCGAGTTGAAACAGATCAGCCAATTGCGTTTTCATTGGATGTACTTTTAATTGTAACAAGATCTCGATGGAAAAACTGACGGCCATAAAGTTTACGAGATACGGTTAATATTTCATTTTAATTGTATACATACTGACACGCAAAAAGTATTTAGATAACCTCAAACAAATCATATCACGCAACCTTACTTAAACGAGTCATTATGGGAATTAAATAACTTTCCCGTGCCGTCAGCAACTGCTTGTGGCAAACGTTCGTTTAAAGGTATTTGGCGAAATTCGCCCTGGCTGAGAACATTCGTCGAAGATTCAATGACGATTCATAATGATAGTTAAAGACACAACTGTCTCGACGGTCGACATCACGGTGAAGAATACGAGACATAGTTTGTCCATGGCGTCAGCAACTTCCTTCCAAGTAACTTTCCTTCCGAGAAAGTCGTCGCGCTTGAGACTACCCGCCTCATGTTCGTCGCTCTGAGTCCCCACGTCGGTCGTCGAGTCTTTCTGAGAAGGCTTTTTCATGTTTCCTATCTTTCTGTTCCGTAGAAAGCATGAAGTGAGTTGTTGCATCCTGAACGGTATTCTGCGATCTTCATCATGGTAGATTACCTTTGAAATGACTATACAACAAAGTGCTATGAGACAACTAGTGCACAGTTTGATCAGCAATGAAACACTAAAGACAGCTATTGGTAGGCTCAATGGAGGGATCTTATCTGAGTATACCGACAGATATACGGCGAACGTCAACAGTACTGTAATGGCGTAGGATATCTTCTCCCCTGATTCGGCTGGTATCAGAAACACAAGTAGATTCATGAAGTTCAGGGCGATGATAGGTAGAACGAGTGTAAGAAGAAGGAACGTCGGTCGGCGACTTATTGTGAGGTAGAACTCTACCTTGGAGTGTTGTCCACTATAATCATAATCCACCGAAGTTGACTCAACATTCCAAATCAGATTTGGATAATACGTTTTCATTATGACTCCAAATGAAGAAGTAAGATTGATCTGATCCATACTGGTCAATGGTGCTACTTCTATTTCACATGTGTGGACGTCATTAGGGTAATATAAGATACCAGCATGGCAAACAACATCAAAAATTTTGAAAGTTCGTAAAAGTGCACGTCCATCACGACTATATATAACTTCAACGGAGTCGCTTTGTTTATAAATGCTGGCTTCATCCACGCTGTTACTGAGAAAAACTTTGGGTACCCACACGTGTGACGAAGTGAACACCATCGAATATATACCGTTAGCGGACACAGGATTCCATTGTAAAAGTTCATCGGTCCAGGCGAATGTGAAAATTCCAGACATAGAAAGCTTGCCAGAAACCTCGTCAAATAAATTAATGCTGTGTAGCATGATGTCAACTGTAACATTTACAGATTTGGTTTGGTCTAACACCGGTCTGATGTTGCTGCTATAGTTGAGGATGAGGTTGTTGTACAGATCCATCACCTGGCTGTGTGAAGCTGCAGACACCATAGCTACTATGCCACATATTGCTACCACAACGCGCACCACGCTCATTGACATTTTTACTTTGATGTGTGTGGTCCGAAAAAGGTTAAAATGGCTTATTCCACATCAAAAGTAAACGAATACTGTTTCTATACACCAGTGCTGGATTCGTTTTATATTTCCATACATTCAATGTGGGCATGGACGTACAAAGATCAATTAAACCTTTTAATTCACACTAGAAAAAATCTACACAATCCATTGGATACATGATGTCACGTGATGGTAATTTCTATTTCTATAGTCGGCAGTGTGACAATAAAGATGGCAATACAGCCACCGACATCCCTATGGCGAGCGTCGTTTGGGCACTTTACAAGTCTGATAAAAAAATTTTTTTCATTGCAATCATTTAATGATGTAGAGGAAATTGATTAAATTGAATGTCTGTCTACGGCATTATAGAGAGTCATCAGAAATATGAGTCTCGGATTAGAATTTGACTGGCCTCCTATGTTTCCGTAAGCTGACAGTATTAAAATGACTAATAACAGACGTTTGTGAAGCACCAATGAGTAAGTTTTTACGTCCTATTGGTCTGGGAAACATGGTTGATACATTAACACGATACATGTATTGCGTATATGTTGCCTTTAATTGATACAGTATGATGGAGCAGTATTTATGTTTGTGATATACAATATTCGGATATTCTTGTTAATTTCATCCAAATAGCATACACGCAAATGGTTTTTCGAAAAAAAGCGAAAACATGTTATCTGTGTAGTATCTGAATAAAGTTTCAACAGAATAAGGTATTTTATACCTTGTAAATGGTAATGATAGTGTTATCTGTAGCTCTTGATTTATTTTAAATCTTCGTATGTTATGAATATAGCAAAAAGAATACCAGTTTTATTGAATTTTTATCATCATTGTCTTATTGTTTAAATTGCAGAATCAGAGCCTGATTATTTTCAATGCCTTTGTATCATCAATGTCCTATGGTCAATAATTGGTATTGAGAGCCTGACTATTTTTATAATCATTGTATTGTTGTTTACACTGGTTAATGGGGGTCTGACTATATTTTATTAAATCAACTATTATGAAACAGGTCTTTACTAATGGACTTTAGTAATATTAACATGTTTGAGTTGCCTCTCTTATAACAAAAAAGTCTGTGAATGCATGATTTTTTTTCTCAAAATAAGAAGAATTTATCTATCGATATTATATATTGTTCAAATATGAACAAGATGTCGCTATAAGTAATTTCTGATAAATTCGATACCCACCATTACCTTTATATTCATTATGCAATAACGTAGATCTCTTTCAAAAATACATGTCCCCGTCCCTATTCACGTCCGATCAGAGAATCGAGTCCCGGCTGCCTCGGTGAACTTAATGTGTTACTACTGTGTCACCTAACCACCCAATAATACATCATTGACATGTAAACACAAGTCTTAATTTAATGTAACTCTCTCTGTCACAATCGTATTTTGATGTGTATGTATGTGTATTAATAAAAGACCAACAAAATGAGAAGAAACGTTTAACACAGGTCGAAGTAGTAAGTCTAAAAATAGAACAATAACCTGAAGTATATTGGCAAACGATCAAAATAAAATAAACTCAAGTAGTATCTTCTATTTAACATCAAACTCTGTGTAAAATCGTGATAAAATCAAATAAAACAATAGTAAAATGTGAACATTTACAAAATGAAAAAGCACATGACAGAAAAAAATGTTGTTTCGGAAGATGAAGCAATGTCTAATTAATTCCACGTTCTCAAAATCAGGATTGCAACGTACCATTGGGCGTAAAATCGAGCAACAAAAACCAAATCTTCACATTACACAATTGAATAAAATATTTTCCAATTAATTGAAAACTGCTGAATAATTTTTGCAATCTTTATCTCCCGTGTGTCTTTTGTTGCAATTCTTTGAGATTGCAGGTGGTACACACTGCCGGTGGTCATCGAGGATTATCGTAACGTTGAAGCCAAGTTTAACTTCATTTGAATAGTGACACTGTTCCGAATATCTATACATGTATATTGTGCTTGACATTATTTTTAAGTCGAAAACTTGCAATTCACAAGAAATTGCGTTTTGTTACTTTCTTTGTTAGAATTCTACATTCTTTATGAACACTGCGTTATTGGCAACAACCTATGACTGTAGAATACGTAGTAAATACTGCTAATAAAAGGAAGCACATATATGCTATCACTATTGAACTAGCCCGATTTTACACCAGACATGGTGTCAGGGCCAGAGGAAACTCGGGCTATATCGAACATATATCATTAAAAGGGAAATTGAGCTCATCACGCTTATCACACAGCTTAATGTTATAAGCATGTAGAATGTCGTGGCTCAGATATAAACTCACGAAAAATATATACACCTTTTCATATATTTCATAATTTCTACAAATATTACATGTTCAACATTTTTTTTTTGCCAAAATCGGAGAAATTGGATCATTTAACAGTATAACAGTTTGTGATCGACCTGGTAAATATGTTGTTGTATTAAGACTATATGTTGTGCTTCATTCACACATATGTTCGCCCCTGGTAGCCTCCCTTTATACATCCAAAATGGGAATTGAGATGTCTTTTAGTTTTTTTGTTTTTTTTAAACTACATATTCAGTCCAGGTATTGTAAAATCTATTAGAAATTTCCAACCTTAACCATATAGTTATACCACAATGATTCACAGAATAAGATGTCAATTGTCTTGTCTAGCCGTACTAAATAGCGGATATATTAAACACATTAAACATCCTTTTCTAAAAAGGATTGGGTATCCTTTCCCCATATAGACGATAATAGTGATCTCCCGTACCAGATAGGCCCACGCTCGGAAGGGGAATTTCATTTAGACTTATCATACGCCATGCAGACTTTGAATATTATAATCTTATCCATGTAAGTATCAACGTCTTGCAAAAATAAAAAAAGTTTTTCATCTTCAAGCCTCCCAGTCATAGGGCTGAAGAAGGGTAGCACGAGCTATTCTATCAAAGGAACCCTTCCAAATTAAATAGATAAAGTGATTTTATTTATTTTTTAAATCATGAACCCAGGTTGATTATGAATAGTAAGAATTAGATGTACAATTTTGGAAGTTATTCTTCCCACTGTTAATTGTTGTTTCGGGTTAGTATCTCAAGAATATTTTCCGATATTAGGATCAAATCAAGAAAATTTTAAACTGGTTAAGGAGACATAAGGTACTACAATCTCAGTGATTTCTCACTTCCATCCAGGGTAATACATCATCTAAAAGCTGCTTCATCCTGTATTCATAATTAGATATTCTAATACCTTGATATTTCTGATTAATATGGCAATTATTTCTTCACATAGTATGAATAAATATGGAGCTAGAAGGTCACCCTGTCGCCACTCGCGTTGCACTGGAAGGGACCGTGAAAAACACCACTTTGAAGAATGCATACCTTACAGTCATTGTTAAATATTTTGACCCATTTCTTCACACTTTTTTAGGAAACTTAAAATATGATAAAACATTATAAAGAAATATCCACGACAATGAGCTAAAAGCTTCAAATATCGCTAGTTAGGGATGGATGGATAGATGTAACTATATAGAAATTGAATATTCTCAAATCAATATATAGCTTAGTTGTAAGTTGTTCTTGCTGATTACGTTCTTAGTAAAGATCGACGTAAGCGGCGGATGTTGTGTCCTGGATTTCATGCTCAGGGTACATTTGATCGCCCTTACCATAAAGTGTTTGGTTTATTAAAAACAAAACATCATCAATGCATTAACTAGCGAAACTGAACCACTGTTCAATGTCACTGTTACCTGATATGCTACTCTCTTCAACATAATAAGCCCTGTAAGATAATAAAACAAGTTGGCCTGGAGTAGGACTAATTTGTTCTCATGGCTATGTCAATATTCTGTTAGTAGATCATTAAGAGAGGATGTGTTATCGACTAGAAATCTGGGTCCTGAGCCATATGTTTAACGTAATATACGACAATATAGCTCACGGTAAATGTATCTTAATGTCGTTTGGAAAATAAAGCTCTGGTACCGTGGGGACGAATTCGTTCCTTAATTATCAACAAGCGTGGTAATTTAAAAGTCATTTCCTTTTATTTAATAAATACATGCAAAGCTATATATCATCATATATCAGTAGATCCGTTGGAACCTATAGTTTATAATAAAGGTACTTAATTATGTAAATAGTATTGCTGTTAAATTGCATTTTAAAGCAGCAATTTTTAACATGTGCCCTTGTATCCATTGGATCTGTATGTGGAAAGAGGACTAACATTATCCCTAATTTATTTGTATAAGTACATTGTAAAAGCTTCAAAGAAATGACAATCTACACTTTTTAATACAAACCACACACTGAAAGATATTTCAATGTGTGGAAACATCCATTTTTCTAAGCAAGTCCTCCATATCAAATAACGCATCTGTGACGTTGTATCAGATAGGATATACTATTGACAAAATTATAGCTATACCTGTTCAGAGTGTATGACTTTCCTATTGGTATTTTTTTAGTTGGATATTATGACATTGAAAAGGGTATTGAGGAAATCTGAAAATTCAACGTGTCACTAAGAGAAATAAAGGCACGAGTTTGTCCGGGTAGACGACACATTAAACAATTCAAGAAACGTTAAGTTCGTAAAAAATGCATTCTAATCACCATTGTATGGTACTAAAAATTATTTCTAAAATATAATTTAATTTATCATATGAAGACCGCCTTATTAATTGTATGGCTAATTTGATATGCATTTATAAAATTCCCTTTTCTAGTATGCACATGAATTATACGACTACATGCAGTATTTCTCTTCATTGCTTTGTACAGTGTACCAAGTCTCCCATAATCTTGGAGTTATCCCCCTTTGCACAGTATATCCGGTAGGCATATTTGGAAAAGCTACTGAGAAAGGCAAATCCCCACCCTTCCCTCCCCATTTTCACACCTTTTCTGCTTTGGGCTATTCTGTTCTATATTGCAGGCACGTTCTCCAATTCGTCAAGACTTCGACCACGACATGCAGAGGTGCTGGCGGTATTTTTCTGGTAGACAACAGATTGCTCTGCTTTTTTGGAAAGTTTATATCATTTTGCATCACATTATAGTATCAGCTTTTGAGTCTGGAGGAATATCCTGTTCATAAGTAGTAAAGAAATTGTTATCTTTGTTCTTTGTTCAGAGTGTCTTCTATCTGATAAATGAATGGAGTCATTCATCTACGCTATTTCTTAGGAGAACTTTGGGATGCCATCCTAAAAATCCAACTGTCCGGGTAAAAATAAAATTCCAGACATGGAAAGCTTACCAGAAACCTCGTCAAATAATTTAATGTTACGTAGCAGGATGTCTACTTCAACCATAACATGTTCTATTCGATCGCAGGTCTAATGTTGCTGGTGGAGTTGAGTATGAGTCTGTCGTAAAGATCACGTTCTTGCAGTGTGAGGCCGGAGACGCAAAAGATTGTACCAGAATTTCATATGGAACAACGATAAGGGAAGCATTTATAATGCAGCTAAACTGAGCAAATATATGCAGAAACAAATCTACTCTCCATGCAAGAGTGCTGGCTTCGCGTTAAACAAACTATATAACCTTGGATTGGATGCATATAGGTGGATAAAACCCAATATAGGTCCATTAGGAAGAACAGGAGATTATCATTGTTTTACATCCGAGACTGGTACGGACAACAAATAAGCAATGGCATGGTGCAATGCATTAGCAAATAACAAGAATCAATACACTGCCAAACGATATTAGATTATCGCCTCAGGTACAGCTTCAAATAATATTTCATAGGTTACCAATTTTAACTTAAACTTATATAACCCAAATTCTGAAATTCACAACGTACTTACCACTGCTTACAAGATTCACCATTTTTTCTACTCATTTCTCTTCCTCCGCCAAAGGTACTAAGTATTATTTTGAACTACCAATAAAATTACACTTGTTTTATCAATGAATGCATAATTATTTAATTTATGATTTAAAGAATATGATTATTTATCATCATCACGGGAATCGTGACATTGAGACAAGACTTTTCACCTTTGTTGAACTGGGATATGTAAATATCGCAAGTTGCTGATGTATGGATGTACCAATCTAGAAATGCCCAATTTACAGTAAGGAAATGAAATTGAATAATTAACAACTATTATACAGCTTACTGTACTTGTAAGTTGTCTGCTGATTCAACATGAGCGGCTGATATAGAGTCTGCAATGTCCTTGATTTAAGGTACACCCGACGGACATGCCAAATAAAGTATTTTGTTATTTACGGACAAAGCATCATTAATATCAAATATCTGGTCTAGAGTAAGCATAATTTGTTTCCATGATAATCTGTTGGATGAGCAGAAATCGGGGTCCTTGGCCATATGTTTAACGAAATACGCTCCAGTATAGCTTCCAATAATACATTTGTAATGCCGATTTTTTTCGGAAAGTAAAAGAAAGCTCTCGTCATAAGCTAAGGGTCAAGAGGTGAAAAGCAGTTTTGATAGAAAAGGCATTTTCTTGAGCGAATGTTCAATATTATATCTTTAACTGCCATTGTGCTTTGTTGTTCTTCCAGTTAAAAAAAACTGGTCATGATTAGACTAATGGACTGATAACGACTCATTACCGATACTTACCATTACATTACGCAATGACATCGATTGCACAACAGCATACTGTGTATATATGTATAACATGTTGAATGCTATGTAAACAAACCAAGATAAATAGTATCGAACTTTTTATGACGTAGCTGGTGATTGACTTCCTTTGTTTGTGACTTGTATGCCGACTTTGATTAGCAAATGTCATTAGCAAAGCAAATATTTAGATCAATACCACGCGCGGTGTCCCCTCTTAATATTGATGAACATACGTTACATTACAGCGGCAAATTCACACGATTAAATAGCAGTATTATTTTCATTTTGACGAAGCTTTACATTGTCAACAGTGTCAAAGATAGTACGAATGATATCAGTGTAAATATTAATTTAATTCGTGCATTTTTCTAACGTTCGTTTGTGCGATCGGCGTATACACCTCGCAATGCTCTGTGTTAAGTTTGACTAAAACGAATAATGAAGCTACGAATATCTTTATTATGTGAATAGAAAATTGTTAAATATCATGCTAACAGAAAGATACAGAGAAGCTGGGTTCTAAGTTAGATTTGACAGGAAATATTTCAGCACACTTCATTTGGCAACTGTGATTTTGCGTAATGTTGTTCGTGCTAGATAAGCTATGTTAATTTGTTGAGTTGGTGGATGCTATTAGTATTCAATATTGCATAAAAGAATCATCACTCTGCAACAGTGTCTCATTTCGCGCATTAAGAATAGTGTTTTTAATATCTATTAACTGATTTTGATAAGTTACAATTTTTCAAGAGTTTAGTAATTTTCTAAATGATATAGAGCTCTATCTAAAAATCTACCGATGTTGACAGTTTGTAACATGTATGTCACATTTCAATTCATTTGGGTATTGACACGGCTAAGAATGTACACATGTACTCCACGTTAAATGACTTATGGGATCATTATAACCTAATTCCCAATGATATATCTACCATGCTAAATGCATAACATATTCCTAAATAAAGTTTGATATAGCTCTGTTCCTGGAATTATCACTGGACGGTATGACGCCGTACAGGGAAGATACGCTGATGGGATATTTTTGTTACCCTCATGTTGCTCTGAAAATACATCTTATGGTTTTATTTTGTATTTTCGTATCGACCTTCTCTGATAAAGCTCTTTCCCATTTCATCCAATACAAAAATAAGCAGCATAATCTATCAGATGATATTTTGCATTATAGAATCATGTGATAAAGTTTGCACAATTGGTATACTTTGTTCATATGATATATATATATACATGCTGAATGATTGGAAAAGAAATTCAAAGGGAAGCATCTTTTTTTATTACGTAGATGGTGTTGAACTTTGTGTCTATTTGTGACATGTGTGTAGTCGTTGGTTGGCAAATGTTATTAGCAAAGCAAATATTGGAAGCATCGTCACGCGCTTTGATATTGTTATACCGTAATTGCAAAGACTGGTATTTTCCTCTTGACACTTCAAATTATATCAAGTGATACAGTTTAACCAAATATGGCTTTGGAAAGCCAATATCAGAACATTTACGAATCCTCACCTTGCAATTAACGGCAGATAACTCCGATAATATCACACGGGAGTTGATAAGTTCCTATTACTTAGAATGAGCTTTTAATGCTTGATTCCTATTTATAGCTCGTTTTAAAGAAAATGCTCTGACGTTTTCAGTGAAATTTAACATTACATATTTCTAGCCAGGCGTTTAAAACTACCACAGAAGTCGCGACATTTTCCTTCCACTGGTCACCGGTGTGGATTCCCTAATGGACATAGTTTTATTCGTGCTGTCACACAAAATCAAACTTATCACATTCAACAGAAGATGTATACATATTCATTCACCTACCATGGAATGGTCTGTTTATAGCACATCATCCATGGATCGCTCAATGGCAACAACACAGCTTCTATGTTTGTACTGTTTGTCCTGGAATGTTAACGCCTTTCCGATTGGTCTGGGGCATTCCCGTAACCAATCAGAAAACAAAATGATGAGACAATTTCAAGGAATGGCTTATTTATTTTAGAGCAATTACGAAACAATTTATATCGTCTTATACGAATCACTCTTGTTTGTTCTGATGGGAGTGCGTGAGGGGTTATTCTGTGGGAGGAAACCGTAATACCCGAAGGTAGCGGTGTATAGTAGAAATGCCCAATTCTGTGTAAAGGACTCACAGTGCACTGTACATGTCAGGGTTACTGTCTTTCGAGTACCCGTGTGCTCTTATATGCCATTAAACCTATGAAATAACAACATTTATCGATAGAAAAAACTTCAAACTTTAATTTGATATAAATTTCACATCATTTTAACTTCAAACGAACGAATGAAGTGATTGAGTAACTAGTACTAACATATAGTAAATTATTTAGTTTTGCGAGTCCTAAACACACTTTCGGAAAATCTGGAAATTTATTATCTCGAATCCATTTTGATTGTTTTCTGTTAGTCTGCATATGTACTTCATAATGAATATATCAATTATAGTATACATATATTTTTTTTGATTTTGTATGTTGTATATCATAATGCAGGAATTATTTGCTTAATAAAAATAAAAATCTCCTATTGTCAGGCTATCCTACTATGGTCTGCTACCTGGGAAACCTACGTGGTTCGGCATATGACACCCATACCTATTCAATTTCGATCCGGGTTTTTTAACGATGGTCGCCTAGGTGAAAGGTGAGTGTGTCACCCTGCACCTAATACTGTTTATGGCTATGAGATCGCAGTTTTGTTTACACTTGACAGTATTATGATTAGTTTATAGGAAAATCATAAACGCAGCTTAATATCTTTAAGTGAACAGTAAATCATTGTTAAAGATCACGCAAGATACAAGATACAAGAAATTGTATTTATAGTCGTATATATGAAACAGACATTAGCCCTGAAAGCTATTATTATGAATAACATAAGGAAGGATATGAAAGTAAGGTAAAACGATATAAAATTGCTATTGTTAAGTAAGGAGAGATTAAATTAAGCATATACTAGAATACATAGATAAGAGCAAGCTTAAATCAACATAAATATTTGCTGACTAAGAGCACATTGCAATATGTATAAAGTGTAACAATTGTATGGAGTATTTTTAAAGAAAGTAAAAATTAAACATAAGGTGACAATAGGCACTACACAGTACATAGTTAAATAGCTATAGTGCACAAAACAGCAGATCACATGGCTCCAAAGCACTACCAGTGATGTACACACACTATATCCTAAATGGTATGTAATAGACAGCAAGGCACATAACATGCAAAGCACCTCCGTCACGATGCATAAAAAAGCCCCATAGCATAATGGTAAAACAACAATGAGGATGAGAAATAAATAAGCAAGTAATAAAGATAAAAATGAGCAGTTCTAAAAATAACCTAACGTAAACACAAGAAGCAGTTGTTCACCCAGGGTACCCAGCAGTCTGAAGAAAACTGAAAATGAAAGAGTTGTCTTCAGCTCATTTTGCAGATTATTCCACGCCCTGGCTGCCTCAAAGAAGAATGATTTCAAGCAAAACCTGGTGATGTTCGCTCTTGAAATATCGGCTTTGATTTTTTCCTTGAGAATATAACAAACATTTTGTCTATTTTTAGCAACAAATCCATACGAACTGGCGTATAATACGCAAGTCGGTTTTCTCCAACTTGTTTAAAATATTTTCATCAATATGTTCGCAGAGGAATCTTTCGGCTCAGTGCGCACATAGGATGGCGACAATGCTTTGTATGAGTCTATATCACAACATGTCATTCCTGGGCTTTGTAACGCGATAATCACCCAATCACATTATACAGAGAACGGAGGTATCCCTCACGACCATTTATAAGCTGAACGTTAATCAAAAGACAGTAATCATGATGTTTTTTAAATATGGTTTGTTTCGGTCTGGTGACAGAACCCATTGTCCTTTTTGGGGAGACGCATAGGACAAACCAGTATTTGGCTTAGTGAGGCGTTTAAAAGATGATCGAATGGAAATACCATTTCAAATTTTGCAATGGAGAAAAAGCCTTCTCTTGCAGGAAGTTACCACATTAGTCGCCTCTAGAACAGTGGATCAATACAGGCGTATTCTTTTCTCATTTCCCGACCAGCAAGGTTGGAAAAGTAGTACTAAAATTGACATTAAGGATGAAATGTATTTACCACACATGACAGTCGATGATAACACAAGTATACCAGGTTAAATACTTATTAGTACGAAATATTATAACTTTTATACTAATAAGTATTTGTGCCGCTGGAATAATACTTGAGTTACCGTGTTCATTTTGTTAACGAATCATATTGTATTGTTTGTAATGTCTTTTGATTGTGTTGAAAATCAATAAAACTTGTATGATAAAAAACCCATAGAAGTGTATCACAAATACTTTGGTTGTATTTAGCAATACAATAAGGGATGTATTGACAGTACATATAAACAAGTTAAGTATTTGCTTAATATCGATGTCAATCTAGTTTACGTTAAGTGAAAATAGTAATATGAAAGGGCGAAATTAACACCGGTGGAAATAATGTATAATAATCCTTAAAGTGTTTTGTAGTTGTGGATTTTGTAGAGTTGTAGAATAATGACGAAGTCGTAAATTGTTGGTTCCTTTGTTTATTAATGCAGGTAGGTATATGTTGTGTCTGTACGAAGACGGGTAGGAGTGACGTGTCCGTGCAAAGCACGGCCGAAGGAGTGACATTAGTATGAACGGAAGGCTACTCTTTTATAATAATCATAATGTGCACAGGCCGGACAGATAGATTTCCCCCGACTTAATATGGTTATAGGGTTCGTGACCTGAAGTCTACATGTAAATACCACATTAATTAGAACTACACGAAGATAATTGAATACAACCAGTATTACATGAACATGGTTTAGATAACATCCAAGTTGTTTAGAGAACCGAGGTCTATCTAATTACTGACAAATTAGCTAACGTGTACATGTAGATATGATGATTTACAGGTTCTATGTACAATTATACAAACTGCTAGTGGACATATTACAGTACAGAACGTTTCCCCATAAAAAGTTAAATGAAATAATTATTCTTTCTTAGACGGTACTGGAATTTACTCCTTCTTTCAACATCGACGTCAGTATTCGTGTACTCATTGTCAAAAATACAATACTTAAGCGTACTTAAAAAAATATATTACTGAGATTACGGCAGTCATACCCTCTAGCAGAGCTTACTGCTTACGTATAGGTTTACTAATAAGTTGGTTTAGGGTGAATATTAAGGTCAGTTGATTTAATGCCAAAACCAGTCACACAAAAAGTTGGACACATATAGACTGTAACAGTCGGTTAGAAGGCCGACAACGTAACCTCAAAGTAAGATCTAAGGCCCGTAGCTCCCTACCCGCGCGGGTTTATTTTTCTCGGGACGCTGAGAAACGTACCGGTCTGTGCTTTCGCGGTTGTGTTCTTTAGCAAGCCACTTTACCATAATTACTCTTGATGGCATGCGATGAGCCTCCCCTGTGTTGTTCATTGAACTATAAGGAGATCCCGCCTTAAAATGACGTTGGCTGTTAAACGGGGCAATAAACCAAGAAAACAAACAAACATACAAACTAAAACTGTAACATCATAACCTCTTTTTCAAAATTATATTTTCTATTGAAGATATCTTCATTTCCCCTCTTTTAAAGAAAAACATACATAGAAAAAGTACTTCCACATTATACTTGATGAATATGTGTTTACATGAACACTAAAACGGGTGATAATCGCGAATCCTTTTCAATCATTACGTCTTAAACGTGTTGATCAAACCCAGATTTTGAGCTCAACGAAAGTCAATAATTCATGAAGATTTTGTTTACAACATTCCTTATTTAGTGATTCTAATGGACATATATTTCTAATAATTGTTGATTTACTCTTTTCAAATCAAACCAGCATGTATCCATATTCAGTTGATATTGAGTTTAAATGGAACCGAAAATTTCGTACATTAAAGTCGATAAGAAATTCTTACATTATTTACAACAGTTTCGGTAAGAATCGTTATAAAATAAAAAATAAAGAACGCCACATCCAAACGTTTTCCTATAGACTGCCACGTAGCAACAGTCCTTTTAGAGTTAGAATCCGAAATATCAACAACAACATCCTTCTTCTCATCCTGGACACGTCCTGGCTTTAGTTTACAGCAGATGACTAGCCATTTAGGGATTGGTTTGTCCTCATTTGTGTTGTATACACACAGAGTAATAATCACGGACAACACAATCAGAGCGCTGATGATCAGTTTAATCATAAGAGATATTGTCAAAATGGACACTGGGTCACTTGTGTTTGGAATACTCTCCGACATTATAGTCATGTACATTGTCAGGGTCAAAAGCATTGTAGTAGCGAAGGACACTCTTTCCCCGGAATCTGCTGGCAGAATAAACGCCAGTAGAGTAACGAAATTCAACAGGCAGACTGGAAGCATGATTGTGTATAAGAGGTAGGTTGGTCGCCTCTCGATTGAGTATGTTATTTCTACCATTGCAGTATAGTTGCCAACAATATATTTTCTGAGTCCACTTCTCGATATTATCCAAAATAAGTTGTCGGTGTTTTCGAAGTATTCCACCTGTGGATTAATATTCAAATCGACAACCGTATATGGTTCCATTACTGTAAACACAAGGATGCAGTTGTGTACATCGTACGGGTAGTAGGTTATATCCGGGGAGCATGAAGATGTCACAATCTTAGAGTAAATAGCCGAAGTGTATCCGGAACTTAAAACAGCGACTGAGGATGTTGCGGAGAAAGAATCGCTGTTGATACTGCTAGATAAGATAAGTTTTGGAGTCCATACCTGAGCTTCAGAAAAATATGATGTTTGGATATTCCCGTAATTGGTAGGATCCCAGGATAACTTCCCGTCCATCCATCCAAGATAGATGGATGACAACACAGTGAACTTTCCTTTAACAGTATCGAACTCAAGAAAGTACGGCATAGAGAAAACAAATGTTATACTCATAGCGTTGTCCTGATTTAACACAGGACGAATATGGCTTGAATAGTTTGACAAAAGTGTGGTATGTAGCGATAACATGTGATCGTAGGATCCCGCTTGTGCGCTCACAAAGAGGTGGCAAACAAGTACTGCCAGGATATGGCCTTTCATCATTACTACGTCCTCAACAAAACATACAACGGAAACAATTCATTCGAGCACAAAAAATAAACTATCGCCTGTCTAATCAACTTTGAACTAATCGTACTGCCTCGTTGTTTGTGGTAGTGTTCTAATAACGAATATAGATTAAGCAGCTTATATTCAGCGTAGGGTTATCCACCATGCTTCATGTAACAAGATTTATACAGCTCATGAAGGATTTAGAGTTCCCTAAGATAGGGTTCACCTCGGTGAATACAAAACCGATGGCAATTACTACTAAAAAGGTAAATGGTATCATTAATTATATTGTCTTGACGAGCAAAGTAACAATGCAGACACAGTGGTGGCACGTGCAACTAGTTAGTAAATACTTTACTAAAAAAATTATTCGCTTGACCACCAGTTTAGTTTGATTGGTTTGAAATGTAATATAAACTTATATTAATAGAAATTCTAGCATTGCAATGGAATGCTTGTTGAGATTCGGGTAATATCATCTTATATATATTTAAGTAGTTTCAAAAGATATACACATGTTGGTAGCTCCAAGGTATTAAGTAAATATCCCTGCAGGTACGGTGTACGATTTATACTTCCCTCGGTTTATGACTTTTAAGAGGCGAGATCGTTTTGGATGTAAAAAACATCTTCCTAAAATCGCCCCTGTTTATCTCGCCCTTTTTTGCGTTAGTAGAGTTTTTGTCCCTTCAAGCAAGGTTATGGGTTGTGGCAAACTAAAGTATATAAAATTGGTTCTCACTGCTGCCTGATTGGCGTTCAGATTTCAAGTTAGCGGGGAGGATTCTGCTCTTGTCACTAGGATGTGACCGCATGATGTATCAAGCTACTTTGGCCAGAAATTTCAGTATGATGACGCTATAAAAATCTACCACATTTGCCTCATCATTGGTGGCCACTGGCCTTAAAACTTAGAACAATACCAAACAAAAATGATAGAACATACATACCTTTAGAAGAAAATATAAACCGAGAATGGAAAATTATACAGGTTAAAGGTCAAACCCAATACATAGTACAACAGGAATTATTGAACAACTGCGCATTCACAAGAATGACACCTAATTATTACGGTTAAGAAAATCAAATACTAATATGATGATTGGAATTAATCTCAGGTGTGGTCTTACAATTACTCACCAACAACAAAATAAGGCTGAATATAATGTTATTCCTAACTTTGACATATCCGCGAACATGATCAGGTTACCTGTAACAAATTTAACGTCAGAAGTTATTCACTTGTTGAATATATTATCTTAATTGACCTGTGTATCATTAACACTTGGCTTTCCTGCTGAATATATTGTTCAAAAGACCTACGATCTACTTCACGTATATAAGTAGTAAGATGTTGAATACATTTTGTATAAGTAAGTTCTTTATCTATATTTATTTGATCATTGATTAAAGAAGAATGTGAAGTACTTTAATATCTTCATCAATCACGTACCTAGCCTACTACTACTGATTGTATTCTGGGCGATGACTTTATCAGATTTCAATTGTGTCTCTGTTATTCTTTGCAATAAATCGAACTATAATATTTACATTGCTCTAGTCAATAACGTTAGGATATATTTGTATACCCGTGTCGTTTCTGATTAATACTACAATAAGTGATATCTCTAATGCGTCATCCGTCTTGGTGGAATAGGTCTGCAAACACCCATCCCATTATCACATTACTGCCGCGGACTATTGATGTGTTAGGGTTTAAGTCAGTACTTGAATCACATGACTTACCAAATATGCAACTAAAACACATTTGACCATTGTTAATTCATCTTTTCGTCAAATATTGCGTAAGATGATGTAAAATAATACTAATTGTTCCCTATATAATAAACTACATGATGTTTGACATACCTTTTCGTATATTTTTCAACTCTTGTTGACGCATTTGTGAATTTAAAAAAGGATTACCGTCCAACACTACCGGATGTTACAATTATCAAAATGTTTGTTTTTCAAACCTTCCCATCTGCCCCTCGTCAGGCACTTAGTTAGGAGACAATTAAGTAAACTACAAAAATGTACCTAAAATTACAGGTAAGGGTTTAAGGTAATATACGCCAGTCGCAATTGATCTGTTGACTAATACATAATCATAATTGATCTGTATACACCTTCCCTTCAAAGCGGTATTAAAGTATGATATGTTTTGTTGGAGGCTGTCGTGGCGTATGTAGAGTCTCGCGAATAAGTATTGGTGCCGTATATTATAAGTAGAAGTCCGAACAGGACTCTTTACAAAATATTTTTCTATTGTCATTAGTGAATTAAAAAAAAATGCAAATTATTCAATTTTTTTCATTTTTTGAATAGCTGTTCACTAGTGTATACCCATGCATAGGAGGTACACGATTTTGTTGCCATTATAGTGTCACTAGTTATGTAATTCTGGTTTATAACAAAATGATGTTAACAGTTAGGCGATTTGGTCATAGTTATACGTTATAATATGTTTTATTATACCTTTACGTTTTTTTCTCTATATAAAAGTAATGTGATAATTTGACTATCAGCCTCGAGAGGATTGCGCATGTGTTTCCAGGACTATCACACCGTGTGACAGTTCGAAAAAACTGTCACACTGCAAACTGTCACACTGCAAACTGTCACACCCCTGTTGTAACGTCGTCAGAACGTTTGAAAGACACAACGACATGCAAGCGCTTAATTGACACAGATGGTTAAAAATGTAAATGTTCCAGAATTCGATATTTCTCATATTGACTTTCTGGATGATGATGCTGTAAATGATCTTCTGAGTAAAATAAATGAGGGTTCTTATGATATAACAGAAAATAATCAAAACTCAAAGTCAGTGTTTCATCGCGAACCATGTTATGACTCGGGACCACCTCAACAAGGGGTTAACGTGTACAATTCAGTTGTTCATGTTTCAGAATAGACTGATCTTAAATTTGAGATATTGTTAGTTGTTGAATAAAATTATTTTGTTGAGTGTAATAGAGTTTTGTCATTTCATGATAAATAGTTTTAAAACCCGTAAAGGTATAATAAAACAGTTATCAAATGGGGTAATTCGGAAAATAATAATATTGTCAGCCCCTCATCAACAACTGTTGCCCTCGTGCTAAAGCCCTCGTGCAACAGTTGTTGCTTCGGGGCTGACAAAATTACTATCGCCCTCGTACCCATTTGATAACTGTATATAATAAGTTCACGGCTCTGACAGAATGCTTGTTAAGTATTTCTGTTTACACAACTTGATACATAGAAGTGTCTTAGTTGTTCCAAAGAATTTTTGCATAACCTGTCCTAATAACATCTCTGATTATATAAAGCTGTTCTATAGATGGAAATGAAGGGTAAATAACTGAAATCATTAACAAAAGGTTGAACAGATTGTTATATAAGATTTACACTCTATAAACTGGTACTGTAGTTTTAAGGATTGAATAACAAACATACACATGCAAATAACTTAGTTATAACTTAGATGCATGGATGCAAATATTTGAATTCGACAGTGTAAGCACCATCCGAATCAACTTTGGAAAATTGTTTTATTTTGTCAGTCTTCATTATCACTTCTATTAACAAATTTCTAAAACGCGCTATACCATTACTTCACAGATTCTGCGATTGGTTTTTATGTTGCAAATTATATTTCTCCGACTGCCATGTAAACAAATAAATATATATATAAAAAACGTGTCTAAGGTCATTTTAAGACAAAGCAAAAGTTTTACCTTAAATATAACTTTACACTCACGAACGTTATTATCATTTCCCACGAAATCATTATATCATATTATACAGTAAAAAACTGACGACACTATAGTATACTCACGTCGTGGTTTAATTTATTGTATAATCGCGTAGACTATTCATCCTCATATTACCATTATCTATCGGATCCATACAAGACAATTAACCTCTTTGATATTGATCCGTTACATATATTTGATATAATACCGATATTGTATATAGATATTGGAAAATGCTCTATCAAAAATTGCACGAATAGCATCAATTTATTATTATGTAATGACGGGTCTGAATGCTTATGAAACGTGTTCTAAACATCATTATAAAGTAGGTTTGATTCACTGTTATAAGCATTGAATATTCATATAGATATTCAATAACATATTGCCATAAGAATTGTGTTTCAACTACAACATCTTTACGGCTTGGTAGACATAAACTATTATTATACCTCAGACTTGTATCACAGCTTCTGATTGGTGAAAACCATGTCACGTGATTAAAAACATTCGTTATGTCAACCACAACTTTCCAAATAATTCATTATTGACTTGCTGTCGCTTTCGAAACATCATGTCACCCTCTGAATATCATAATGTCACCCTCTCGTGAGCCCTCCAAAATCGTTATGTCACCCTCTCGTGAGCCCCAACTCGGAACTCTCTTCCGTAACGTCTTCAAAAGTAGTCGAATCAGAGCAGTTCCGAGTATTCTGCTTGACAACAACAATGGCTGCCGGCGGACGCTATCGTCTGCCAACAGAGGAGGAATTGGCGAAATTATTGCAAGAAAAGGATTCTAAAAACACCAAAAGGGTCATCAATGTGGCCGTGGATTCCTTTAGACATTTCCTATCTGCAACAGGTAGGCCTAGACCAAGGATTGTGAAAACTTCGACGTCCATACATTGAAAGTTCAACTGGGAGAATTTTATGCCGGGTCCAGAAAGACGATGGGGTACCTCTTAAAAACTTTTCTTAAAAACTGTTGATAGTAATAAATAAACTTATTGATACCAAAATTAATTCACTTATGTTTTTTTCGGTATAATAAAACAATTACTGCCCTTGTTCCGAGTTGACATGAATATTTGCCCACCCTTGAGGTGTCATGTCACCCTCGGGCTACGCCCTCGGGTGACATGACACCTCTCGGGTGGTCAAATATTCATGTCAACCCGGAACAAGGGCAATAATTGTATAATATCACAGCGTCGACATAATGCTTTACCTAGTATTTTTTATGAAAATGGTGAAATAATGTTTCTAAATATTGAATATTTGATATAGTCTTTGTTCATATTTTGCCACCGATAAACCAATTTTGAGTTTAGTTACAGCTTTGTTAACACACACGATTTCTTTTCTGAAGTGAATTAACGTGAATATCGTACATTCTATAACTTAGAAAAGCTAGAAAGAAATGTCTTTCCGAGAGTTACCATAAAAGTATACTTATATACTCAGTCCTGTTTACCCCGATGGAAGCGCGCCACGAGTCTTATTATGGGAGGAAACTGGAGTACCCAGAGAGGGCCAACGTGGTAGGGCAGGAGAAAAAAGAAACAGTGCATGTCGAACCTGTTCATGGGGCATACAATGCTGCAATGTATACACTTTTCTGTTATCCCAGCTTATACCTATTCAGCAGAACATGAAATGAAGGAACTTGCATTTTATTGCAATGTTGAATATGTATCAACTCCAGCAACGGAATTCCACATAACAGCCCTCACGTTGACCCCTCGTAATTAGTTTGAGTCCACACTAAATCTGACGGTTGTCACGTGATCCCACTTGTTGCTTGTAAATAGTTGACACATACCGTCAGGATTTCAGGTACATAATTAACATGTGCAAAATGTAATACCCAAATAGCGATTTACCCACAGCATTTTCAAGTACCTTCAATGGATCGAGCAGAAATGTGGATATTGATATTGGTCTTTGTATTTAACAATGGTCTGATTTCATTCAATACGCTTTATTAATTACGATGATAAATATTCTGGTTGTTGTACAGCGTAAACAATGAAACTGGTCTTCTACAGTGCTTGTAACACGAACAGGATCAACGGAATGTTAAATGTGATATTTCGTTGTTTGCGATGACTTCTACAAACAGACGCGTCCCAGGAAGCCTGTACCTACAATGAAATAATTAACCACACTTCACTGATCATGACGTACATCATAGTAGAAAGATAGATATTGCCACCATATGTCACCCTCGATATGAGCTCGATACCAGGTAGTTGTAGCGATCTGTTATTGCAGTTTAGGGACAGGTGACCATTCCTGTCGACAACTGCTTTACCATTGAACTATTTCCCTTTAAATGAGTTGATGATGAAGTTAATAAAAACCAGAAACAATAGCCTGCCTTCTATGAATAACCACTTAAGGGAATCGAAAGCTTTCTTGAAACCCAACATTAAAACTCATCGTCGGTAACCCACTGTCCTGACGCTCACGAACAGAGACCGTACGACGATTGCTACACGGAATCTCGTTTCGGCTCTATAGATAGAAACCAATCAAACCACCATGCATGCGTATTAAATTCGGATCTCTTTTGTGTGAAATATATTTTTGAGTGATCCCTTTCGTGAGGGCCGTCACCAAAATATGCAATTTATGTGCTACTAATGGTCAGAAGATCTAACGTATTCTTTTTGTTACATGTAACAAACGTTACAGACATAATAACGAAGCCATAACCAATTCAAAGTCGATATACAAAATAAGAATAGATATATGTATTTGCATTTAGATCCTTGCAAAAAGAGAATAAGATAATATGCCAATCATACAGCATGTGTTCATAGAGAAAAAGAAATGCTATATAGTTAATAAACTTAAGCTGACATGGACACCGGGTCATTGTAATTGTACTGAGAGGCGTCCCGAGATACCAATCGAAAAACATATATGATATTATTTTAACCTCCTAGTGGGCATCCATAAAAATCGTGGAATAAGACATGTGGATTTCTACAGATGTATTTCATGATTTAGTCAAAATGAGGCTTTGCTGGACTTACCAATAATTTAATATCGGGAAGATTTCTTGACCGATAATGTATAACACACTATTTTTTATGGAGTGTTTTATTATTGAATGTTGTGTCAAATGAATGACAAATTGGTAACCCGAACCCTTTAATTAGTTTGAATAAAGGTATTTCCTTCCAGACCACATGTTTTATCAATATTCTAAAACTGAAAGATGCTACAGCACCAACAAAGAATAAATTAAGCTGAAATGAAAGCATGGATTAGCTGTTGTACTACACTCAATAGACCCATTATTCCAGACACGTTGAATAACCGGCTGCGATATTACATACAAGAGAACAGTGACAGGTGTTAAAAAATCGTAATTCATCAATATTGTATAATACAATAATATAAAGCTTTCTGAGCACGGTCCCTGTATGTGTCACACACTAAATGTACCTATAAAACAGGTACAAAAACGAAGAAAACAACAACAACTCCCGTCGTTGAAATGTAAACAGGTTTATTTATTAAATAACATTAACTAGTTAAGGTTATCAAACGTACAATTGTATTTGCTTATTTTACTTATCACATTCAAAATCGAATGCTCTTTGTCGTTAGAGTATTTCGCTGAACGTTGTCTAAGTCATTACTCGAGTAAATCAATTTAGCAGCAATTAAATATAAAAAAAGTAAAAGAAGAACAGATACAACAAATACCAACAAAACATGTACACATTAACAATATTCCAACAAAAATTAACAATTTATTAACCGATTAGTATATATTTAAATTAACTAATAGGATAACGTGCAGATAATTACATAATTAACGAAAAAGTTTCTTGCGCCTGATGGGCCAAATCTTAGCGGGAGCGAGGATAATTAGGATAATGTGCAGATAGCGTTATAGAGTTGATGAAACAAAAGTATATGAAAATTATTTTCTACTCCTCCATTGATCATAATAACATCATTTTTTTCTTATATTGACTCTGTGTAACCTTTGTACGTGAAAAATCCAATATGCGTAATATGCTTTTACACTTATATTTTAACCGTAATATCAAAATGATCTCTTTCATAACTGTATTGTGATATCCTGGTTTCCCCTCTTTTTAAGAAATATATATATCTATATATATATATATTCTAGTGTTCTAGTGTTCTAGTGTTTGAACATGATGCAGTCACGCTAGTATCCGCCTTCGGCCCACGTTTGCCGAAGGGTTCATTGTGGTTTCTCCAGTTACTAAAACATTATTCTTATTGTATTTTATTGTATTTCCAGTACTTCTTATATATATTATGTGATTGTATTTGTGATTTTTTGTGTTTTGATAAAGGGGCGGATTGCCTCGAAAATTTAACAAACCTTATTGTTTACACTGTTTGAATTACTTCTTTGCCCCATATATATATATATATATATATATATATATTGAGTCCGCCTGAAGAAGCCTGAGAGGGCAGAAAGGCCTTGCGGCAAAGTCTGTTTTTTGTTATTTTATATATATATATGTATATAGACAAAACATTTTCATATCATACTTGATGAATATGTACTTATATGAAACTGATTGATATCTTAATCTCGAATTCTTTTCGGTCATTACATATTTCACGTGTTAACTAAACCCAAATATGGAGCTTAACAGAAGTCCATAATTCATGAATATTACTGTAGTACACCTTTCGTTATTTCGTGATAATTATGCACATACACACTGATTCTCGTTGATTTACTCTTTTCAAATTAAACCAGATACAACCCAACATGTATCAATATTCAGTTGATATTGAGAATAAATTGAACCGAACACTTTATACATTAAAGACGATAAGAAATTCTTACATTATTTACAACAGTTTCGGTAAGAATCGTTATAAAATAAAAAATAAGGAACGCAACATCCAAACGTTTTCCTATAGACTGCCACGAAGCTACAGTGCCTTTAGAGTTAGAATCCAAAATATCAACAGCAATATCCTTCTTCTCATCCTCGACACGTCCTGGCTTTAGTTTACAACAGATGACTAGCCATTTAGGGATTGGTTTGTCCTCATTTGTGTTGTAAACACACAGAGTTATAATCACGGACAACACAATCAGAGCGCTAATGGTCAGTTTTACCATTAGAGAAATTGTCAAAATAGACACCGGGTCACTTGTGTTTGGGATACTGTCCGACATTATAGTCATATACATTGTCAGGGTCAAAAGCATTGTAGTAGCGAAGGACACTCTTTCCCCGGAATCTGCTGGCAGAATAAATGCCAGTAGGGTAACGAAATTCAAAAGGCAAACTGGAAGCATGATTGTGTATAAGAGGTAGGTTGGTCGCCTCTCGATTGAGTATGTTATTTCTACCATTGGAGTATAGTTGCTAGCAATAGATTTTTTGAGTCCAGTTCTCGATACTGTCCAAAATAAGTTGTCGGTGTTTTCGAAGTATTCCCCCTGTTGATAAATATTTAAATCGACAACCGTATACGGCTCTAATACAGTAAACACAAGGGTGCAGTTGTGTACATCGTACGGGTAGTAGGTGATATCCGGTGAGCATGAAGATGTCACAATTTTAGAATAGATTGCGGAAGCATATCCGGAACTAAGAACAGTGACCGATGATGTTGCGGAAAGAGAATCGCTGTTTATACTGCTGGATAAGATAATTTTTGGAGTCCATACCTGAGCATCAGAAAAGTATGATGTTTGGATATTCCCGTAATTGGTAGGATCCCAGTTTAGCTTCCCGTCCAACCATCCAAGATAGACAGATGACAACACAGTGAACTTTCCGCTGACAGCGTCGAATTCACGAAAATACGGCATAGAGAATATAAACGTTACGCTCATTACATTGTCCTGATTTAACACAGGACGAATTTCCTTGGAGTAGTTTGACAAAAGTGTAGTATGTAGTGATAACATATGATCGTAGGATCCTGCTTGTGTGCTCATAAAGAGGTGGGAAACAAGTACTGTCAGTATGTGGCTTTTCATCATTACTGCGTCCTTAACACAACATACAAATAACGATTTACTCACAATGTGTAGCCGTGGATGTCTCGAGCTGCAATGTCGGTCTCAATGCCCTACTGGTCTTTAAAGCAATTATCGTGACTATATCAATACTCCATATCATTCAACACTGGCATTGAAAAGTAAGCAATAGTTTACCGCGGAAACAATTGAATCGGGAACAGACGATAAAGGTACTTCTGCCAAATCAACTTCCTACTAAATATACTGCCTCGTTGTTTGTGATATGTTCTTAATAGATAATAGAAATGGGCTAAGCTGTTGTATCTAGCGTAGGGTCATTCACCACGCCTCACTACACACAATTTACACAACTCGTGAGCGATTTAGAGTTCCCTAGCATAGGGGTCACCTCGGTGATTACAAAACCAATGGTAAATACCGCTAAAAAGGTTAATAGTACCATTACATACACATTCATAGGCTACGTATAATGTCCTGACGAGCAAGGTAACAATGAGGAAGCAGTGGTGACGCATACTGGCAATTAGTTGTAGGACAACTAGTTCATTAATACTTTAATGGGAAAATTATCCGCTTGACTAACTGTTTAGTTTGAAAGGTAATGTAGTATTTACGGATGTATTGATAGAAATTCAAGCATTGTAATATAATGCTGATACACACATATCTCAGGTATGTAGTAAATAGCCCTGCAGGTACGGCGTACTAATTGTACTTATTACCCTCATTACATGATTCTTACGAGGCTATATAATTAAGCCATATGATGTGACCATATCGTTTGTCACACTACCGTCCAGGTGTCGCATTTCAGTGTGGTGACACTATAAAAACAGTGTCTTACTGGCCTCCCCGTTGTTGTACACTGGTCTTCAAACGTTAAACAATACCAAACAAAAATGGTATATTATCTATAGCTATAGAAGAAACTATTAACAGATAATGTAAAATTATTAAGGTTAAAGGTCAAAACCGATACAAAGTACTTTAGGAAATATTGAACAATTGCGCACTCACAGGCACAACACCTAATTAACATGGGGTAAAAAAAATCAAATATTGATATTATATTCTAACAAATCTTAGATGTGGTATCACAATTACTCCTCCTAATAACACAATAAGTCTGTATACATCGTTACTCTTTATTATATATGGGAGGTCCACGAAAATTAGGTACCATGAAGCTATCTAAACAACAGAGAATACCCACATTGAAACGAAACTGTAACGCTAATTCAATAAAAGGAGGGCAGACACAAAACAAACAATCACCCCCCCCCCCCCCAAAAAAAAACCAAAAAAAAACAACAACAACAAAAAAACAAACAAACAAAACAAAAAACAAAAACGCTCATCCTCATTAGAGGAGGGTTTGATTAAATCATTTAAAACTTAAAACTTTCTTATTGATTGCATTGTTCAAAAGACACACAAGATACAATGTGTATCAGTAGTTCAATGTCGATGAAATTTTGTGTAGGTTAATTCATTATCTCAATTTAATAATTTTATCATTGTTTCTTACGATTACTGTTTAATATGAATTGTCATTATTTTAAGAAGAACGTGAAGTAGATCTACTTTAACATTTACCAATAGGTAAATAATAAATGTCTTCATCAATTATTGATGTACGTACTTTAATTTACCGCTACTGATAATGATCAGACCTTGATTACAATAAAATGTTCCGGGATATGCCTCTATCAGCTTTTAATTGCGTCCCAGTTATCCTTTGAAATCAATCGAACTATGATATTTGCATTGGTCTAGTCATTAACGTCAGGATCTATTTGGTCGCTCAATTAATACTACAATAGACGATATTTCTAAAGCGTCATCCGTCTTGTTGGAATGGGTCTGTAAACACTGACCCTTTATCATATTACTGCCGCGGACTATGGTTTTGTTATGGTTTAAGTTAGTACTAAGCTCACGTGACTCACCAAATATGCATTTAAAACACATTTGATCATTGATCATCCCTCTATTTGTCAAATATTTCGTAATATGATGTCAAACAATACTAATCGGTTCTCTATGGATAAAATACATGATATTTGACATACCTTTTCGCACATTCTCTTGTTGATGCATTTGTGAATTTAAAAAAAGGATTATCGTCCAACACTATCGGATGTTACAGTTTAAAACAGTTTGTTTTTCACTGTTTCCCATACGCCCCTTCGTCAGGGCACTACATTACGAGACAATAAAGTAATCTGCTTAAACTTATAGGTAACTGTTTAAGAAAATATACGCCAGTCGCAACTGATATTTTGACTAATATATAACTATCATTCATGTGCTTACACCTTCCTTCCAAAGCGGTATCAAAATAACATTTGTTTTGATGAAGGGTATCGCGGCGTAGTACCCAATGTATGTAGATGGATAAGTATTGGTGCCGAATATTGTGGGACGAAGCCCCGACGAGATTTTTCGCAAAATACTTTCTGTTGTCATTAGTGATTTCTGAAGTGATTTGGTGTCCCGAAGACCGCGAGTTTGCGGTCATTATATACACTAGTGTATGTCATTCTGCTTTTTGATAATTTTTACAGCTAGGCGATTTGATATCTTAGCTTATAGGGACCACGGAACCAAATGATTTCCCATAGACGGTAATGTTAACGTTTATCACTGTACTGCTTAAATGGAGTTTTCAACACTGGTCCAGTAGCGATAATTTTGAAGTATGTCATCTCGGAAACCTCTAAATTGAATTATAAAAAATTCTACCAATTTGAACATTTTTTATATGGGGGCCGCCATCTTGTATTGAATTCAGCACCAAAAATTCATCTAAATTAACAACAAAATACACACTTACTTAACTCCCCATGACAAAAACAGGCTAGCAAAAAAATAACTGTTTTTCTATATATTTTACATCTACATGCATTGCCCAACCCACATATTAAAAATTTGGAAACTTCTCTCATCTAAATATCCAATTAGTAGGCCCCGATGTATTCACCTTCCTATTAAATCTTCTGCCCAAACGGGGAAAACCCACATTCTATTTTTGATTTGGTTCTGTGGTCCCTATAAGTTCACGGCCCAGACTGAACACGAGTTAAGTATTTCTATTTACACAACTTGATACATAGAAATGTCTAAGTTTTTCCAAAGGTTTAATTTTTGTAGAACCTATTGTTATTGTAATTCACCTAATAGTATATATAACTGTTTAAATCTGTTCTATAAATGGTAAATACAGGGTGACAACTGGAATCATTAACACATTGTTATATAAAATTTACAATATATATATACTGGTAGTTTTAAGGATTAAACAATAGAAATAAATATGCAAATAACGTAGGTATCAGATGCGGATATGTAAATGTTTGATGCTGAGAGTGCATGCACCATACGAAATCAAATTGGGAGACTTGTATTATTCTGTTTGGCCTTTTTATTCAATCGTGCCATAATATTCAGTTTGAAAAGTTAAATTATTTTTTTTAAGTTTAATAAAAAGACAATATATACAAACAAACTGTAATGGCATCAGACACAGTCAGTTTCCATTATCACTTCTATTCACAAGTTTCTAAAACGCACTATACCATTATGTCACAGATTCTGCGGATAGGTTTTTATGTTGAAAATGATACTGCTCCAAATGCTCTGTTAAACGAACAGCCGTATCTGAAGTCATTCTAAGACAAAGACGTGTTTAACCTTAAATATAAATTTTATTTTCATTTTCCACGAAATCGTTATATCATATTATACAGCAAAAAACTGACGACACAAGAGTACGATCACGTGGTGGTTTGATTTATTGTATAATCATGTAGACTACTCATTCTTACTTTAACATTATCAGACCCATTATAGACAATTAAACTCTCAGATATCGATCCGCTGCATTCAACACAGTTGATACACTACCATTATTGTAAATTTGTATTGGAAAATACTCTATCCAAAATTTCACTAAAAGCATCAATTTATCATTATGTAATGACGGGTCTGAATGCTTGTGAAACGTATTCTTAACAGCATTACAAAATAGGTTCGATCCTAGGCCTTATTTGTCCTGAATATTTACATAGATATTTAGTAACCTATTGTCATTATAATTGCGTTTCACCTACGATATCATTGCGGGGTAGACTATGTTAACATCACAACGTCAACATTTTGCTTTATGTGATAGGTAAAAAAAAGGTTAATAATATTTCAAAATATTGCTTATCTGGAGTATCGTTTTATCATATTTCGCCTTCGAATAATCAATTTTGAGTTCGATTTACAACTTTGTTCACACATTGAATCAACTTCTGCGTGAATGTTGTAAATTCTTCAACAGAAGTGTTAGTAAGAAATGTCTCTTGTTGGCCCTGTTGAAAACGCGCCATGGGTCTTTTTATTGGTGGGAACTGGAGTACCCGGAGACAACCACGTGGTCGAGCAGGTGACCCCATACCTTTTCACCTCGATCGGGAAATCGAACCCCGGTCACCTAAGTGAAAGGAAAGTGTGAATACTATTTGTGATGATCCTCTCGAACCCGGGTAAGGCGTAAGATCAGTAGTGATATTACGTTGTTATAGGAACCCGTTTGTGTGGTGACAAAGAGCTGACACATACTTTCAGGATGGCAGGTCCATAAATAATGATTTCAGCGTTTATACGTACCTTCGATGTCTTGGCTAGTATCGTCAATATTAATACTGGTCTTTATATTCATCATCGGTCTGATTTAGTTCAATACACTATATCTATTACAATAACAATTTGTTTGGTTGTTGTACATCGCATCTGGTCATCAACTGTGTATGCAACAGGGACAAGATCAACTGAACGCTAAGTGTAATATCTCGTTGTTTGCAATGACTTCTACAAACAGAAGTGTACCTGAAAGTATGTACTAAAAATAGAAACCATTAACATTACCTCATGACGTACATCATATTAGAGATGTAGTTATTGCTACCAAGAGACATATGTTCCATCACATACTCTCAGTATGAGCCCGTTATTAGGAAGTTGTATTGGTCAGGCGTACAGGCACTTTATATTTAACGGAACTTATGGACAACTTCCGAATGGTAGTGTGTATGGAAGTATAATCTAATTGCGTGTTTTCCGATGGTTAGGTTTATATACTTTGCTATATTTTACCAGTGAATATTTTGAATGTCCACTTAGCTAAAAACTTCATGACATGACTAGAAATGAATATGACGTCGAAAATTATGCTATTGATTTCCACGCTAGATTCTTTTTCTTCATTGTCTTTAAAAAAGCAAAACGTATGGTCCAGCCAATATTAAATCTATACATTGCATTTGTATGTCACAATATACCGATATTTTCTTTGAAATCATTGATATTCTGCTATACTCTAAAACCATGCAATATCGTCTTTGACGTGATTAATTATTACTGCAAAACTTCACGCAGCATTGTAATAGTGTAATTGTGATACCTAGAGAGATATACATATCTCCTTATTGTTCTACATGGTTATGGCAATATCAAAGAATATTTCTCCCATGTAAAGTAATCATAATAGTATAAGAACATGCAGACATGTCCTGAAACTGTATACTATTAATTGTGAATGTAATTTAGTCACGGATACATGCATATCTACGATTTTATTATATGGACAAACGCTACATAGAAACATCTTCCTGGCTCTAATCTCAACTCGGGGAGAGATAATCAACGTGTCTTAACGATATCGGATATCGATTCCAAGAAAACATACAACGTTGTAAGTACTAGCAGCGTGAAGAGCTTTTTCGGTCAATTGTTTCTATTTCTAAGCCGCATTTAATTATGACACCTGGCAGAGTATTTGACGTAGCATACTGTAGATATGTTTAACATACAAATAACAATGTCTGGTTCGAATGATTCATTGCATCTCAACTTTGGTGTAGCCAAACTTAAATTGTAATCGATATGTGAATGATTATCTGTTAATTAAAAAAATCAGTAATTTGAGAAGTCAAAATACCTTCACTCTTCTTAACATGAACGTATTGTACAGACAAATTGATGCAAACATTCTCAAACATATCTTTTATCTCTGAAGTAACCAAATTATCATAAAGCCTCTTCTACAAATGTGATTCATCATTCCAAATGTCCGTGGTACCGATATCCTGTGACACACGCGGTAAAACCTAAGATAAGACAATCAATAGAATTTACTGACTGAATCAAATAACTGTCAAGGGACTCAATGCATGTTTTAGTTTAATTTGTTATTCCTCATTAGAAGTGGAACATAAGGTTTATGGCTAGTAGGTTCTACTCCTTGGTAAGCATTGGTGTTTTTTAAATTTTATTCTAATGGTCTTGCTGTTTGCAGAAAGCATTGATGGCAATGTAAAACGTTCTGTAGTTCATTTTTACATGTTTTCCCTTATTCTTTTGATATCAGCTAGCATTCTGTAATTAACACAGAACAGTTCACCAGTAAATGCTAATGCACAAAACTACGGATTTTACTTTTTTTGTCTAGGTTATCTGTGATAACTATCATTTTGAGGGATTGTGGCAAGAGTTCGAGGTGGTTTGAATGAACTTGAATCTTGCACACAAATTATTCACGGAGTATAAACGGTAGCTGAATTGTGACACAAAAAGGCGATGTACGTCAACAATAAAGCAAGGTGGGGGAGGGGAGGAGGGGGGGGGGGGGGGGGTATTATAACGTTGATCTAATCCGCGAAAACAATGGACACCATGTAAACTAAGTTACTGTAACTTTTGTTATTTTTATTTATATTTATATTGCGTTGTTTATACACATGTCTGACAACAACTATCAATGTCTTTAAAACTTGTCTGTAAGTGTTTAGACAAAGTTCAGAATACACTGTTAACAAACGCTACAGGCATGATAACGAAACCATAATTCCTATTCAAAATCAATATCAATAACACAAGGCATAAATAAGAATAAATGTATTTCTACCACAATATATGCATTTTATTCAACTCCCAAGGCATTAAATAATCATTACAACTGTTGAATAATATTACGTTTATACCACACTTGGAATAAACCCTTAATGCGTTTTGATTAGTTAACACGGTGACCTTTGAACGGGACTATAATTTATTCACGTGATTCAATGCGATCTGATTGGCTAACACTTGAAAACCGCTTCACGATGTCCCAGAAATGATAACGCACAAGAAGTAGTTCGCAGGTTTTTTTTTTGTGTGTGTTATTTTCCCTGAAAAAATATATATTTAGACTAATATGCTATACGGTTATTAAATTAGAAGACATGGACACAAGATCACTGTAAGTGTTTTTGTATTTATTATTTTGTATCGATCAGTCATACACATTTCAAGCTGTAGTGCTACACAATGATTGAAAGCCACGAAGAAAACATTTTATATCTAACTTCGTATTTAAAAATGATTTTCATACACTTACATTTTGTAAAAACCATTAAAGCAGAACACATAGCACTTTTAAGGTTTACTTGAATATATATCATTACAAACAATGAGGGCCATCCTTTAGGGACATGAGCTGCCGTTACAGATCTCAGTGCTTAAAAACTAATTGGCGTATAATATTCCGAAATAAATCGATTGGTGATATTTACTCTACAGATAAACATTGACATCGATCTACACACAATGCATGAAAACCTTTTCTCACTACCGCAATTTTGTCAATGTTTTAAATACTCAGAATAGTATGATGTTTGCTTTTTGGTTAAAAGCAATGCTTGTCATTTATTATGATTTCTTCTGATATATCGATTAAACGACACATGTAAGGCATTCATATAGCGATTAAACGACACAGATAAGACATTAATATATCGATTAAACGACTTAGGTAAGGCGTTCATATATCAATTAAACGAGACAGGTAAGGCATTCATATATCGATTAAACGACACAGGTAAGACATTCATATATCAATTAAACGACTTAGGTAAGGCATTCATATATCGATTAAACGACATAGGTAAAGCATTCATATATCAATTAAACGGCATCGGTAAGACATTCATATATCAATTAAACGACACAGGTAAGACATTAATGTATCGATTAAACGACACAGATAAGACATTCATATTTTCGAAGTATACGCGTCGTCAATATAATTTTCACTGTATTATTTCACATTAAAATCACTTCCGAAATGTTACCCTATATATGAATACTTTGGAAAGTACAATGAAAATATATGTATTTAAAAGTGGTTGTTATTGACACAAACGAGTTGACTAATACAAATACTTCTTTCTGATTAATGGTTATTTACTTACCATATAGAGTATCATTTCACCCCTTCGTAGTATATTGAATGGAGGGTCAACAATATGTTAAATGACTTGGCTTGATTTTGTCTTGGCTTACAATCTTACAAAAACTTTGTTGAGTATAGTGATAACCGTTTTCCAGCAGACAATTCGCATACTAATAGGAACAAACCAAGCTATTTAAGTGCTGATGTATTATAGGAATGTATTCCATGTATGTTTCCAAGTAGGAGTGAGCTAGGCATCCACACACTTGCTCCAAATGAGATAGATTTCAAAATTTAAGCAAGTAGGTTAGAGTGTAGCAGGCCCATTTCAAGATAGAAAACTAGAAATATTTCCACGGCCACAATAATGATCTTAGTTTGGTCTTAATGATTACATCAGATGGTCAACTGGAAATCATCGAAACGAAACCAAAAAAAAACCAAAAAAAACCCAACCACCAGAAAATACCAACATGTTAAGATACCTTCATTTTAAGTGAGAAGCGAGGACAAAACACGAAAAAAATATTTTAGGCGGAGTCCCTTGAATAATACCAGGAGCTCCGGGGGTGTAAGCGTCCTCTGCTTCAACGATACCCGTCATATGTAAATCTACGTTGGATCGCGGTTAAATAATATAAATCACCTCCTGAAAGCGAAAAAAAGTGGTGAAAACGGACCAACCAGGTATATAAACTAGAATTAGTTTTTCCGTCTTTTGTCGACATCTGTTACCGAAACACCATATCTTTGGGGAATATTTTGATCGCTATGACATCATTTCCTGTATGGACACTTTGTCATAGTATCGCCGATGTCAACTCCACTGCTATGTTTGTACTTCGTAGTATACCAATGCTGTTTTGCGATGATGACAGAATGTCTTAAGTAACAAACACATGAGCATAATGAAGTGCAACAAATTTAGTATTTTACGAGAAAAAGTGTTATAATTTATGTCACAGACGAGTTATATATTAAAACAATATACAGTGTATAGTATATCACCATAATGGGCATGACATATTTCATAAAACAGAGAAATCTTTTTTTTGAGACAATGATTTTCAGAAAATTAAATGTGTACAGCTGTTGTATGGAAAATGTGCAGTTTTCCGTGCTTGTTATTTATATTCTTATAATAATGTGAAAATTGTTATTGGTGTAAGACCATATTGTATTATTGTTAACGATGTATCTATTACATGTACTTATAGACGTATAGACTTGAGATTTGAGAAGCACACTTAAATGTGAATTTATTATCCATACAGTGTATGATGAGTTACGAACAAATGCAGTATTGCTACACAATTCACTACTCACAATTACGCAGATATCTATTGATGTATTTCATAAATTTGATACTCTTTTAGTTTTTTTTTTCTAATTCATAACATTTATTCTAATCATGCGATATACGAAACGATGTCCAAAGAGACATACTTGGTCTTCTGTACCCTTTCGTTCCGGAGTAAACATAGTACATGTATTATTAAATAGTACTGACACACATGCATTTGGTAACCTGTCCTGTTATTTCTAACATTTAAAGAATTTTACAATTTAAATAGTTGTCATTTACAATAGGTATAATGTTGTCGTTTTATTTTGGAACGCTGTATCATCAAATCAGATATCAGTAAGTAGAAGATGCTGGCTCTGTCGGAGCACCTTGTCTTAGTCTTTTACTTTTTACAAAAGTTTCCATACAAATCTATAGATCTTTTACATGTATACATTTAGCCCCCTTTTCATCGAATTTTAGGTTGAATAATGTTTTTGTTGTTTCTTTGCTATTTCTGTTGACTAAAACTTTAACATTTTCGACAGACATGTCAATGTTTAAGATTCGATGACCATTGTTTATATGTAATCCATCGGTAAATGAAGCAATATGTCTATGATGTACTTTAATGATTTTATATGTTATCTTCCTCGAAATGCTCAATTTACAAATAAAACAAAACGTTCTCTGTTGAAATAAAACACGTATAATTATTTGAAATTCAGATAGAACATTACAACTTGCAAATAAAAACAGAAAATATATGTCAATCTTAATTGGTCTCAAGATTGATTTCTTACACTCTCCTAAAAGCTCCCTTTAACTTATTTACAAAATAATTACCATGAGCTCAGTCGATGTCTATACATCAGATACTTAAATGAATAAGTGTCAAGACAATGACGTACATCATAGTCGGTAGGAAATTCTCACAACATTGACAATAGTCTCAGTAAGGGTAGCAACAGAATAGAAAACAACGAACGCAACGTCCAAACGCTTCCCTATATGTAGCCAGGTAACAACATTATTTTCACCAGGTAATTGCATCATATCCGCCTCGTTCTTCTCTGCCTCCACTCGTCTCGGCTGTAGTTTACAACAGTATAGTAACCAGTAAGGGATTGGTTTATCTTCATTGTTTTTATAAGCGCACAGAGTTATAATCACGGACAATACAATCAGAGCGCTGATGATCAATCTTACCATTAAAGAAATTGTAAAAATAGACACCGGGTCACTTGTGTTTGGGATACTGTCCGACATTATAGTCATGTACATTGTCAGGGTTAAAAGCATTGTTGTTGCGAAGGACACTCTCTCCCCGGAATCTGCTGGCAGAAAAAACGCCAGTAGGGTAACGAAATTCAACAGACAAACGGGCAGCATGATTGTGTATAACAGGTATGTTGGTCGCCTCTCAACAGAGTATGATATAACAATGGTTGCAGAATAGTTGCCGGGAATATATTTCCAAATTCCTGTTCGCGATACAATCCAAAACAAATTTTCAGTTAAGTCCAAGTTTTCGGCTTGAGGATTTATATTCAAGTCAATAACTGTATACGGCTCCATTACTGTGAAATATAAGCTACAGTTGTGAACATCGTACGGGTAGTAGGTGATATCCGGTGAGCATGAAGATGTCAAAATTTTATTGTAAATAGCAGCAGAATATCCGGAACTGTAAGTAGTGATAGATGATGTCGCTGTTATCAATTCACTGTCTACACCACTGGACAAGACAATGGCCGGGCTCCAAACCTGAGATGTAGAGAAATAAGATGTTTTGATGTTGTCATAATTGGCAGGATTCCAATATAATTTTCCGTCCAACCATCCTAGGTAGATAGACGCCAGTACAGTGAATTTTCCCGCAACTGCGTCGAATTCGTGAAAATACGCCGTCGAGTACATGAATGATATGTCCATGGCGTTGTCCTGATTTTGTACAGGGCGTATGTTCTTGCTGTAGTTTGAGAGAAGATCGGTATGGAGTGATACCATATTGTCATAAGATCCCGCTTGTGTTTTTACAAAGTGGTGCCAAACAAATACTGCCAGGATGTAGACTTCCATAGTTAGTTCCTTCTAAATACAATCCACGATTTACCCACGAAGTTTACCGCAAGTGTCACAGACGTTATGTCGACCTGACTGCCGCACTAGTGTTTATACGATACATCACTTATGATAGTCAATATTTAAGCATCGGTTAACATCGCCTACAATAGCACTGAACTCTGACTGTGTAGTACCTATTCCTTGCAAAATCAACGCAACACCTAATACAATACATCGTTGTTTGCAATAGTCATTATAATTTAAACGGGTCCAAAGCCTTATTACCGATATTGATGTACACAGCACGATCTACATAGCCGTAGTGGTATGTTCTTATCTCTGCAGTATAATGTGTATCTGAAATTCACATTTATTACCATTTAAAAACATAAAACATACACTACAGCCTTACCGATTATAATACTCTTTGACCAAACAGGAACTCCTCGAAGTTTGAATCATAATAGTTTATACTTCTCTGTTGGCAATGCTAGGATTTAGGTTATTTTCTATCAAATATATATTTATCTACTTAACAAATAAGACCACATAAGACAAATGTCTTTGAAAGATCGGGGTTTTAACGGACGTTTTAATAGTATCGCACAATAAATGTCATGCACTAGACACGTTAGTCCCGAGCCGGTCAAATTATAAACTGACAACGGACAAACTAGTCGTCACCGCCAACCTAACTCAAACTGGACATCAAACAAGGCAAACCATCAAATATGACATACCTTGGTTAACCACTCAGTCTGGATACAGAACCCTAAACCCGCTTGCAGGGGCGAACGCCCAACTAAAGCATATATCGTAAAATGCGACTAAAAGTGTGATTCCTCCGATGGCTTTTCCTCAGGGGAAATCGGCTAACCTAAGAATAAGGTTTGACGTCTCCCAACATATTTCGTTGAATATGTAACCAACATAGATTTGCTAGTCCCATTACTAGATTTGGAATTTTTATCTTTTACAATCTCTCTTATCTTTTCCTTTCTGTGCTCTTCCATTGAATTTCTTCTTCATATTGTCCTTTTTCTTGGAATTTGAACACCGTAAAAGGAAACAAACAGATTTTATGCAGAAAGGAACTTATTTTAACGCATACGTAATGTAAACCATTACATATAGTATAATGGCTATGATCTATTGATGTAGGCACTTTGAACTTTTATTACATTGAGCGACGCTTAAAAGCTAATTGGCGTATAATATTCCGGGTGGAGCCTACGTTAGCTTTGCATAATGCCGGGATGATTCTTTGAAATAAATCGAAAGAGAATACACATGGTCTTATCCATTAACATTAGAATCGATCTAGACAAGCACAACATTAACGATTATCTCGGCGTGATCGTCAATACGCTATTTATGTAGGGATCTACAAACAATTTCTTATGACCACCGTTTTGTCAGTACTTTTAGTGCACGTTTACCTCAGAATATCGTAGTGTTCTATCTGTCTGAGCTTAGCAAACATGGTGAATAAAATTAAAAACATAAGAAACGTGATCATTTGTGATTATTGCCTTTAATTCAATTGACATAGCTTTGCTTTGAAATGAACAAAATGTTGAATGGTTGTGCGATATGTTTGGTCGTTTTACCCATGACACTCGAGATAATCAGCAATATTGAACTCAAGACAGAAAAGGATTTCGTGGGAACATATCCTTCTAAGGCAGATGGAGCGCTTCCCTTGTAGTTTTTAATTTCGTCGTTTTTTGTTATGTCCGCACGGTATGTTTTGCCCATAGGTGTGCCTTGTGAAGTTCACAACTAACCAGTTTCTCGCTTTGATCAAGTAGCATATTAAACTTAACTAAGATTTGCAGGGTGTGTGTCGTCAAAGAAACACTTCTTGGGATCCAAAACACTAGGTTTTACTCGTGTTTTTACGTATCAATTTATTTTCTCATTAAGACTTTATATTTTTGCGTCGCCTTGTTTCGTAGATGTAAAAAAATCGACAAAAGTCTATTTGTAATGTCGATGTTATTTCTCTTTATATAAATATCCTAGGAATCAAAATATTTTTATTCGAATCTGGTAGTAATGTCTGATTTTCTACTTTATTTTTTCATAATTAATATTTAGCATCTTAAAGAGGAAGTTTCAGTATAACTCTCATTGCCTTGACATCCAATTTTGAAATAAATTGATATACTGATAGGGTTTGATTGATTTATCGATGTACAAACACAAAGGCTTACCTATAACAAGATTGAATAAAAATGAGAACATTTTAATTTGTCAATAGATGTATTTCCGTTAATACATTATTATGTTGTGCTATAAAAGCAATGTGCAGTGTAACTGAATTTGCCGCTACCATTTTTTCCCATCCGGCGGTTTTCAATTTCCATGATAAGATTTAAACCTCATGTTTGAAGATCTAAATTACTTTTAAATTTCCACTATTTAAAACAAAAGTGAACAATATTGTAAAAGTCAATGCATTGACAGTTATTTTGAAACGTCCTGTTTGAAATGGTAAAATCCTTCCGTACAACAAGCAAAACCATACTTATAAACAGATATGATTTAAATGATCATTAAGGTTTTTAAAATATTTGAAATTTCTGTAACAAGATGCAAATTATAATGGTATGCCAATTAAAAGTGGCCATGCGGATCTTTATGTATTTTGAAATTTCCGATAAAAACTCTCTTTGAACTTAATCACCATGTAATTATTATGACCAGTCTTTGTTCCTGTATTTCATACTTCATTAAAGGCAAATGCAAAGAAGATGTTACATCAAAGTCGAAGATACAAAGAAGAAAAGTTACATCACAAACGGTAAGAAATCTTCACAACATTTACAACAGTCTCAGTAATAGTCACGACAAGGTACAAAATAAAGAATGCTATATCCAGGCGTCTCCCTAGGGATCGCCAAGTGGCAACAGTACCACGTAAGCTCAACTTATCATTAGTTTACATCGTCCTTCTCTCCCTCCACTCGTCCTGGCCTAAGTTTGCAGCAGTATAGTAACCATATAGGGATAGGTTTGTCGTCATTAGTGTTGTAAACGCACAGAGTTATAATCACGGTCAACACAATCAGAGCGCTAATGATCAGTTTAATCATCAGAGAAACCGTGAGAATGGACACTGGGTCACTGGTGTTTGGGATACTGTCCGACATTATGGTCATGTACATTGTCAAAGTTAAAAGCATTGTAGTGGCGAACGACACTCTCTCCCCGGAATCCGCTGGCAGAATAAACGCCAGTAGGGTAACGAAATTCAACAGACAAACGGGCAACATTATTGTGTATAACAAGTATGTTGGTCGCCTTTCGAATGAGTATGATATAATTATATTTGAAGAGTAGTTGTTCAGAATGTGCTTTTCTATTCGATTCCTCGATGATACCCAAAGCAAGTTATGAGATCTGTCATTGTTTTCGCCCTGTGGATCAAGTTTAAGGTCAATGACTGTATACGGTTCCATTACTGTGAAATATAAACTACAGTTGTGGACATCGTACGGGTAGTAGGTGATATCCGGTGAGCATGCCGATGTTACCATTTTAGAGTAAATAGCGAAAGAATATCCGGAACTGGCAACTGTGATAGATGATGTCGCTGTGATAATTTCAGTGTCTACACCACTGGACAAGGTAAGGACTGGTGACCATACCTGAGATGTAGAGAAATAAGATGTTTGGATGTTTCCGTACTTGGAAGGATTCCAGGTTAATTTTCCATCGAACCAGCCAAGATAAATAGCCGCTAGTACAGTAAATTTTCCCGCGACTGCATCGAACTCGTACAAATACGGCATAGTGTATATAAACGTTATACTCATGGTGTGATCCTGATTTAGTATAGGACGAATATTCCTGGAGTAGTTTGACAAAAGGGTGGTATGAAGGGACGCCATGTTGTCATAGGATCCTGCTCGTGTGCTTACGAAGAGGTGACATAAAACTACTGTCATGAAGTTATTTGCCATAATTGCTACGTTCTAAACACCACATACAAATAAAGATTCACCTAGAACGTTTGCTGTCAAAGTCGTCAAAAGCAGTGATGTCGATCTTAATTTGATACTGGTCTTTATATTAACACCAATATCAATACGCTTTATCACTTACGATGTTAAAGAATGGGATATTGGTATACACCGCAGACAATTGATCTGAGGACAGACAATATAAGTATACCGTAAAAAATCAATTCAACTCCTGAAATGCCTCCGAAACAGGCACCTTCGATGGTAATTAGCAGCAACAACGAATTGTACCTCATAACATAATAGGTTTTATTTTGCAATTTAAAGGGATAATATCGACGAAATCGACCAAATTATCTATAACGTAAAAGACTGTCAGTGCGTGTAACCTAACAATAATTGAAGTTGTAATTAGCAGGATTAATGATTGGTCTTAGATCGTTATGTTTTGACAACAAAGGTATACGATAGACGTGTGTACACATAAAAAATGGCGATCTGAAGATAAACTGTACATCCTGTTCGAGTGTGTTAGATACGTTTCATTTAATTACAATCAACATATATAAAATTATATTAGTGTATTGAGTTATTTTCGTGTACAGAAAATTTGTACATAATGTACATAATGTACCTAAGGCAGTATCATACTAAGGTTTAACTTTCAAAACGGTCGTCAAAATAGAACTATCAGTAGTTTATTTGCCTTTAGATCTTCGGTTAATCAGCAATAATCACCTCATTAACAAAAGATTTTAATTGATAGACCTAGGCAGATTTTTTCATTTACGAATCCTAATAGAGCAGAAAATAAACCAAATATTTTTTCATACTTACGACTTAGTACGTAATCAATTTCACAAACTCGCATGCATACATCAATACCACTCACACACTGACATACCAATAGAAATTGTGAGTTAGATACAGTAATAAAAATAAATTAAAAACAAAAAGGATCCACATGTAGCACACCGCAGTTTTTCCCTCATACTTAACCTTATTATTATTCCATGCGGAGACAAGATGAAAATAAAATGTGGTGGCAGCGAACAACTACATAGAAAAATAACATACGAGGACACGTGTTACAAAGACCACCACCACGCGGAGTCGAAACAAAGTACTCTGGAGGTTAACGAATTGCTGTTACATTTTATGTTGTTTCTACAGCTTTCCCTACTCTCGACCGACCTTCAACCCCTACTGGGGACATTGGCAAAACCTTAGATAAACGCCTGTTCTATACCGCTGGATGTTTACCGTGGGAGGCGACTTAAAGTGTGCCCCCTGCAGAACCAGGGTTTCTTGTGCCGTCTGTTTTCAGTGACATTAAACAGTCCAACATAATGCCGATACATGTATGCATCACTTAGGACCTTTGATATTATTTGTTCGCTCTGTTCTTTGTTTTCTTCCGTAAGAAATAAACAAACAAAACAATAAACAAACACACAAACAGTTGTACGTATCCTATCAACGTGCGGGAGCTAACTTCAGTTGGTACTTTCCACAAACTGTTTAAAAAACAAACAAAAATTATAATTTATTTAGTAGTTTAGAGCTTGTCTGTTCTGACAAGATTTTCTAAACGATTGTAGTTTACAAACAAACCAGAGTTGTTCGAAAGATAAACAATAAGTAAGCACCTTAAAATACCAATTTAAGATTTAGATACAGGAGAGTAACAATGAACTAAACAGCACCATTTAGCTGTTTCATTCTTCTAGGACTCGCCAGTGATGCTACCGGCCAAAAGAGATGATTCCTAGCATTGGACTAAAACAGATCGATGGAAATGTCCAAATCTAGATAGGGAAATGTTATAGACCTGTTATTTAATAGCTTTGATATTTCCAATATTGGATTTCCAAATATCGTCAAATAAATGTGCATATTCCGAGCTGTGTAACTAGTTAAATCAATTAGTGTGTGACATACAGTTTACAGAAAACGTTTGGCACTAAGCAGGGTCTACTTCCTTTTAGACTGGAAAATGAGAATTACTCAAACGGAATATAATAACTTACTTACTCTAGTAATGTCATACCGTGAGGTAAGCATTTTATGTTATAAGTAAGTTAAATGTCATCATTACGTCTTTTTGCTAAAATATATCGTAAATAGATATTTGATTGGAAGGATATAATATCGTGTCCCTTCCATATTCTGTCTTTAAACAACAATTACTAGGAAAATGACATCGTAATTTCATCGTTGCTGTTATTATATATATCTATATGTCAATTTATACATTTTTGAGAAGCTCTGTAAAAATCAATATCAAAGATCAATCTTATTGGTAATAAATTCTTTAGTTGTGTTAAAAACATTCATAATTTGCACAACTAATTCCTAAATTGATTTGTACGTGTGTATTGTATTAAAATGTAATAGTTTGATATTCGATTGAACTATTTTCAGAAAAGATAATGAAAATGGATAATTGATAAAAATAGAAATGATCAGATACATTAAAAGAAATATGCATATAAACTATGTGTATAAGATAAATATATTTCGTCAATATGATTCAGGTGTTATACCAAATTGATCACTGATTTGCGACCCTAATCTTTATTGTAAAGCTTCAGTGATTCTTCTATGAGTACGTAAAATATATTGTAATTTGCATTAAGGGTCAACAAATATTAATTCTTAATGCCAAACGAACCTACCGTCCCAATTGCAATATTCGAAAGGGACGACTTATTTTGAACCCCTTTCTCTTCTTACTACACATATTTTTCTTCTATTTTCTCCATTACTACTCTTTCATCATTTGGCCTTTAGCTGAGCGTTCCCCGCTCTGAGGGAGGTCATGGGTTCTGTATCTGTTTCTGTCTGCTTGTTGTGTATCTATAAGGATTGAAAAAAAGATAATTCGATCTTAGTACCTTTCAATCAAAAAATTAAAGGATGATTTAGTTGACCGAAATGAATGAAACTGTATCAAGTAGCCGTTTTGTTCTCCTAGGACTCATCAGTCATGATGAGGGCCTAAACATGACAAAGACACATAGTGATTTAATAATTGTTTTCGCATTAGTATTTGTATTCTGAATATGTAAAATAATATACCATTTATCTTGATGGTAAACAAAGAAGAATTCTGAATACTAAACGTTACAGCATATATGTACCAGCTGTATAACACCCCCCACCCCCCCCTGGCAACCGTGACACTACCTCAAGTTTAGTCATTAATTGCGCGCTCACATCTGTTAGCTAGGTTACGGATTCATTCTCCTGGCCAGGACAATGCAATGTCTACAAAATTGGTTCTTGCTACTCCCTGCTTGACATTCGGCTACAAACCTGTGTGTAGGGATTGGTTCGCCGATATAATGTGACCAGGTTAAGTGTAATGCTACAATGTCCAGTTGTGTGTATTTCAGTGTGACGGCACTTTTTATTGGACCATATGTCGTTATTTAATTACCTGATTGTGTTATTAGGTCGTAAAACAACGCTAAACAACCAAAATCATGCGTGATCATAATTTAGTGGAATATTGTCAGTGTGAACTCCTTTGAAACAAGACTACCACTGAACTAGACAGGTCTCACAATTGGTAGATTTAGACGATATGTTATTCCTACTATATTAACTATTGTCTCATTAACAGTCTTCACACTGAACTGAACAATACGGAAAACAATACATCAAATCGTCTCCCGATGGAAGGCCAGGTAGCGACCTTACTATACGATCCAATATGTCTACGGGGTGTTTCCTCTCAGGCTCCACCTTTCTATCACCGATAACTTCTTGTTGCTTCCCTATTTTATAGCAGTAAACCGACCATTGTGGTACCGGTTTGTCATCGCTTGTATTATATATACAAAGCGTCGTTATCTCTGCCAGGACAATAAAAGCGCTGAAGATAAGTTTAATCACCAGGGAAATCGTGAGAATGGATACCGGGTCACTGGTGTTTGGGATACTGTCCAACATTATTGTCATGAACATTGTCAATGTTAAAAGCATTGTAGTGGCGAACGACACTCTCTTCCCGGAATCCGCTGGCAGAATAAACGCCAATAAGATTGCGAAATTTAGCAAGCAAACTGGTAAAATGATTGTATATACCAAATATGTCGGTCGCTGCTCTAAAGTAAATGACGCTTCTACAGTTGAGGTATAGTTTATAGTGATGTAACCATTTCGTTTTAAACTCCAAAACAAATTTCAATATATTGAACATCTATAACTTGTGAATGAAAATTGACCAGAGTATACGGGTTCATCGCTAAAACTATAATTGAGCAATGATGGACGTCATATGGATAGTAGGTTATATTCACCGTACAGGACGAGGTCACGATCTCAGTAGCTATAGCTAAGCAAACCCTGAAGAAAATACAGTGATAGATGATGTCGTTGTAAGAACCACGTTGTCCACACCACTTGCTGCAGTTATAACAGGAAAGGAAAACAAACACCAATGTTGTACATTTGCCTGCAACTGCGTCAAAATCTTGAAAATATGTCATCGGGTATATAAACGTCATACTCATCGCATTGTCCTTGCTTTGTATAGGACTTATGAACCTGGAATAGTTAGAAAATAGATCGGTTTTGGGCCTTGCCATGTCGTCATAAGACCCAGCATATGTGCGCACAATGATGCCCAATAACACCATTACTAACGTGCCATTCTTCATTCATATCTGAATGCTGTAACTCAACCACCACTTTCAAGTAAAGAGTGTCACACTAGAAATGGGGGAATGTAAATACTAGGTCGTACACATTGTTTCTCTGACTTTATATGGTCCCCTTGTTTCAACTTTTAGTAAAGGGTGCATGTACATAAAAAAAACAACACTTTAAACTATTTGCAATACATCTTCCATGTTATCCTTGATTGAGCGAAAAGAAAGTTATCAAATGTCATTAATGTGCTTCAGGAAATTTTAAGGGAAGGTAAATAAAGTCGTTCTCGCCACAGATAAAATCCAGGAAAGTTGAAAGGAAAGTAAATAAAGTCGTTCTCGTCACAGATAAAACCCTTGACAAAGAGAAATATCAATGACGACATTTCTGAATTACAGGTCTTTCACAGAGCATTCTAAGCTTAATGTAAATATATGTCCATGAAAGGTAACTCTAGGATCCAGACGTAAGCCACTGCTTTTACATCCTCCGGGTGAAGTTTTTTTCACATATCGAATGGTGCTAGATCGGCTGATGGCGTCTGGTACCTTTGTGTTAACTAACAATATAGATTCAAATTGTGTAAATATGTAGTTTGTGGGTCATTAATGAAATGAGAACATTAATGTTGTATCAGCAGCATGCTATTAGCCTCATTTCAATATGTTAGTCAGTATTTGGTACTTCTGTTGTCTGCTAGGCAATTACAGTAATCTACATCTCAACATAAAATCTATGGTATACCATATGTTATAGAATGATTCCTGTGTCGTTGTACAATATATTTGACAATCAATAATTATCTTAAATTTACAACTACCTATCGGTCAGTCAATTCAGAGATATTTCTGCGCCAAAAAGAACCAACCAACGCATTAAAATGGGATCGTATTCCAATTACTCATATGATCTTATTCCAATTACTCATTTTCCAGGTCATTTGATATTCAATTTGATCGCACCGTTCAATCATACGACATCTGAATTGATTGTGCAAATGCTAGCTTTTCACGCCAACAGAACAATGACTACAGTCGATAAGACGGAAATTAGCATTGGTTGTAGTCATGTAAACGGTAAACCAGTAACAAACTAATCCCGTCAAAACATTGACTACAATCAGTGAGGCGAAACCTAGGACAGAACCTAGACAGAACACTGACTAGAGTCAGTGGGAAGAAACCTAGAAATTGTTGGAGTCATGTAGGCGATAACCAGTAACAAACTAATACCGACAGAACATTGACTACAGCCAGTGAGACGAAACATAGAAACGGTTGGAGTCATGTAGGCGGTAAACCAGTAACTATGTACCGCCGACAGAAGACTACAGTTGGTGAGACGAAACCTAGTAATGGGAATGTAGGGGCGGTAAACCAGTAACTAACTAAATGCTATTATCAGATCATGAAGAGTTAATATGTTTGTTGGGAAAAAAAACAGAAAAAAAAGTATAAACATTACAATTTATGAAGTAATATAGTTCAGATTGCAAAGGAGGAACCATTTAAATCGAAGGGAAACGTTAAACATGTTGTATTTGAGAATATTTACGTCATTTAAATAAAACATGAGTTTGGATTGTTAATACCGCCTGAGTTTGGTAGATTTAGACGATATGTTATTCCTACTATATTAACTATTGTCTCATTAACAGTCTTCACAGAACTGAACAATACGGAAAACAATACATCAAGTCGTCTCCCGATGGAGGGCCAGGTAACGACCTTACTATACGATCCAGTATGTCTACGGGGTGTAGATTTGCTAAACTATGCTCTCTGGAGCAATGAATGCCCCCCCACCCCCCTTCAGAAAATTCTTTAATGACAAATAGTGTCAGGTTATTCTTAAATCGCCAAAGAAAATCGGAAGGATCTCGATTGAGGATCACTGATTAGATATTAAGAAGTACCCATTATTGTATATCAATGTGTTTATGATATTGATTTGCCTATTGTTAATTGATGATTAGGAAATTTAAGAACCGCCAAAAAAGTGTCATTGTATGTATATACATATGATGCAAGATGTTATTGCTGTTTTACAAAGCACGTAATGCGAACAAAATACACTGTATGCACTTCATAAGTACACTGATACAATCAATCAATCTGTTTATTAAAGTACCATATATCAGAATATCATTGTACAAGTATATAGTTACAAAGTATATCTAACCAGTATAAAATACTGATATGCTAAAAAGAACTGTTACACTAAGTATTTTTAGATAAATAAATCCAATCACAAATTATAATCCAGAGAGCAGGTGAAAGATAATATGTTTATTTGGTTTTAAATGTATGTACATGTATTGTTTTCCCCCTTGGTTTTAATATTTTCATGTCAATCATTTAACAGTACACTGATACAAATAATGTTCATATTGCATATTGCAAAAAAAAAAAAAAAACAGAAATCTATTCCCAATAACAATGCCCAATAAGTGAGGATAAACACTAGTTTTTTAAGTATATATCACTACTTGAATAAAGGAAATATGGAAATGGCTTCCATTGTCTGATGTGTTTGTTAAGTTATCGAGCGAACTGATGTCATTCAGCATTGATTTCTGTGATCCTTGCTCTATATTTACACACATGAAATGTTATCCACTGTGGGTTTCCGTGCAACACAATATATTTTGCTTTACTAAAGGCGGTATGTGTTAGAATTGGTAATATGTGCGAAGATGATGAAACAAGTTTTGTTATAAACATTCATCTTGCTTTCCTCATTAAGTTCATATGGAATCTTGTCAAAACGTTATTATTGTAACATTATCTAGATTGTATTCATATTTCTTTGAATATAGGAGATCACAAAGGAATCTATTTGGTTATATAACAACACCCTTTCAATGCACGTATTATTGTTTCGAATATACATTTTTCTTTGTGCTGCTTTGATTTAAATCTTTGATAAATGAAGAATAAAACAATGTCAAATCCATGTTCCGTACTTCTATTAGTTAAATCGATATATATACATAATATATATCATACCTTGAGATATTGCATAATTTAAACAGCGTATCTGAATTTCATATACGCATCCTTTCTAGTAACAAATGAATGTCGGTCACGTGACTGGGGAAACAATCGAGTTATTTAGCTGCCAAGAAAACTGCGAAATACTGAACTCCGAAGTAGGAAAGTCTGAAAAAAATGGGCTGGTGTACTGCATAGCAGCCCCCTACAAGACCACATACAGAAAATAACTTCAAATTCGGCGGATACACGGCGTAATCAGCGTCGGAGAACAATGGCGGCGTCCCTAGAAACGCACAGCGAAAGACCCGGGGAAGACTTCCTGGATCAAAAAGCGGATCTAAAACTAATCAGGAACCACTGTCAACAGGCTCTGACTTCGCCACCAACTTTAATTTGCCAACAAATAGCGATGAAGAGGATATCGGATGGACATGCAAGGATTGTAGCACCCTCTTTGACGACCCGAAAGCCGAAATGCTAGAATGCGAACGCTGTCGTTCCCACCACTGCATTGGATGCTTAGGGAAGTCAAAACAAGAATACAAGATTCTGCAAGACTCTGACTACATGTGGTTTTGTAGTGCTTGCATACCAAAGGTCAAGAAAAATATCGTTACGGATATGAAAATTGAAGAGCTGTGCCAAGCTATCTTGGAGAAATGTGAGAACAGGATATCAGAATTAGAAAGAACGATGAAAACAAAATGCGATGAGGATACTGTGCGTAAATTAGTGAAGGATTTGAGAGGCTCGGATCAGGTAAACCCAGTCGAATGGCCAAGGCCACAGGAAGCAGGAGCGACTAAGTCGCAACCAACTTCAAACATTACAAATATAATGTCCGAAATCAATGAGAGAAAATCTAGGGAATGTAATATTGTAATATATGGCATTCCAGAACATGAATCCTCAAACAGGGACGAAAGAATAGCACACGACAATGGAGTTGTCAAAGATATTCTTAGTACATGCGACACCAACATCAATGAAGGAGAAACTGTCAAGTGTTCCCGACTTGGCAAATACAACAAAGAATGCACAAAGGAAGAACGAAATCATAGACCTGTGCTGGTATCGCTGGGTAACCTGGAAACCAAAAAATCAATTTTCAAAAACATGAAGAACCTAGCTAAAGAGGAGAAATTTAATAAGGTGAAACTAAGCAATGATTTAACAAAAGCTGAGCGAGAACAAGAGAAAAAACTATGGGAGGAAGCTAAACAGAAACGTCAACAGAACCCGTCGGGGGGGATTCACATACAAAGTTCGGGGCCCACCCTGGGCCAGAAAAGTCACAAAAGTGAGGACCCCAACAGGCCAACACGACTAACAGAATCCAACAGCCACAAAAAACAAACTTCAATTGAGAATCTTAAATGTATGTACACCAACGCCGATCAACTGAAAAACAAAATGTCGGAACTAAACATCAGGGTAAATGTGATAAAACCAGATATAATAGGTATCACAGAGGTAAAAGCAAAAACTAGAATACAAAATATGAAAGCTTCAGAATACTTTTCAGACGAAAACACGAACTACAAACTGTTTAGCAAGAACATTGAAAATAAGGAGGGCAGAGGACTGATATATTTCATAAACTCGAAACTGAAAGCAGAGGAAGTAAACATGGAATCATCATTCCAGGAAAACCTTTTCGTCGAAATAAGTATAAACAAAAGCACAAAAATCCTAGTAGGTCTCATTTATAGATCGGACTCGGGGACCGCGGAAAACAATAAGAAATTACAAGATCTAATAGAAGAGACAACACAGAAAGGCTATGCAAAAATATTATTAATGGGAGATTTTAACTACCCAGGAATAAATTGGGAGACATGGAACACGAGAGGAGAAAGTACCGAAACACAGGAATACAAATGCATGCAAAAGCTACAAGACAATTTCTTTTTCCAACACGTGCAAGAGCCGACCAGATGGCGAGGAAAAGATAACCCACATATCGTTGATCTTCTTATAACAAGAGATGAACACTCGCTCTCAAGTATAGAATACCAAAGCCCACTCGGAAAGAGTGGCCACTGTGTCCTAATTTTTAATGTAATATGCAATATAAAAGTAAAACTAAGGAGTAAAAAGAAAATCTGTTATAAAAATGCTGATTTCGATACTATCAACAATGAATTAAACAAGATGAATTGGGATGAAGAATTACAGAGTTCAGGAAACATAAACGAAAATTGGATTATATTCAGAAAAATCATAAAAGAAGCAGAGAATAAACATGTACCGACAAAAATAATCACAGTTGGGAGGAACAACAAACATAGCTTTCCTGCAGACCAGGCAACACTGGAGGCCATCAAAAAGAAACACTCCCTTTTTCGAAAGGCGGCATCAAGTAAAGACATGGAAGTTAGAAACCAATATAATAAAGCCAGAAATAAAGTAAGGAAATTAACCCGTAATTCAAGGAAAGAGTATGAAAAAACATTGCATTAAAAGCCAAAACGGATCCTAAAGCAGTTTGGAATTATATTAAATCTAAATCAACAACAAAGTCGGAAATCGGAGATTTGTATACAAAGACCAACGACAAAACCTCAACAAAAGTATCATCAGATATAGGGAAAGCGAATAAATTCTTCAGTAGTGTATTTGTAAAGGAAGAAGTTGAAGTAACTCCACAACTAAACCAACGGGAAGTTATTGAGGAAATGACAACTCTGAATAATACAAGGGAGAAAGCATTTAAACTACTGATCAACCAAAAACCGGAAAAGTCATCTGGACTGGACGAACTCCATCCAATGTTTCTCAAAAATACAGCCTCGTCATTATCAGGCCCTTTAACAATAATATTCAATCAATCACTATCAACAGGAACTCCCAGACGATTGGAAAAAATCCCGTGTGAGTGCTATCCATAAGAAAGGCGATAGAAGTGAAGCAGGCAACTACAGACCAGTCAGTTTAACATCAGTGGTATGCAAAATTCTGGAGACATTAATAAGGGAACATTTAACCAAATTCATGAGATCCAACAAATATTTTTCGGATAAACAATATGGGTTTATATCTGGAAGATCAACAAGTCTTCAGCTTTTGGAGGTTTTGGATATATGGACAGAAGCCCTGGATAAAGGACAGGTTGTAGATTGTATTTACATGGATTACCAGAAGGCATTCGATACAGTTCCACACAATAGACTCCTCAATAAACTAAATTCATACAACTTCTCCAACCAAATAATCTCTTGGATAGCAAAATTCTTAAAAGGTAGACAACAAAAAGTAACTGTGAATGGTGCAGACTCTGACTGGACTGAAGTCACATCAGGAATTCCTCAAGGCTCAGTGCTAGGACCATTAATGTTTGTCATCTTTGTAAATGACCTCCCTGAAACAGTTCAATCGGATATGTACCTTTTTGCAGACGATACCAAAGTATTCAAAATAATAAAAAGCGAGCACGACAGTGCAGAGCTTCAAAAGGATCTGGACACAATGTGTAAGTGGAGTGATACATGGCTACTTAAGATGCACCCAGACAAATGCAAACATATGAGAATAGGCAAGGGTAAAGGAAGAGGACATGATGAACCCGAACCGGACTACCATCTCAACGGGAAATACCTGCAGAAAACCAAACAAGAGAAGGACATAGGAGTAATCATCGACTCCGAGCTTTCGTTTGACGAACATATATCTGAAAAAGTTAAGAAAGCGAACTCTATGTTTGCACTCATCAGAAGGACTTTCCAGTTTATGGACACCAGGTCTTTTATCCCATTATATAAATGTCTGGTAAGATCCCAACTGGACTACGCTAGTCCTGTGTGGGCACCTCACTTACAAAAACACATTGACAAGATAGAAGGGGTTCAAAGAAGAGCAACCAAGTGTCTCCCGGGAATGAAGGAATTGACCTACAGCGAGAGGCTGGAAAAACTCAAACTACCAACTTTGGCATTCAGAAGAATTAGAGGAGATATGATAGAACTGTACAAAATAATAAGCGAAATATATGATAAAGAATGTTTTAATGGTATCATTTTATGGAAGAATGCTGCTGAACGCAACAGTACCAGAGGACATACCAAAAAAATATTCCCTAGACTATCCACAAATATGCTAAGAAAAAACTACTTTTCAAACAGAACAGTGTCAATCTGGAATAAATTGCCAGAACAGGTTATATCAGCATTAAATGTAAACTCCTTCAAAAACAAGCTAGACGATCACTGGAAAAACCAAGAACTTTTCTTTAATTACAAAGCATCAATTAAATCATAAACAATGTATAGTAGACCGGACAGAAGTACTATATCAATCTCATGTATTATTTTGAGTCTGGTATAGAGGACTTTAAAAGTCCTGAACCAGAAATAAACTTATCTTATCTTATCTTATTAGAATAGTTAACAAAATAACACAACATATAAGCAATTTAACGCATAATGTATTGAACAAAATATAAATATGGACAAAAGTCAGCGGTCTATACATTTATCCTTATAAAATGTACAGCAACAACAGATATTAATACTTCTCGTTAGGTGTATAGTGTTACAGCTGTTATGTCAATTGAACCAACGATCTGCAACTAGTCCAGTAATCAATAACATACGACCAGTAACGCAAATAATCAATAACAGTTAAAACATGATTATTTGCTCTTGCATAATATTTTGTCCAATTTTTTCATGTTAAATCAATAGATTGTCGAATAAATACATTTCAAAAGGATGAATCTATCTAGGAAATGTAACATATGATTTCTTTGAAAATATAATATTGAATTAGTTCCAGTTGTACATGTAGAAAACAAAATAGCATCAAATATATAATTTAATCGATATATACTGTAGTTAATAGAAATGACATACAACACATATTTATGATTATGTAATCCTGAAGCTGTCTTTTAAACAATCATCTCTGTTTTCCAAAGTTGTACACTATCATTATCTTTACATGAAGCAGGAAGATTCCGTATATTGTCGTTAGGTGTCGTAAGTTGTCCAGTATAAGAAAGAGTTGTTTCGGAAAGTTACGGTGATTGGTGGGAAAAAAAAAGATGATGTGATATAAATTTATATGCAACCCCAGATAGATATAATAAATATTTTTCGATCTTTTCAGTGTAGCTTCTTGATGACGTAATTAAGAATTCTTGCACACATAACAAATTTTGCAGAAACTTTTCAAAGTGAACGTCGAGGCCAAAAATAGTATGGATTGATAAATTAAGGATCTTTAAAAGGAGGGGATGTAATATGAAGTTTATCAAACGAGTTCAGTAATTTGATGTGTCTCTAAGCAAGTCAATGTGAAACTATTGAATATAATTTCATAGATCATTTGTCTTACTTTTTTATATGCTTCAGGAGTTAATTGAAATTAAAATCGTGATATTTGGTGTCTTTCGACTTCTTTTGGGTATTCATTCTTGTCCTTAAACGAATGCCAGACAACATTGAATATTCTCTACAGCAGCACTGAATTTGTTCTAACAACGTTTGACTCTATTAGCAATACAAATTCGGTATTGTTATATAATGACCGTATTACCAATTATGTTCGTGATCATGCAAATTGGTTCGTCAATGATTCAAATGACGTCCAATTCATAAATGTTGTTCTTCTAAACTTTATAAATTCGATTCTAGCGTTACATAAAATGCTTAAATTAGAATTGTTTGAAATATTTACAGTAGATATGAAATATTTACAAATACCAATTAGATAATATACAAATACGGGGCAAAAAAAATAAAATAAAAAAATAAATAAAAAAAAAAACACATCAAAAAGAGGAAAGTACGAACCAGGCACATCTATGTATCTATGTATCCTGTGAGTTACTCCCACACAGTCCCTCAATTCTAAATAAAGACATTTCTCAAATCAACCTATTTGACACATTATCCTTACGATATTGAAGATGGTCTCTGTAATTGTCAGTAAAGTAAATATAACCAACATTACGCAATCCAAGGATCTTCCGACCTCTGGCCACATGGGAGAATACTGTTTCCTTATTTCCTGTTCACTTCTATTGTCAATTGATTCTAGGTTATTAGTATGCCCTGGCTCAAGATCAGTCACTTCCAGCTTATGTTCAGACGTAGAATCCCTAATTCTGATTTTCCTGTATAAACATAGAATGCGTAATAGCCACAAAGGAATGGGTTTGACGTCACTGAGTCGGTTAATATATAACGTCATGATTACCGTGAAAACTATAAGACTGCTAGTGATGAGCTTGATCATCAAAGAAATTGTGAGAATGGACACAGGGTCACTGGTGTTTGGGATACTGTCCGACATTATTGTCATGTACACGGATAGGGTCAGTAGTATTGTTGTGGCGAACGACACTCTTTCCCCGGAGTCCGCAGGCAGAACAAATGCCAGCAGGTTAAGGAAATTCAACAGACATACCGGAAGAAGAAAATTGCACATCAAATATGTTGGACGTCGCTCTATCATTAATGCAACTTCAATGAATGTATTTGTGCTTTCAATGTTGTAAGTACGGATTTCTGAAGCACCGAGTTTCCACAATAAGTTACTGTCTGCTCCAGGTAATATATATATGGTGATCAAATACAGACTGACCTCATTCATCGGTTCCTGTGTTGTAAATTGGAGAATACATTTGTGGGCATCATAAGGATAATAAGTGATATCTGGATCACAATTTGTGGTCATCACACCACTCATAAGAAACGAAGCCATCCCTGTATTGTCGTACAAAATGGACAAATCTCCATTTTTTATTTTATTTATATAAATGTCGTCGGCACCGTTCGCAACTACAAACGTCGGCGCCCATACAACAGTTTCACGCATTCTCACCTTCTCGATGTCACCATAGTCTGAAGGAATCCACGTCATCATTTCGTCCCTCCATGTGACAAAGAGAGACCCCGTGGTCACCATCCTTCCATTTACAGCATCAAAACCATTCAAAGACGTAAGGGTGTATATTACCTTGATCTCTAGTACATTGCTCTGGTTCTGCAACGGCCGTATATCTCGATTGTAATTCGCCAATAAATCAGAATGAAGTTTAGACATGTTTCCATAGGAATCAGCATACGAATACCGAGTTATAAAGCCTATCATGAGAATGACTTGTACTGTGAAACTAAGTCGGCAGAAATTACACTCGGAGTGATACCAACAGTGACAAACTCCCATTATGGTCATAACTATCTCGCACTTTTACGTCGATTATTGTACGACATTCATCCAACTTCTTGATTAAACATAACGCTATCACCACTTTGTGTGTTGAACACAATATTTACACTGTCGCAATGACAGCTAATGCACAGGATGATTTCATGTATGGTCCCCTTCGGGTGGAATACGTATCCTCTTGATATACTCGGATTGGACAGACAGGCATTATACAAACAACCCTTTACGTCAATATTGCATGAAATCGATAATCATAATATGTTGTAGAATCTAGTGTTATTTGTAGCAACCTCAAAGACAACCCAGGGGCCTGGGCTATGGCCTACTTCAGAAGTGTACCTTACCTTAAGGTACACTTTATAAAAACTATCAAAGCAATGCTGTCAAATGATCTTATATCCTCAGGAGTAGAAATTGCTGCAAATTATGAGCTCAAAGATGTAGGTAAATCAATCAATATGTACCATAATCTCAAAAACATGTTAAAATTTGAGGCACTTTCTTTTAGCTATGTCAATAGTTTACGAAAGTGATATAAACGTACCTACATGTAATTTTGGTTCTTGTACACCGAAACTATTCAGTAGAACAATTGTTTGTGAAATTTTGTGTTGAGTAATGATTGTCAAAATAAATAGATAAATAAAACACAAAAAAACCAAGTTGCAGGATGTATGAAGGTCTATTTTTAGAAAAACCCAACAATTATAGGACTATGGTCGTTTTTGATAAATAAATACCAAGACCAAAGTAATTAATTTTCAAATCTGTTACATAGTCATCAGTTAGGTCCGATGTTTTTCTTTTTTAAATTAATGAAAAAATTAACACTCCAGTTGTCACACGAGCCATATTCTTAAACCCTTCATTTGGGTGTGTTTTGTTGTGTTTCTGTTTGTTTGACCGGAATAGCCGAGCGGAAAGCCGGATGGAAGGGCAGGTCGAATGCTATTTTAGCTGAACGACCGGTCGTACCGAACGGAGCAGACAGTAACTTTCGGGAAACAACCAACCAATTGAAAAAATAGACTTTTGAAACATCCCTTTTGTATGGAAAGTTGAGCCAGGGATACAATGTCTGGCAGCCACTGATTGGCCAGTATGTAATGAAGTTACAAAATAGATATGTAGCCTGATAGGTAACTAACCATAAGAAATATTGATGTAAAGTCCGATTGATTTGTGTTTCAAAAGTTCATGTCATAATTATTAACAGGTAAACATTTCAGATTTTTGATAATTTTAACTGCGAAATTCACTCATTTTCAAAATGGCTACACTGGAAAAAAAATTGAACTGAAGGACCCAACTTTTTTTTGATTAAGTGTTATATGAGACCCTAAACCTTTGTTATAAACCATAATTGCCATATGGAATTCAAGAATTTTAATGATATACTCCAAAACGTTAACACTAAAGTCTATGGAAAAAAAAAAGGTTGGTTGTGCCCTAAAGGCCGGCCGGAGCCGGACGATGACCAAACAGAACCCGACGCTGGCCGGACGCTGGCCGAACGGTTCGTAAGTGGATACTTCCTCTTGTAATACACTCAGATTGGACAGGTATGCATTATCTCAACAATCTAACAATTAATATTGTATGAAATCGATAATCACACACGTTGTCATTATTTGTTATATTATGGGAGTTGCTGGAGAAGATCAAAGCTCGGATTGTGATGATTTATCTGGATATTGATAGAACTGCATACAAAATTTAAAACATAAGTCTGATACACTAAAATAATAATTAATATTAAATTAAAAGCAAATTCAATGAGTCTCTTTGGGTCTCAACACATAAACAAAATATTGGTAATATGGGAATTCTGCATTTTGCTAACACTCACATCATTGCTTTATCGTATTGATCCGATATTTATTTTAACCTGAACTATGCACTGATGTACCGAAGTAGACTAAACCAATGAATAAATCGAAGAAAAAATCATTTTAATCCTCATGAATATGAAAATTGTTTTCAGCAGATTATATTCAACCACCTTATCAACGAAAGGTGGTGAACAAATGTAACGTCTTTTGGTTTGGTTTTATATTGTTTAACGTCCTGCCAACAACTTGGGTCATTTAAGGACTGATACCTTTTCGGAATCTTAGAGGATATAATTCCATATAGTGCTTCAACTTAATGATTCATCGAGACAGTAACTTTAACCGTAAGCACCTGAAGCTACTGTCACAATGATAAAGTCACTATAAAACCCAGATGGGATTTGTACTTATAAGGTTTCGATGACCTGATCAGTATTGACATTCAAGTGGCGTTTCGAACTAAACCAAGGTTACAAACATAACAAACAAAGATGGCATAATGTTTACACAACATTTTAATATGTGTACGTACTTATTCTGTCGTGAAATTTAAACATAAACCGATCATCTCTGAGTTAACATTGAAATCATGTACAGTCGTTACATATTTATAGTAAAATAGGACCTACTTAGATCATATACCCGTATGCATATTTATTGGAATAATCTTAGTGAATTTCGGACATTAGAAACTCATTTCTCTGATCTCATGAAATTCTTTATAAACAAATGTACTGTATATATTTAGTACTAGTAACATAACTTACATCTTATTCTGAGAGACCGAATGGTCAAATATATCGGTGATAACGTAAATTGGTCTCACCAATGATTAAAATGACGTCAAATTCAATGATATTTTCAACTGAACAAATACGTGTATAATATTGATATCAGAAGCTTTCACAGAATGTTTACAGCGTACATATAGTGTTTATCAACGTTTACAATATATATCTATATATACAAGGGCCTGCAATAGCTCAGACCCTGCCCCCCCCCCCCCCCCCCCCCAAAAAAAAAACAACAACAACAACAAGCAAACAAAAACAACAACAACAAAACTAAAACAAATATACACAACAGCATATTATTACATTCAAGACAAAACGTAATAGCAATTGTAGGCCTAGACATTATACATAACATAATATCCTAACTAATGGATGTTTGGACACTGTTAATTATCTTGTATCATATATAATTGGTACACTGGACACAAACGGGTAGTATTAACACTACAGCGTCACGTTTTAGGGGAGATCAATTCATTTACTACACCAGGCAACGGCACCTCTAAACATAGAAAAAAACCCGCATTGTCAATCCAATCATACGTTCCAAAATTATCATATCAACCTATTTGACACGTTATCCTAACCATATTGAAGATGGTCTCCGTAACCGTCATTAAGGAAAATATACCCAACATCATGTAATCCAGAGACCTTCCTATCTGTGGCCATGTTGCAGCATGCTGTTTTCCTGCATCGTGGTCAATGTCATCGTTACTTGTCGCGGTTTCTTTAGGATGTTCAAATTCAATATCTGATACTTCAAACACGTTGTCTGCTTTCGAGTCTTTAAGTGTGATTTTTCTGTAGAAACAGAGCATGCGCAACAGCCAAAGAGGAATTGGCCTGATGTCGCTGAGTCGGTATATATTTAAAGTCACGATTACTGTGAAAACTATAAGACTGCTAGTGATAAGCTTGATCATCAGTGAAATCTTAAGGATGGACACAGGGTCACTGGTGTTTGGGAATACTGTCCGACATTATTGTCATGTACACGGATAGGGTCAGTGGTATTGTTGTGGCGAACGACACTCTCTCCCCGGAGTCCACAGGCAGAACAAATGCCAGCAGGTTGATGAAATTCAACAGACATACCGGAAGAATAATATTATACATCAAGTGTGTTGGTCTTCGCTCAACAGTTAAGGTAACTGCAATAAATGTATTTGTATTATGAACGGTGTATGTCTGGATTTCTGAATTGCCGAGTTTCCACAATAAATTACTGTCTGCTCCAGGTAATATGTAAATATTGGTTAGATAAAGTCTGACCTCATTCATCGGTTCCTGCGTTGTAAATTGGAGAATGCATTTGTGTACGTCGTAAGGATAATAGGTGATGTCTGGATCACAAGTTGTGGTCATCACACCACTCATAAGATACGAAGCTATTCCCGTGCTGTTGTACAAAATGGACGAATCTTCATGTTTTATTCCATTTATATAAATATCCTCGGCACCGTTTGCTACTACAAAAGTCGGCGCCCATACAACAGTTTCACGCATTCTCACCCGTTCGATGCCACCATAGTCTGATGGAATCCACGTCATCATTACGTCCCTCCATGTGACAAAGAGAGACCCCGTGGTCACCATCCTTCCATTTACAGCGTCAAAGTCGATAAAAGACTTGAGCGTATACAGTACATTGACGTCAAGTGTATGACTCTGGTTCTGTAACGGACGTACATCTCTGTTGTAGTTCACCATTAAATCCGAATGAAGTTTAGACATGTTCCCATAGGACTCACCATTGGAATGCTGTACTAAAATACCAATAACTAGGAAGATTCGTATCGCTATATCAATTCGAAAAGGAGTACATCCGGAGGGATACCTGTTGCGACAACGTTTCCATTCTGATCACCTCTATCTCGCATTCGCATGTCGATTAGTTTATTACATTCATCCAATTCTTGTCTATACATTAATTAGAAAATGCTACAACCATTTGTTCATTTGAGCATGATATTTGCACAGTGGCATAAACATCTAATACGCGGGATTCTTTGATGGTGAGATTCCCTGGAGAAATACCCATTCTCATGACAGACAGGCGTTATCTAAACAAGTTTATAGATTTATAGTACATCAAATCAATCAACACAATGCACAACATCAATATGGACATACCATGTAGCTTGAAGAATATGGCAGATCTGATTTTGACAACATACCCATAAGATGATGATATACATATAGATGTACAAAAGCACCTTAAATTATTGCAGTTTGAATCTTAAAGAGAAAAAGGATTAACTAAATGTTAAAACAGTGTCACTAATATATGACTAACGGTTATATATCACATGGACTACTACAGAACCAAAGAAAAAATCTTAGAAAGAATGTTTAAGCCCCACAATCTCCCCATGGTCTGAACTTAGAATCAAACAAATCCTACACACCAGAATTGGCTCGATTTTATTATTATATTGATCATTTATGATTTTAAGATTGCTGATATAGGGGGTTGGGTTGGGGTTGGGGGCAGACGTTATACGCTCAATTAATGTTCTTCTTTATTACATTTATTATTGTGTATTCAAATTTTGACAAAACTTTAGTTAATGTTTCAGTGATTAATCACGCGCATTTAACTATTTAACACTTTATATGTACAATGTATACGTGTCAATGTACTTACATGCTTATAAACATAAAACTTTATCAAGCTAAACTTCATAATTCCTAATGGATTGATCATCAGTTAATTTAATATGGATTTATCATCATTTAATTTAATTCAAACCTGCTCAGTTACGTCAACAATTCAATCGTTAAGTGCAATTAACATCTAAAATTAGAAAATGAACTAACCTTGCGCGCGCGCCGAGCTACATCCCTGATGACTAGCAGATGAACATGAGTTTGTTTATCAAATGATGATTCAATAGTTTAATAGTGTATCTTTAAGTTTTCGATCTGAAGCCTTATGGCTCATTATTATGTAGATAGAAACATCAATTTCAGCAACATATTTACAATATGTAAATTAGGAGATTGGTAAAACTGTAACTGATGAAAGGAATATATAGAAACATTCAACAGCATATATACAATTTACAAGAGAAGTTAGTGGATAGACAAAGCAATATATATAACTGGAGATGAATACATAGAAATATTATTTTCAACAGTAAATAAACAATTTTAAAGAATAGGGAGGGGCTGGACAAAACAATAGGTATAATTGGAAATAAAGACATACAAATATGATATTGATATATACTAAAGGTTGGAATCTCAAACGTATTAAACAGCTTAATTGCGAATACTTTCCAAGATTACATAGCTCTTTTTAATACGAGCAGATAGCAGATGGATATTTTTAAATGAAGAAGGGCGGTTACAGCAATGTTTAATGAGCCTTTCACGAATATCAACATAAAGAGGCCAAATAAGAGCAAAATAGAACTCGTCCTCTACATGGTATTGGTTACAATAGCGACATAACCTATTCGCCCTTGTGATATTGCGATACCGGCCATCTTCTATATAAACTTAATGCGATTAAAGTCGTAGATTCGAAATAAGTCTATGTAAAGTTGTCAACAATGAATATATATAAGTAATATATACATGACATTTCAATAAATTCATTTCTTGCTTGAATAAAAACATCGATCAAACTCTGCGCAAATCAATGTAAAAATACTCTTCCGTTATCAACCAGACATAACCCAAACCAAAAGACAACAAAAACTTTTAACTTGACAACGCCAATTACAATTTCTATGCTTACCATTCCACATGTCTCTATACACTGACTTTAGAACAATATTGTCGCATTTAATCAATTTTAATCAAAATTTGGTTATCCGACATTTACTAATGATATGTAATGGCAAAAGACTTCATTCCGAATAAATCATAAAATATGGTGTGCTGGTTTTAACATTTAAAAAAATCCTTCTCAAAAGTCAACATGAACCTTTTCTAATTTGTCTAAACCCCATGTTTCGCAACCGTTATCAAGAATAGAGGAGATGTAAACATAAAAAACCATTCAGTTTAGATTATACGTTAAGAAATTGTCAACACATTATACATGCATTTACGGCCTTGTTTAGCAATATCAACTTGAGTTTTTGTGAACTAGTTAAACACCACATCTAAGTAGTTGAATCGATCAACAATCACTATTTCGTTGCCATGGAAGTAAAATCTTTCAATAGCTCGCAATCTTCCGATTTTACGAAATACAGCTTCTTTTCAGCATCGACTGTCAATCGCCAACTGCCGCTATATTGTTTTAAGGAATAAAACATTTTCTGTAAGCTAGAGGCAGATTCTAAGAAAATGACAGTGTCATCTGCGTACACAAGAAGAAACAGGGAAACATCTCTTAAGAATAAAGTGTCACAGGAGGAATTGATTACCTTCAGTTCATTATCAAAGCTGATAATTTTCCCTGTTAATTCATGATAGATAATGTTGTGATTCTATCCACTCCTTTTGTTTTCCTTCGCCTTTGGGATTCAGATGCATGGCTTTGATCGCCAGTCCTGCATCCCCCAAAACAAAACAGTTTGAGCATGCGTGTAGAACTCATTTTCCATGGTTTATTAAACAGAGAGCGGAGCACCGCGTCAGAGATTCCCCGTAATCAGTAGATAGTGTCCCCGGTTTGTTGATTGTAGTTATGAAAACTATGGTATTGATTCTCATATTATCATCAATAAGGTTTATGATCTATCTAACATATTTTGTTATTTAACCTTATTTTTTGAAGTTACGAAAACATATACGGCCTAGTCATTACTATCCTTTATTTACTGTAGATATTCAGTAAACGCAACATAACCTTTTCCTAACTAACCTATGCGGTACAAAATACGAACCAAATTATATATGGTTTCTACAAGGGTAATACCTGTAAATACTATAAAGAATATAGTGTCCAAACTTCGCCCGATAGAGCGCCACGTGATAGAAGATGTGTCGGTTGTCTTTGTTAGGATTGATTTGTCCAAATCTTCCTTTTCTATCACATCTTCGGCCGGACGATCTTCACAGTGGCTTCGGTCTTCTTTGTTACCAACTCTATTCCTGAATCTTGCGATACGCAACAACCACTTTGGAATAGCTTTGCGTTCATCAGTATGGTTCAATTTCACACTTAAAACCACTGCCAGCACTATCATACCACTGTACACAAGTTTGATCAGCAATGAAATCGTGAGAATGGACACCGGGTCACTGGTGTTTGGGATACTGTCCGACATTATAGTCATGTACACGGACAGGGTCAGTAACATCGTGATAGCAAACGATACTCTTTCTCCTGAGTCAGTCGGCAGAACAAAAGCTAGAAGGTTTGAAAAACTCAATAAACAGATGGGGGTAAGAATATTTAAAATGAGGTAGCTAGGGCGCCGTTCAATGGTTACAGATATTTCGATATATGATACGCCTATTTCTGTAAAGTTCCTGTATTTAAAATCGATAATGTTCCATAGTAAATTCAGCTGCGCTGCAGGGTACACCTCTTTGGGATTGATTACGAATTCCACCTCGCGGATCGGTTCTTCTGTTGTCAATGTTATCAAACAGACGTGGACATCATATGGGTAGTACGTGATATCCGGGTCACAAGTTGTCGTCATGACAACCTTGATAAAGTACTTAGCCATCCCGTCAGCAGTGAACGCAATCGAGGTATCCCCAAACCTTGAAGTTCTCGTGTTAATATCGTCTGCACCATTAGCCACAAATACCACCGGGGCCCACACGTCCGACTCTGGAAATGTCACTTTCTCTATATTTGCGTGGCGCACCGGTTTCCATTTCATTTTCTCATCCTTCCATGTCAGGTCAAGTAACCCCATCGTTGTCATTCTCCCATTGACTACGTCAAAATTGTTAAGTGATTTCAATGTGTATCGTACATTAACTAATAACTTTTTTTCCTGGTTTTCAAGAGGACGAACTTTCCTAGAATAACCTGCCAAAAGGTCGGACTTGAGGTTAACCATATCTCCATATTTGGCAGCGGAGACACTTGTGAAGAGCATCGACCATACCTGTATCAGTAGGATTTTCTTACGAGTATAATCCATGTTCTGCCAGAATTAAACTGAGCTCAGTCTCCAGAACTATGGGTGATATAACCAGTAATTGAAATATTTTATCGTCCAAGAATATTGGGGCTGGATCAAGTGATAGATTTAATATCACATTGATACTTACGTCAAAGAGAGTTGTCTCATTTTACACTGTCGTATTTGTATCGTTATAAGATTGTCCACAGTATGTATATACCCTGTTAGCTTAACGAGAAAATGTCAAAATTTCATTTTAGTTTTCTTTTTTCAAATCTCGCGGAAAAAGTGTGTTTTTAAATTTTTTTTTTTTGATTCAGTTTGTTGAAATCTTAGAACGGTAGAACGTGATAGTAATATTAAAGGACAGTTTATATTACCAGTATCATGTTGAGTTGAGGAAGCTGCAAGACAGATGGAGATAATAATTCACGAGTTACCACTTATCGGCATAGACCAATCAATCGTGAACTTTATGTTAATAGATTGTGCAAACAAATTTATAGCATCATTTAAAGTTTAAGCACATGTAAATGGTCAGAATTAATAGTTCGGTGCCAATGTACGTAAACCCATGATTCGCTAATGGACATCGTTACAACTGCCAAGGAGAGGCGTCATTATTTCCGAAGATACGAATCGATGTAAATATCAGATCTAGATATTATCTTAGCCTCCTAGTGCGCGTGTGTCATCCATATAGATCGTGGGATGAGACATGTGAATTTCTACAGAAACATTTCATAATTTAGCTAGAATGAGGCTTTGTTGGATTGACCAATCAGTAAATATCTGGAAGATTTCTGTATTGTTAATGTATAGCACACTACTTTTATAATGTGTTTTAATATTGATCTTTAAGACAAAACAGGGACAACTTGGTCTGCAGATCGCATGAAAACAATCCCCAGGATGACTTTATATCAAACCACTCCCATGTGTGATAAGGCGCACACAATTTATTAACCAAATTCTATTTTTTTCATTAGATTGAGGATTTATTATAGAATATAAAGGTGTATCATTGCCGCCACGGTTTCATCAATATTCCCAAATTTAAAGATGCTACAGCGCCGACAGAGAATAATTATGCTCGAATGAAAACAAGAATGGAATGTTGCATATTTTCATAAAATACCCAAAGTTACATACTTTATGCTATGTCCACCCTCATAAAGTCCAGCTTTTGATTGTATCTTTTGAATTCAAAATGGAAAAATTATTCGTGCTCAGCAGCTACCAACTTGTCCCTTTTCGAGGGATATGTATAAAGTACATGTAGGGGAGCCCGCACTAATCCAGTCTCAATTTAGGAAAGTGGCAGTTTATACATGACTTATGCAGATAGACCTCTGAAGAATGTATATTTAATTAAAACAATCACTGACATACATGTATATAGTTGTTACTGGCTATGTCTTGTTAGGTTTCTTGTGACCCACAATTTTCTGAAAAATGAAGTTATATGAAGATGTGGGAATACACTTAATATCAAATTAATTGTGTAAACCTCTTTAATACTAAAACTTTAATCATGTATCGTTAATGATTTAGTATCAGATATATAGCAATGTAACCCGGATTTATAGTTCAAAGAATAATCCTTAGGACATTATGACAATGGTTACATCAAATAGAAACGACAGACAATTACAAAACAAATCAAAAGATTAAATGATTGAAATAAAGAAGCGCATAACTAGATTTTAGCAGATAACTCAACTCCAACTACTTTTATACCTTTTTTTTGTCAAACGATATCAGCATACATAATCAGTTCCATAAGTTTGTATATACAGTCTACTGGGCTGTTCCAAGGGAGATAACTGTTTTGTAACATTCACTTAAGTATGGTTGGTCGAAAGTTCGTGATCATCAATGGTAACAAATATATCACTGAATGATAAGGTTAACTACAATAAGTCTCACGATAAATTTGACAGAGGCAACTTGAAAAGAGATTAAAAAAAAAAAGATTTTTAATGTTAAGTGCAATAAATGACATGATAGCTAGCAAGCCAGCCAGCCAAACAGACAATAATCGTCATTTTAAATTTGACAGATAGACCTAGTTAACTTGAAAAGAGATTTATTTTTGTTGATTTGTACCCACATGACATCAATCGTGTACTCTAAAAAATAATTAATAAATGCTGGTAGGCTAGTGTTCCTCCCCATTCTTACCAATTATGACTAAATAGGACAGCTTTTGAGAAGATCGTTATTCTATTACATTAAAGCTGTTGTCATTAAGTTTTATAGATGGTCGCTGTGTCGAAGTTTTACTTCACTTTTTCAGTTAACCTGATGGTGTCGTTAGTTCAGTGTTTTGAGTTTCCCAGTTATCACGGATAAGTTGAACATGTCATCGCTTTAATACCCGCATTTGTGAATCCTTTAGAAAAGGCCGATATTGTTGTCACGAAGCTCCGCCTTTAAATGATCCACTATTGTTCATCTTAACAGGATGGCGTTGTAAGCAACAGGATATTCAAATATTTTGTGTATATCGATATAGTATAAAGCATACATATGTCTTTCTACAAATACAAATGTATTACATATAAATCCAACTTAATAGTATAGAACACTATTACTTTAGTATATACAGATGTAGATCAGGACATGGCACTGTCTGTGTACACTATGAAGGTAATCAATTCATCAAATATATTTACCTGGTGTGTACATACAGCTGCTTGGAAACCGACAAACGTGTTTTATAGAACTCACCTGGGGACACAAATCTAACTGTTTAATCCGAGACGTTTTCTGTCGCGGCATTTAATAATCTTCATTCAGAAGTAGGTAACAGGTTACTGCGATTCACCTAGGTCATTATTCTTACAGTGATCGGCTCACAATTACGACAAATTATACATGTACCTGTAACGGGACACACGCTCCAACAAGTCTTAGATTCGAACTGGTAATCACCTTAGCGGGACATCTCGTATTTATAACGCAGTCTATACATATATGTATGCAGTTGGAAAATGACTCTTTTGATAATATGAGTGATACAGAAAAGTTAAATTGTATAATGCAGAGTGCAGAGCCACATTTTCTAGCATCTACCATTTTTAACATGTACAATCGCAGGAAAAATATGCCAATAGCATTGTTATAGTATATGTATCATACTGCGTGAACCCTGGTATGTTTAATTCTTCTAAAAGTAATATCTTGCATGTTGTAATATATGAGGGTTAGCCAGAGACTAACAATGTTCTACACTACATGATGGTTTTTGTGGAATTAATCAATTACTAAGTTGAGCAATTTGCTCGTTAATATACGGTACAATTATGGTATTTACTTAATTCAAGGCTGATGTATGTTGCCTGATAATACCATTACCGACTAATGTTAGTCTCTGAACCTCAAAATAAGTGTGATATTGATAAAATGATAATCGATAGATTTTAATAATTGTAGATATCAATGATAATGGATAGCATTTCTGATAGCTTATATTAGCAGCTACCATTTTTAATACGTGCAAATGCAGGAAATATATACCAACAGCATTGTTATAGTATGTTTAATTCTCCTGAAAGTAATATCTTGTATTTTGTATATATGAGGGTTGGAGACTAACCATGTTCTACACTATAGGATGGTACAGTTGTAACTTTCATATATCCAGTGTGAAATTTAATTAATTATTAAGATGAGCAATTTGCTCATTAATATGCAGTACAATTATTTACTACTTAATTCAAGGCTCATGTGTAGCCTGATAATACCATAACTATTACAGACTAGTGTTAGTCTCTGAACTCCAAAAAATAAGTATGTGACATTGATAATCTATATATTTTAATCATTGTATAATTTAACAATAACGGATAGCATAATTGATAGCTTTTAATAGATTTTGTTCGTAATTAGTGTCTCATAAGCCAATAATGGCTGGATGTCAATATGTATTTTATTGTTCTTATGTACATTTTTTAATCAAGTATTGTATTGACATGTGACACTCAAATAAAATAAAACTTGAACTTGAACTTGAACTTGAACTATATGTATTCGTCAATTCCTCCCCCCCCCCCCCCCCCCCCCCCCCGCCCCCTCTCTAGAACAGAAAAAAAGGTTTTATTTCTTTAACATTGATTGCGAAACAAGATGTATCAAATTATGTCAATCTCACTTGCTGGTCCAGAGGGAAGCAAGTGAGGAGTCCTAGTGTGGGAGAAAACCGGGGGGGAAAACCGTGGTCGGTTAGGTGGCCACCGTACCCTTATCACGTCCGATCGGGGAATCGAACCCCGGTCGCCTAGGTGAAATGCGAGTGTATTACCACTGTTTCCCCTTCCTCCTCTCTTCTCCCACTCTCATCAGTGTTATCAGTTATCGTTATCTTCTCTACCTTTCCTCAACTCTGCTCTCCTCAATGTCCCCCATACATACCCCCCACACGAAAAACATACACCTCTGTTACAAACGAAAAGCACACACACCTCTGTTACAAACAAAAGTATCTGGATCCTACAACATCATAGCTTTATGTTTGCTGTTCCGTCATCTATCCATCTAATTATGGAAATTGAAATAGTCCGCTCTCCTTTAAGCGGATATATGGATTATATACATGTAAAGTATCATTATTAGTGTAATTTTTGTGTATGACGTTTAAAAATTATATCGTCGGGAGTAAAATCTGCTGGAATTTAATATTGATTACTTTTGAATGTTTTAATAATCCAATTAACACAATTAATCTGTTGTATTAACAAAACACTTATTACGTGCCCCCTCCAAAAAAATCACCGAACCGTTTTTATGACATTTGACATTTCACTGATGTTTGATGTACCGTAAATCTGTTAAATCTATAAATTTATATATTATATAAGTATGAGATAAACACCTGTGGCTTACAACTACAAACTTACTAACTCAAATACGTAACCTGTAATACGATTCCTTATTGGATAAAGCATTACATTAAATGTAACAGAATAATCGCCTTTATAGCAGACCAAATAACCAGTGGCAATGTACACAGTTATATAAGTTAGGGTAATCCCTCCGCTCAAGCATGAACATTACAGGTAAAAACTAGCATTATACCAAAGTAGGTATTTAAAACATTATTGGACTATTCATCGCTTTTAGGTATTTGGGGCGATAGATTGTCAGATTTCAATACTAAAGCTCAGTAAGACGGCTTACTTGTACTTTTGGAGGTTTATGTATTGTAGGTATACAGTTTGTACAGTGACATGGCTGGTGTTCAGTAAGCCACTATTGTTATTACAGGGCAGGCGATTTGTATTGTGTGAGCCTAATTACCTGTATAAACTAATATACCTGTATACTAATATACGTGTACTACTGGGATAAAACAATCGGCAGACTACGGCCGGTATGAAACCTGTGTACCCATTTGTGATACTGGCAGAACTTATAATATAACATATAATAATACTGCTGAACAGCGCTAGTTCGTTTACACAGCGACCCTCCGGAGATGTTTACTCCAGTATGTATGCATAATTCAGGTAGAATTTGTTATTAACTTACCGTGGATATATATGGACCTGTTCTCATACGTGGGGAGTACGTGATCGGATGAATTAGATCGTGAGTCGAACAGGTAGCTAGATATGGCGGAAACCAATGGACATGTGGTCCCGGTTCTGCGAGAAGATATTGGAAGTCGGGGAATAGACAGACGGAAGGACATACGCATGTGTAAACGCCATACGAAGAAAAAAGTCAGATATGTCTGTGAATCGTGTGGTGGTGAGAAAATATGCAAAAAATGTTTAAAATCTACCCACAAAGATCATCAGATTGTTAGTGTGTCTAAGCCAAAAAAGAAACGTCGCCAAGCTGGATCGAAGACTCTAGAGGATTTAATTGGAAGCAGTGGTGGTGATTCGGAGAAAGTCGTGGATATTGGTAAACAGGACAATGAAGATACCACGGCGATAGACTTACTGGAGAACGCACAGAAGACGATTGAAGATATAGACGTGAAAGTAAAAGAATTCACCAAGGCGAGGAAAGATTTAAAACATGCCACGCATGTAGAAGTGGAAAAGGTGAGAGACAGGGCCGCCGCTCTGAAACAGCAGGTTGATGAACTCGCAATGAAGCTAGAGAGCAGGCTACGAGACTTCCGGAAAACGAAAGATACGATTTTCAAAGATCACGAACGAGCTCTGAAGGAATGTTCAAAAAATTTAAAAGACTACTGTATAAAATGTAAATCTACGCAGAATGAATCCTCCAGTGATTCCGGATTACACGTCGAGAAAAGTTTTGACATTCAACATGAAATAGAACAGTTTCTCAACAAAGAGCAGCACTTAGATATTCCAGTGGCCACAATGGACGAGTTTGTCCCGTGTACTACCTCACTGGAGCACATTATGAAGGTGTTCGGTGATATGGATTTGCAGGAAAAGACCAATGTGTTAAGCAAGAGAAAGAGTAGTATCGTACCAACATGCTTGGAATTTACAGAAATTTCAGCCTTTCAGTTCGAGGGTGAGGTAATGCGGTCCATCTGTCCGACACCGGAAGGAAGTTCGTGGATCGTGCGCGAGACAAACAATATGGTTTATACAGACATACAGCATGTGACTAACGACGGGGAAGTAGAATCGTCGAGCGTTTTTGGGGCAGGTGTCCTTGACATTGCTTCGAACATGGGCGACTTGACACTGGTCAGCTGTACCGACAACACTGTCCGAAGAGTGCTTCCAGATGGTCAGTCTTTTGTCCGGTTTCGAACCGAGGCTAGACCAGAAAGTATTTGCTTCCAGTCCAATAACAATGTGGTCGTGTGTTTCTTTAAGAAAAAGAAAGTTGCCGTGTTTAACCTTAAGGGGAGACAACTCCTGTCTTGCACGGATGCAAAATCGGAAGCGGATTTCATAACGCATCCCTTTCGAGTTAGGTCGAACCGGAAGAATGACGACATAGCTGTTCTCAATGCCGATCCGTATTCATTGGTGGTGATGGACAAAAACCTCAATCTCAAGTTCATCTACAATAGTTCTACCTACTATCCCAAGGATATCCAAGAAGGCGGTTTAGCTCAAGTGGCGCACCCAAACTTCCCTGTGCTTCCTAATGACGTGTGCTTTGATAACAGACATAATATTCTGCTCTGTGACGCCGCCAGCAAGTGCATTTTAACGCTTGATTCCAACGGTAGTATGCTCAGAGCAATCTGTCCTGAAAATGACCTACCTTCGTCCCTATCGTTGGATATAAATAACTTCCTATGGGTCGGATACCACAATGGACAGGTGAAAATAATCGAATTTTGATTTCAGTTACAATGATATGTGCATAAAAGTATTGATACTTTGACGATGATCCTCGAAAATTATAATTAAAGATGATCGTCCGGAACTTTTAGAAACGTTCTGTCTGTGATAATATTGATATAGTCACCTAGAATCTATTGTATGGTAGAATTGAGTTTTATTTATCACGTATCAACCCCCCCCCCCCCCCCCCCCCCCCCCCCCCCCGCCTTTAATTCCACACACCTTGAATATTTTCAAACTTATCGTTTATTAATTGAAGACAGTTTTGTCTACATATATTTAGTAAAGGGCTTCGTTACATTTGATTTCATTACTAACCTTGATCAATACAGGAAACAATGTACATGTATGTCCAGCTGGTAGGAAGGGAGATAATTCTATATTACCACCCGGGACAGTGGCCACGATGTTTGGCTTTAAGCTCCATTGCCTTGTGATGTTAATTGTTGACTCTTATTTTATGCACAAGTCTGGACGATCAGGCGTTACATTATATTTCAAGCATCAACGACTATTAAGGTGGAAACAGATTGTATAAAAGAAATAAAACATAAATTTATGATGAGCGTTTTTTTACTACCCCAGAGGGACTATACGCCGTTAAAGAGAGAATGTAATGACCCAAGAGGTTTGTATATAATTAAAACACACACTCACACATATATATATATATATTGATTGATTTAAGCGTGTTCGATCTGTGTCAGAAATTCGATCAAAGCAAAAAGCTCCCTAAGCTTAGTCATGAAAAATACGAAAGAAAGAAAGAAAGAAAGAATGCAATGCGTGATGTTTTTAAGCTTACAAGAGATAATGTCTTTATCTTGATGTGTATATCACTGTATATACGTACCTTATACATACGTTTTTAAATATATCAGATATCACCTACGTCGACTACAATACTCGCTGTCCTGTATACAAACTACATACATTGTTTTCGTACGTGTTTATAGCTAGTGTATAACTACCAAACATTGGTAACCGTGACATCGATAAATACGGCACAATGGCACTCTTTACAACTTCGACATCCAAGGGTTCTGCTGTCAAAATACACTTATCCCACCCATAGTTTGCAGCCTTTTGATTGGTTCCAGTTATAAAAAGCAGGCATATTTGTTACATAAAATGTTCATATTGAAGGAGCTATAACCATTATAACATTGATCTGACACTCTACTTATTTCGCATTTATCACATCAATGGTATACATAATTCCTTAGCGATCTATATATCAGGCTAGGAGTTTTGCTATATGTTGTTGTTTACGTGGTAGTGCTGCACATCCCCATTGATATAAAGGGGTCGGGGTAAAGCATTTTAAAGAAATCAAGTGAAAATGTTGAAACTAATTTGAATCTGGATATTATGAATTGATGTCAAAATGAAATTGCTAAAAAAATGTTGAGACTGGAAGCTAGAGTATTGAGCCTTTAAATGTTACTACCTATTGTAGTAAACGACATATTGACCAGGTGTGCGATAGAGACGTCCACAACTTGTGACTGATAGGGTTTATCATTTAGTCTTAGAAAAGACGACCACTTTGATGTCAAAGATTTAATTAAATGTCATACATGTATATATAGAATGATTCTGCGTTATTGGCCATATGAAATATCAAACATCGTTTGGTCTAAGGATATCTACATATACATCATAGACGATTTTCAATTTATATGCTATATCACGCACGTGTCTTGAACCCGGAGATTTAAAAGGCGCCGATTTGTGAAGATTACAATAAGTTATTGTCTGTAAAACCTTACAATGTATACTCGGTAGAGACGAACTCATAAACTCCAGTTCTGACTACCCTATGTACAATGTGGTGTATTGTTAAACAGAGGGATGTGTATGACATATTAATGATTGCAAACTTTGGAATACAAACAATAATTTCTAAAGAGCATGTAAATAAGAAAATACGCGGGAATCCCAATTAAGATATGGACCTTAGCGCTCTAGACGGATAAGGTGTTATTATAATTGTATGTAGTTGGTCATAATGTGATGTTGTATCACAGAGGTGTGAACACTGATCATATCTGCCATTACTGGTACATTTTCTGCACAGAGTCAAAGGATATATTCATTATTCAAAATACATGTACATCAATACAGATAAATAAATAAGTAAATAAACTCTGATTACGAAGCTATTCCTTTTGTATTATTCAGTTTTGAATAAATACTATTTTTGAAAACAACAAATTTTAGGTAAATTTTGGAGGTGTGGCGTAGTGGTAGGTGTAACGTACTCGTCTTCTACCTAAAGGTGTATGGGGTCACCTGTTCGACGACGTAGGTTTTCCCTGCTTCCATCCTGGTCAACAAACCTGCTTAATATAAGCTGACATAACTTTTCGCAATTGAAGTGAAATGGATAAAAATTGATAGTTTTACTAGTAAATTCTGATTATATTACTTCCTTAGCGATAGATTACCGGAAGTAACTGAACAACACTCCGTTCCGTCACCCTTCAGTGGTTCTACTATTTATTGATATGATATTAATGGTTATACAGAAATACTGTTTTTACTGCTGCTTTATCACAATCATAGTCCGTATGGTAACTTGAAAACGCTATAACACTGTTATATTTGCCCATAGTCCATACTTTGACATAACTTGTGCACACTGTTTCTATTACTCGTATATGTTTACAATATTACATATCATTCTGTCACTATTTAACGTTCACTATTACATGTATACGTGTGCACTTATAAATGTACAGATACAAACTTATACATGTAGATACAAACTTATACATGAACATTTATAAGCTTATACATGTACAGATACAAACTTATACATGTACAGATACAAACTTATACATGTACAGATACAAACTTATACATGTACAGATACAAACTAATACATGTACAGATACAAATTTATAAATGTACAGATACAAACTTATACATATAGATACAAATTTATACATGTACAGATACAAACTTATACATGTACAGATACAAACTTATACCTGTACAGATACAAACTTATACATGTACAGATACAAACTTATACCTGTACAGATACCAACTTATACATATAGATACAAACATTTACATGTACAGATACTAACTTATACATATAGATACAAACTTATAAATGTACAGATACAAACTTATACATGTACAGATACAAACTTATACATGTACAGATACAAACTTATACATATAGATACAAACTTATAAATGTACAGATACAAACTGATACATGTAGATACAAACTTATACATGTACAGATACAAACTTATAAATGTACAGATACAAACTTATACGTGTACAGATACAAACTAATACATGTACAGATAAAAACTTATAAATGTACAGATACAAACTTATACATGTACAGATACAAACTTATACATGTACAGATACAAACTTATCCATGTACAGATACAAACTGATACATGTACAGATACAAACTAATACATGTACAGATAAAAACTTATAAATGTACAGATACAAACTTATACATGTACAGATACAAACTTATAAATGTACAGATACAAACTTATACGTGTACAGATACAAACTAATACATGTACAGATAAAAACTTATAAATGTACAGATACAAACTTATACATGTACAGATACAAACTTATCCATGTACAGATACAAACTGATACATGTACAGATACAAACTTATACATGTACAGATACAAACTAATACATGTATAGATACAAACTTGTACATGTGCAGATACACACTTATAAATGTACAGATACAAACTTATACATGTACAGATACAAACTTATACATGTACAGATACAAAGGACTAAGTGCACTATAGGCTATTTTTGGCTCCACATCCGATATAATTGATTATCACACACAACATAGACCTAGTGTTAGTATTTGCAAAAATGCATGATTTGAGGCGATCGCCTTTTTCGTTGCCTAGCAACGGTCCCTAACAACCATGTAGTCATAGTATGCATATTTGCTATATTTTGAGAAAATTTTGTCTGACATAGCCTTGTAATGTACGATGAAATTCTGATAAACACTTAAAGTAATACATGTATTGTAAGTAATCAGGAAAAAACTGTTATACAACAAAAACATGCATTTCTTCCATAGCAACAGTTTTAAATCCCTAGCAACCACAAGCTAAATTAATATTTTTGCGTGAAAATTAATTATGGAATCAGTATAAAGTGCAAAGAATTGAGTTTGCAACTCATTTTTATGAACTATGTTGGATTAAATCAGTACATTGAAAAAGAAACCAGTTACATGTATATGATGTGCAAATAATGCATTTGTAATGGAGTATTGCATAAGAATTAAAACAAACCTTGAAGTCAGGAAAGACAACAGACTGTTAATAAATAAACATTTAGGCATTAAATTGTGTCAGATTGTGAATCGTTCATTGGCAAATAATAAAAACAAAATGAGGAAACATAAAGAAGAAATATAGTTCATTGTATGTTCAGAAAATATATAAATCATAGTCATTCACAGTGCAATCTTCACTCCTCCAACGGATCGTTACTAGAGAATGTTCCTGACGAAGACGAAGCATTTAAACAAGATGAAGCTAGTCCAGGTTTTCCCAATTGATCCTCTGGCAAATGTCGTTTCCAGCCAAGAAACCAAAGGACACTGGCAACATGTGCACAACACCCAACAACTCTGGCGCCTACTTTACACGTACAGTACCAGCCCCGAATATTCCCAGTGTCTGAAGTGTACTGAATCCAGAGGGTGTGGATCGCGTTTTTGGAGTGTCTGGACTGTATCTTTACTCTCAGCAAATCTGCAGAATAAACAAGAAATTGAAATTATATCTGCCGTGTTCCTTGTGACTGAAGTAATTATAACCCACCATGGCCACAATATTTATACTATCAAAGATGTTACCCTGTTTTAATATTGCATGTCAAAGACTATGCTTACTATGTCACAGTCGCGGGCATTGATCATCGGAAGACAAACTTGGAGCAAAATATTAAAGGATTTCAAAAGTAATCAATGCATTACATTGTCAAGAATGTTCGGCTTTCAACGACGTGCACAATTATATTTCACATTCATGCAAATATTGCTGCTTTTATATAGTAATGATGTAAACATGAGTGTTTATATAAGTAATAGAGATAGTCTAATCACTACCTACCGGGAAAGTCACGGCATGCCATCAGTTCATATCCCCCATCATCATCAGTGTGCTCCTTGGTGTATGCTGGAGCCTGTTTCACCTGGTAAACACCCATGGTTATATTCCTAAGGTCATCTAATGATAGGTGAGGAAAGTCATCCAGGTCTGTAGAGGAAGTTCCGTCCAACGGTTTATAAATCGACCTCTTGTTCAACAAGCTATTCTCTTCTATCAGTACCTGGACGCTGTTAATCTTTCCTGCTCTCTCGAGCATCTGCACGGCAACGGCCTGCGTTTCTGGATCCATGCTGGCAAGGGGCTTTTTGTACCGGTTGCAAATGGCACACACAATCTTGACAAGGTCTCCAACATGAGGGACAAGTGTATTTGGCAACACTTTGTCAAAGAGGCGGAATTGCTTCAGTCGCCCATTGACACTTTCCACAACCCAACGTACCTAAAATAAGGAAACAAAGATGTTCTATTTACTTTCTAGTACTTTTTTTTATTAACAATTAAATGCTTTGCACAATGTTCAATTGTCATGATGAACGCAGCATGATTAACTTGAATTATGTTAAACAGCACGGCATCAGGTGAACGCGAGATCAAACAACTGACTAAGTATACAGACAATTAACGAAGTACATGGTACATATTATGTAATCACTGATAAAGGCTATTTCAACATTTTCACACACGTATTGTTGACAAATGTTATCTAAAAATGTTAGTATCCAGTAAAAAATGTGTTTAAAACCTGAATACTTTATCAGTTGCCATTCATCGCAAATTCTTCAACAATTTACCTTTGTCACCAACCGGGACAAGTTGGACTCTTCCGTAGTGTGTTGTTTTTTCCCTTTGGCCAGATAAGCGGGCATTTCTACCTTCAATCCGATCTTTTCCAAGTATTCCACAGCGTCTCTGAACCCACGGTCAACAATGAAGACGTCATCTTTCTTCAACCATGTCCGAATCTCTTCAAGGTTGTGGTTCAGTACATGCTTGGTGATGCTGGCGTCGTTGTTGCCGTAGTCAGCCAGGTATGGACCCAGTACACTCAGGATGTATCCATCTGTTCCTACCACCATCATAGGCTTTACCAATGGCCTGTTCTTATGTAGTGAGTAGGACATCCTCTGGAATTTGTAGTCCATACTCTTTTGTATGTATAGGTATGTCCCTAAAACAACATAAATAATATACGTATATGGACATGGTACTAATTTTACGGTTACATTTTAACGCATCATTCATTTCAAACAGATGTATCATATTACAAATGAATAATAGGTTTTTTTTTCAGACACATATTCAATGGTAAATGAAGAACTTACATTTACAATTACACATATGTATAGTTCTACTGTGTTAACTGACCGCATACTATGGTTGTTAATATTTAACATTTATCCTTGAATTTCAGTACCAGATATATTATAGTGTTAAGATAACAGTTTCGTGGAAAAACATACCATCGAGTACAAGGACGGCTTCTTTTCCTGTCGTAAACAGCTCCTTGGCAATTGTCGTCGTGTGTTTTTCAATAAAGTCGTTGTGGGCTAAATGGCCAAATCCAAGGTGTGTCGGCACAAGTGTTTCCATCAAGCATTGTCGTACGCGAGGAATAATTCTCTGAACCTGAAAAACCCACCAATGTGCACTAGAATAACAACTAGGTCTTCCAAAATTGTAGTTTTCATAGATTATATAATAGTTTGTCATATTATTCACATCGCATTAGATATAAGAGACAAGAATTGGTTCATTTCATTTTAACAACCATGGTCATTTATGGGCGTGCTGGTTTTTGGAGGTGGAGGAAGACCGGAATACATAGAAAAAACCTGACGACCTACCGTCAGTATAGAGGACCTACTATCAGTACCTGGTAAATGTCCAATGCGGGTTTAGAACTCACAACCCATAGGTGGAGATCTTATAGTGATAAAGTGTCGGGACACCTTAACCACTCGGCCAATGCAGTAGCTACAATTGACTGTTCAAGACATAAAGAAAATATCGCTGGGATAGTGACATCATAGTGTGAAATAAAATGTCTAGGTATAGCTTTCGTTAAATTATAGAAAAATATAGATAATATACCTGTGCAGTATTCAAGTTGAAAATTGTCCCTAGGATGGCATTGGGTAATCCAGTTTTCATCTTTGCCATGAAAATAGCCAAGCAGGTTCTGGAGGAGCGGTTTGAATTGTTCCTTACGGATGATGTCAGTTGTCCTGCCAAGTCATGAAACTGGTCTTTGGACAAGCCAGTGATGTTGGTGTATTCCTCCGTAGACAGAGCCGCTGGGTTGTCGAAATCTATATGTCCCTTTGCCTTCACGTTATCTCGGATACCATTCATCAGCGCTGTTATATCCGTTCTTGAAAAAAACTCACTTTTCTTGGTTGCTGAGAGTTTTGTTAGAGCATCTGTGGTGAAATACGACCTTTGCATGTGTTCCCTGCAGCAACGACTTTGGGAGTTTATGTAGACGCCTTTATCAATAAAGGCTTGAGAAATGGCAGTTGACCCTACACGGGTGAGATTTTTTGACTTTTTACAGATTACACATCTTTTATTGTTACGTGGTGTTGACTTTATATTGAGTTGAATATTCTGTGGACTCTTCAGGGTTTCCTTTACAGTTACGGTCTGTTTATCTTGATCGTCTCCAGAGGAAGTGGTAGCCTGCTTTTTGGAACGTAAAGCCTTCAAGCGGCACTTGGAACATATTTGGTCGTCTGATGTAACCTGACGACATATCAGTTTTGATACTATTTTCTTGGACGCCTTTGGAACTGGTCGCCTATCCCTTGGGTTGACCCTCTTCCGACAAACAATGCAATCATATGCCTTCATTTCCTTCTGTTTAACAAAAATTAAAAACATGTACAAGCCAATATCGATTATCAAATTCTTAAATGATATTCCCTACAACGTTGATGCATGTACATTGTATATAGTTATTGCTTCGCTTTATTATTGATACCATTCTTAATTTATTTTTATCTAAGCTACTATCACATATTTGAAATTCTTGGATACAGAAATAGTCATTTGAAATTAAAAAGAAAACGGAGAAGAAAGAAGCTTACAGGTGCTGAGAGATATAATACATTGTATATCTAAAGCAAATTGGAATAAACAATTTATTTTAAAATCTCACTTACTGTTAATTCAGTGAAAAAATACAGAATTTAAGATGTTCATTGATATTATAATTTGTATATATCAGTCTCAAAATACCCAGATCTGGATGGTCTAAGAATTAAAAATCTAGTTAAAAAAATAAATAAAAATAACATTTTCCGATATTCGAACTCGTGACCTTCCATTAACAAGTCAAGACTTCTACCTGTTACGCCACAGGGGCTTTCATTTTCATTGCAATGCAAAACATGTATATAAACAAAAACTTAATGTGTATTACATTCCGTCGAGTGACGTAATACGTTCTATTTTTAACGCATGGTCAACTTCTTTTCACTGAAGAAACGGGATTTAAAACTTTTTACGGTGTTATTTTTAATTGGTTTTCTTTTCACATAAACGCAACGTAACAAAAAAGCAAAGACGACCATAAATATACAAACATTTATAATGCAGGATGCCATTTTGTTGACGATAGTGACATGAACACGGGCGGGGCGGGTCGAGTGGCAGACGATCGCGACCATTGACACAGTTCAAAAGGGAATTTGATTTCCTCGGGGAGAGCACGACAGAATTTCTGTTGTTATTCTATATATTATTTTATAAAAAACATTCATGACACGATTTGATCACCGCACACTTATATAGCCTAGTTGGGTCGAACTGTCTCGGGCCATAATAATCTCTTGAAATGTCGCGATCGAAATAGCATGTTTTGTCGGCATTGTCATTGTGTCGACCGCGGAACAAGTCAGTCAGTGTTGGTTTTTGTTGTTTTGAACAATGAACATCGATTGTAGACATCTGCCCCGTTTTCAAAATGATAACAAGAGTTTATTTTCTTCATAACATGATGGACAATAATCCCGATTTTATAACTTATCGACATATAATAAAGGCCAAACTAGGCACGTTAACGTTAGTTCTGTCCGCGGACAGTAAGCTTAGTCTTATGTAACCGTCGGGTTTTTCAGCAAGATTTCCCCCCAAGATTTATCATGATCACATTTATAATCAATATTTTCAAAATTGATTAATTTCACTTACCTTTTTTTCAAATTATCTTATCATCCATAGGTTCTTGAGTGGTGTCTTGACAATTTCCAATCCACCTATAAGTAGCATCAAGATGACGTTGACGTTGTAACTAAAAAACGGCGTTATTACGGATATAATCTGGTTAATCTTTTATTTTTTTTAAACATGAGCGCATGCATGTCCCATCTTAAGATATATGTTAATATTTTCCTTAAGATTCATGTTTATTTATGTAATTTTATTTTGATGGGACATACATGCGCTCTACTTCGTTTTCATGTGTGAATGTGACCACCAACCAATACTCATATTAGTGCCGTTAAAAAATTCCGCCAGCGTTTGTTTACTTTTAAGTACTGCTCTGATCATTACCAGTATTATTTGCAGACTTATTTCAGTACAAATGTTTGTAAAAAACAGCTTTAGACAGGAAATGAGCTGAAATTTCGTATTGGTATGTTTGATTTTTGGTTAGTGCTGCAAAGCTGCAATAATTTCCATCTGAAGCGTGTATACATGCAATATAAAAGCAAAATGACGTTGTCCCTTTCTACTGGATTGGCCATATATCGGCAATAATTAATTGCATTTACAACTATGCTTTAAAAATATTTCGTGGAAGAAATCAAACAAAAGACACTACAAACATGTATTTCAGATCAATCTTTATTGAATAGATTCTACAAATCAAACTTTTCTCTGAAACAAAATTCTGACAAACTATGGAGCATAAACCAGCTGTTAGTGCATTTAGTCCTTTATACATGTACAGATACAAATGTAAGTACGATAAACTTTGTCACAACTTATTTATAGTCATCAGTTTCACAGAAGCGGCTAAGTTTAGTGTCAACTAAATAATTTTTTTCAAAGTCTCTCGAGATTATATCACACCTGCAGTTTGACTAAGTATTATTAAGTATCTAATATAGATTAAAATATCATGACTAAGTTGAACTTAAACAGATAAGTTAGATAGTTAACGGATTTGATATAGAACATTACATATATAATACTCCCATTGAAATTGATTAGATAACAGGGTGCGTATGTCAACTATGGCCTGTTTTATTTCTTTGGAAAGTAGTTAACCTAGGTCAGAAATAGCAAAATACGAGCCTTTTACCATTACGAGGTACAGATTGTTAGACGGCTAGATGAAAAAAAAAGTTTCGTTCATAATTTGACAAAAAAAGTTTATGACATTCGCAAACGTTGTCAGAAAAATAGATTATGAATTTATGTAAAAAGATAAATGTCAAGCCATATGAAATTTGATGAGTTACACAAAACACCAAAATTAGATAACCATCTTTAAAGTGTCGTCTCCTACGTATGAACGACACCACCAGGAAGTATTTAGACTGGGTCGTCAAACTAACATTTAAAACACTTACATTTTTATGCGGAAGGTTCGTACTCGGATGTACTTCAAAATGTAATGAATAAGAAATAATACGTTACCAAGTATGTACAACTTGTATGCATACTATACGCGTAAGCATTAATATATATACTCGCGAAATATACCTAACATTCAACCGAGAACTATGGGGTATAAATAATTGGATATATCACCAATTGATGAAATAATCATAAAAATATTCAAAAATAAATAAAATAGCCATCGATAAAATATCGTCCTTCTTTTGAAGGACACCATAAGGAAGTATTCTGACTGATTCATACCGGACTTTTATAAGATTAAACTTAAAGTTAGACACTTTGTTACAACAGTCTGGTTCTTAGCGGAGTTCTTCCTGGTAATTGTCCTAATTATACTTTTAGTTCATTCTATCACTTGGTCTGCATGTGGCCGGTACGGAAGTGTTTCGTCATTATTTCCTCCTTAGTACAACCAGCCAATTTTTATTGATCATAAGATCGGTTCGACAGCTGGTGTATTATAGCGTAGGAAATGAAGGCCAATCTGCTATCTTAATGGAGGATTCTTATTAAGACTTTCATTTGGGAATTATTGCAGCAGTAGTATTCATGATCATTCCGAAAAATCCAATGGAAATGTGGATAAATATTTTTCTGTGTCTGTGTGGAATATCCTCACTACACGGCGGAGGGTGGGGTTACACCCCTCCGGAAGGCATTGGGGCGATGTGTGCCGCTAACGTCACCAGAGACACCAGTGTACCATGTGACTACTCCTCACGACGTGAACAATATTGGAGGACCAGTGTCAATGATGATCAACCTTGCAAACTGAAAATTAAGAAAAGATCTCTTGATAATTTCCAACGAAAATACACACATCTCAAGTTTAATTTTGCTCAACTACTCCTGAAGTTTAGGATAAATGATACGGCGGTATCGGTTTCCTCTACGAAATGTGTAATTCAACCCCTGAATTGGGCATGGACCCACAGAGGACAAAAAGGCGCGTACAAAGCTCTTTTCTGGCCACGTGATTATTCGATATTATCTCTAGGAACGCTAAAAAGAAATTTTTTCGGTCCATACTGTGTGTTCATTGACATGCAAGGCAATTGTTCTTCTTTTGTAATTGGAGAAATGAATACAACACTAGCGATAGTTCATGCACTTTCCGAACTGATACCTGAAAAGAAAACGGACCATCTTCCGTTCGGAATGGTGGAAGATACCAATATGTGGTGTTATACGAAGATGGTTAATATAACCGACACAATGCGTTCCCTATGTCGATATACCATTTGTCCACAGAACACGGTGGGCTATTCCTGCTGCAAACACGACTTCCATACTAAATCCCTACATTGTAACGGAGAGCCGTTCCGGTACTTCAAGTTTTGGTGGGAACTACCGTATGTTATTGGTAGCGTTGTATTCCTATTTTTCCCGCTCTTTTTTATTGCAATATCGGATAGGCTATATCGGATATTGAGGAACCAAAAATCAATGAGTTACAAACCAAATGAACAAGAGGGTTACGAATGGATCTCGGAGAACCATGTGTGTTTCAGCGCGGCTCTGTTCTCCCCGTTTCAAGGTCTTGTCATCCGACACATGGTTGCCGTGTCGAGATTTGTCAGGTTCGCATTCTCATTGTGCACGGTGTTTATAACCGCTATTTACCTAATCGTGGTATGGAAGACTTACTCTCTACGTTTATTTCATATAGATCTTGTTAAAAACCACGTGACAACTGACGTAAATTCTATGCTTTCTGGTTTCGAGATGAGTCGCCAGAACTTTCTGACGCTGTTTGGTGGTCCATATGTTGCGTTCAGCATGTTCTTACTTCTCTTTGCGGCGCTGTTATCAGTCCCGAAAAGTTTGGCAATTTTATTAGAGTCAGGCTTACCAGATCCCTCTCCGGAACACTTATCTCCTCTATGTGTAGACATGAACACTGTATCTACTCTAGGGTCTACACAATCTCTACATACAACCATCGGCTACAATAAAATATATAGAACTTTACTGGCCCAAATGGCAATGTTGTTCAATCCAGAATTCTGGAGATTCGTTCTGAAATGCCAGATAAAGAGATGGATAAGTTTCAGTGAATATTCATCCCCGTGTAAATTTCGCGTGTTTCTAGTGTACTTCGTCACACTTCCGGTATTCGCGGTGACGTGTGTGCTGGAATGGATCACTTGCATTCTGTATTACGGACTTCCGATAGTTTTTGTAAATGTAATAGTGTATAGAGCTTATTGCTCGAACATAAAACGGTATTTGCGTAGCACCAATGGAAGTATCACAAAACATTTTACTTTTCTATTCATATGTTTGATCGCGATTGTTTTGTTGTACTGTTGCTACATCTTACATATATTATTTGTGTATAGTTTTGTATTGGTAGCTCGCACCGCCATATTTACGTACACTGGTTTCGTAGCCTACCCGGAACACTACCGTAACTACCTTATATGTTATCTTAGCGTCGCCATATACATCGTGGAGTCCATTCGATCCATGAAACTCACGTACGACGAGCTGTTTGATCAAACCAAACTGGTGTGTGATATTATGATGGACGACGTTATGTACAATGGTTCAAGCATCATAAAGACAGTAGAATCGAAAATCTTTATTCCTCAGCGTTTATTCAATTTTGTTATCAGCCATCAAAAACCTTTGAGAATTGAAACTTTCTTAATGTTCTTCAGACTGTTAATTACTATCATGGTGATCTATATGTCCGTAGTAATGCTGGTCATATTTGACACGTTTGACCACATGAACGTGTTGACCGAAATTGGAACAACGGTTGTCATCTGTATGGCGCCTAAGGTTTTACGAAGTGCCTTTAAATGTTCCGGATATAGTAATGAAGTGGAGGAGCGACAGACCATCAAGCTATGGGTGGTTGACTACCTGAATGAATTTACATCCAATATGGATAGACATGTACAGGAAAGGGATAAATCGATGTCTCTTGCTGTTTTGTGAAGTACTACATCACCTGGACACTGCTATTGGTATTTTTTATTATAGCATTTTTACCAGTGAATTATCGAAAATTATTCATTCTATAAAAGTGATATTTTTAACTAGTGAAAAATATCACCTTTTTTCTGATTTGATCAATTAGAACACTGCTTACAAATGACAAATTTTAAAAGATTTGCATATAGCTCTCCGTCATTTTCATGACGTCATAATGCAAGATAATATATATTACGTCACGATTTGGCGTACATTTGTGAGCCGTTGACAGGGGACCGCAATGATTTTGGGAGAGATTGAGCTGCCTCAGTGTATTTTGCTTTAAAATGTAATAAACAGAGTATCTAACAGTATCATCAGTAACACCAAATACATTTCACTCGTGTGGCTAATATTTTATATTACTGAAGACACTGTTAGATATCCTCTCTATCTTTTGAACTGTGAATAAATATACACTATAGACAGTCTGATAACTGAATATTGGAATGATTTAATGATATGGACATTACAATTTTAATATGTTTACTTGTACTTCGTGTTTTTTATATTATGCCATTTATCATGAATGTGTTATATGTCATTTATTTTACCATCAATGCTACAGTGTATGTGGAGAATGTATCGCGTTCGGTCTTCACGAGGTCGGATATCTCTATGTATACCACCATGAACTATTGGCTATTGTATAGATGCATGTCTGCTTTTGGAGTAAGATTCTGTGTAATCGGAACTATTCTCTTTAAGTGTTCATAGAAATCTCAGTGAACACGACTGCATTGATGAGAGTTACCTCTCTTTGCTGATTGCACTCAAAGAGGATGGGGGCGAAAAGGGCTCTGGACCTATCAATGTAGTTTAAATCTTTAATTGTTTTCTGTCAAATGGCACATACATTTCTTGAGTAGGTCTCAGGAGTGATATCAAGGTTGGTATTTCCACGTAACCCATTGTATTTTAACACTCTATCTCTTTTCTCTGTTGATAACACTGTTTATTTAACAAAATTTAAATAGAAAAAAAATCGCCAGGCTACCAAACATGAAGAGAAAATTTCCATATTTAATACGAGTTATCTCCCTTCATTAGCAGTAATACAAGTATAATAAGGCATACGGTAATATAACTACGTATATACAGTTGTAAGTTATAGGTATGGTATCCGGGCCATGTCCTTGTAACCCACGTGTTTGATTAGAAAGGGCAGATTTGTTATTTACCGTTAACTGTTCCAAACATATGTAAGAGCTAACTCCGTGATGTAGACAAATGCTCCGCTTAGGCCAGAAATAGTCGCACGTTAGTTATATATATATAGGGTCTAGAAAGTAATAACGACTGTGTGTTCCAATATAGGTACTGGATCCTAGCAAACAGATGTTCGCGGGATGCGTTTTACTAGAAATAGATAATTGGTCATGTTGAAGTAACGTCAGTACAGACAAGTAAATTGTCGTATGTAAGATATATAGGCACGAAGTACACAAGTTCAATGTGAATTATGAACGTTTTTGTGTTCAATGGGAATGTTACCTTGGTAACCACGTTTTTTCAATTTGAAAGCCACGCACCATTTCGCTTATCCTGCGTGCTTTTAATTGTTCATATATTGATTATCCTATATTAGATCATGCTATGATAACAACAATATCTATGATTTATAAGAAAAAAAATATGTATTGTTTTTTTGGCACTCATATGTAAATAAGCCTCGTTTTCTATCTATAGAAGTAAAAAGAACCTAACTGAGTCCCTTTCACGTGACGTCACAGGGCGTGGGTTTATACAAAATATAACTACACTATAGTTCTATATATTTAATCACTGCAACCTTATTTTGGATTCAAAATTAGAATAATTTATACTCCAAGAATGTTTGATTTCTCCTTTTCTCTATTATGTTTAAATAAAAAGGCGCATATTAAAATATTTGATAGAGAAAAAGTAGTACTATGCTTTCAACCCATTCTTTCCAGCATACTGGAATATCATACAACAACATTGCCCACGCTGCAGGACTCTCAAGCATGGTGACCAGACTGCTGGTCTATAATGATTGATTAAAGGGAACTAACTCGTTTAATCTTACAACCGACTACGATGCGTTGATAGCATTATACCATATGGGCATCAGAACGTAGTTAAACTTGGTAATTTTGCTATTAATCGTTTGGTTATAATTTGAATAAAGTGTCAACAGAGAACGAGTTATACACAATGTCAGGTTGGGGTAGTCTATATAACAATAGGGTTACAATAGTATCTGTGTGACAAGGGGGTTACAATAGTATATGTGTGACAAGGGGGTTACAATAGTATATGTGTGACAAGGGGGTTACAATAGTATATGTGTGACAAGAGGGTTACATTAAACAATAGTCGGGTGGGGTGTCTCTGTGTGACAAGGGGTTACAATAGTATATGTGTGACAAGTTGGTTACAATAGTATATGTGTGACAAGTGGGTTATCTTAAACAATAGTCGGGTAGGGTGTATCTGTGTGACAAGGGGGTTACAATAGTATATGTGTGACAAGGGGGTTACAATAGTATATGTGTGACAAGGGGGTTACAATAGTATATGTGTGACAAGGGGGTTACATTAAACAATAGTCGGGTGGGGTGTATCTGTGTGACAAGGGGGTTACATTTGAAAAATTGTCGGGTGGGGTGTATCTGTGTGACAAGAGGTTACATTAAAAATAGTCGGGTGGGGTGTATCCATGTGACGAGAGGGTACCAATAGTCAGGTAGGGTGTATCTGTGTGACAAGGGGGTTACAATAGTCGGGTGGGGTGTTTTGTGTGGCAAGGGGGTTAAAATAGTCGGGTGGGATGTATTTTTGTGGCAAGGGGGTTACAATAGTCGGGTGGGGTATATCTGTGTGACAAGGGGGTTACAATAGTCGGGTGGGGTGTATCTGTTTGACAAGGGGGCTACAATAGTCGGGTGGGGTGTATCTGTGTGACAAGGGGGTTACAATAGTGGGTGAGGTGTATCTGTGTGACAAGGGGGTTACAATAGTCGGGTGGGGTGTATCTGTGTGACAAGGGGGTTAAAATAGTCGGGTGGGGTGTATCTGTGTGACAAGGGAGTTACAATAGTCGGGAGGGGTATATCTATATGACAAGGGGGTTACAATAGTGGGGTGAGGTGTATCTGTGTGACAAGGGGGTTACAATAGTCGGGTGGGGTGTATCTGTGTGACAAGGGGGTTACAATAGTCGGGTGGGGTGTATCTGTGTGACAAGGGGGTTACAATAGTCGGGTGGGGTGTATCTGTGTGACAAGGGGGTTACAATAGTGGGGTGGGGTGTATCTGTGTGACAAGGGGGTTACAATAGTGGGGTGTGGTGTATCTGTGTGACAAGGGGGTTACAATAGTGGGGTGTGGTGTATCTGTGTGACAAGGGGGTTACAATAGTCGGGTGGGGTGTATCTGTGTGACAAGGGGGTTACAATAGTGGGGTGTGGTGTATCTGTGTGACAAGGGGGTTACAATAGTGGGGTGGGGTGTATCTGTGTGACAAGGGGGTTACAATAGTGGGGTGTGGTGTATCTGTGTGACAAGGGGGTTACAATAGTGGGGTGGGGTGTATCTGTGTGACAAGGGGGTTACAATAGTCGGGTGGGGTGTATCTGTGTGACAAGGGGGTTACAATAGTCGGGTGGGGTGTATCTGTGTGACAAGGGGGTTACAATAGTCGGGTGGGGTGTATCTGTATGACAAGGGGGTTACAATAGTCGGGTGGGGTGTATCTGTGTGACAAGGGGGTTACAATAGTCGGGTGGGGTGTATCTGTGTGACAAGGGGGTTACAATAGTCGGGTGGGGTGTATCTATGTGACAAGGGAGTTACAATAGTCACGTAGGGTGTATCTATGTGACAAGGGAGGTACAATAGTCGGGTGTGGTGTATCTGTGTGACAAGACGGTAACAATAGTCGGGTGGGGTGTATCTGTGTGACAAGACGGTAACAATAGTGGGTGGGGAGTATCTGTGTGACAAGGGGGTTACAATAGTCGGGTGGGGTGTATCTGTGTGACAAGGGGGTTATAATAGTCGGGTGGGGTGTATCTGTGTGACAAGGGGTTACAATAGTCGGGTGGGATGTATCTGTGTGACAAGGGGTTACAATAGTCGGGTGGGGTGTATCTGTGTGACAAGGGAGTTATAGTAGTCGGGTGGGGTGTATCTATGTGACAAGGGGGTTACAATAGTCGGGTGGGGTGTATCTGTGTGACAAGGGATTACAATAGTCGGGTGGGATGTATCTGTGTGACAAGGGGTTACAATAGTCGGGTGGGGTGTATCTGTGTGACAAGGGAGTTATAGTAGTCGGGTGGGGTGTATCTGTGTGACAAGGGGGTTACAATAGTCGGGTGGGGTGTATCTATGTGACAAGGGGGTTACAATAGTCGGGTTGGGTGTTTATGTGTGACAAGGTGGTTAGAATACTCGGGTGGGGTGTATCTGTGTGAGAAAGGGGTGATACTATTTATACATGGATGTTTCTTGTTTTACGTGAGAACGGCAGTAGTTTAAAGACATCAGTAGTTCAACGGTTGCTGTCGTTGATACTTATTACGAAATTGGGAATAAAATATCGGATGAGGTTGTTGATGTTATAAAACGGATAGACATTTTACCCTTATTGCTCTAAATCGCATGCTACGGGCCTCTCGTATCACTATAGCGCGGGGCGATTAACCAACCATCCAAACAAACAAACATTGGAATGACTCAGGGGAGTGGTTTTGAGATTTGAAAAAAAAAAATTGTTTGCATCTGAAAGGTGGTAAATGGTGACATGAACTTGATAACAATGTACCCGGATGAGGACCGTGGCCAAACGAGCTGTTAAGGCGAGAGCTTGAAAAAAGCTGTGTTCCATTACTTTTAATAATTCTATTGGAATTTCAAGAAGAGATGAAAATAAATTATCATTTTAATTTAATGAAATGCCACTGATTTCATATAGATCATAACAAGGTGTGAACTGTCACTGGGGTCTAGGTATCATAGTATATTGTCTACGACAATGGCTAGTTAATTACTAAAACATCATTTTAACAATACAACGTGACATTTATGGAATTTGTTTCTGTCATAAAATCGTCGTAGCGTCGGTGAAGTGTGAACATTGCTCTCGAGAATGTCATTTCTATCGCATATGAATTCATGTTTAAGTCCTATAACCGAAAAGAATTCGCCCACTTCTGTCTATCTCGAGAAATATAAGTGTGAACGTCATTTCTGTTTTCATCAAATGAAAGTATCTGACTGACTTCGAGTTTCATGTGCTAGAGAGAATTATAAAAGGGTATATATGTGTAGATTTCCAAATTTGTCTATTGACACATTGTTTTTCCTGACGCATTGTATTTTACCTGTGCTTTTACTGTAGTAGGCCTATAGAGATTCATATAGAAATGTTGTCAAATTTTTAACTCAGGTTGTAAAATTAAGAAGCGTTTGTAGTCCATATACAATGTCTCGTAACAGTGATGTGTTTGAAACTAGAAGAGCTTTAAATAAATGAAAACCAGGTCGCTTTGCGAATAGGTCGTGACTTTTATTTTCACTAACCTCTACTCTATTTGCTATGTGGTTATATCCATCGATTTTGCTTATCATTATAGCTGTGTTTTAGTCATGTGTGTTAGTCTGGGAACTAAAACACCACTGTTTCATGGAATCAATCAGGCGAGTGGTGGGAGGAGCTTATTACCGGACATTCCGTCAGTTGCCAAGCGACACGAGAGGTGGGCGGAGCTTTTATTCTATGTTCAGACAGTTTCTCATTTGTTTTGGCATTCTCATGGTTTTCTGAGACAAATGATCTAAACGACACTCACTGGGATACACAAAAATGTTGAAGGCGTACATTGTCATCCTTGAAGAATATAGACGAGATTGACAGATGTCGAGTTCATTATTGCGACAAAAAATTCAGATGTTTTTACGCTCGGAATGAGGATGGTTTCTATGCTCAACATCACGTATTCGGACACGAAGCCAGAATAACATCAACGACACGTAATTTCACAATTCAAATCCCAGGCCATGCTGTTATCCTCCGATTTAAAAAAAAAACCGGAATGTGTATTGATCCACTTCATTTTGATGTATTGTCATCTTAACGACAGTTCGCAGTTAAAGGTGTTTTACAAACATTTTCGAGTCTGTATCGGTATAATAAAACGATTAAAGAACGGGATCAAGGGATATATAGCAAGTTTCTGGAAATAGACTTGGTCTCGGAAAACCAGAGATTTACAAAATACCCCAACCGCATAATTTAACTGTATACTTTTCAACGTATTTGATGCGCGTACATCGAGCGAGTTTTCCGATGACCTGAGCGCAAGCCAGTCTGAAGTTAAAGTGTTGTATCTTATCGCTTCCTACTCATTCATTTCCCCGTCGAGACAGAACATGTCGTTGCTGCAAATCGACTTCCATTCGGCGTTGTTTACTACAACTAAATAACTCCCAGTCGTATCCACTGAATACATTGCTTTGTCATCACTGCCCTCTTTAGACCGTCAGTTTTTGTTTGTTAGACAATAATTGAAGAGTATTTTCTTTTGACAGTAAAATAACACGACGCTTACATTGTTAATCCGGGAACATAACATAATGTGTGGGAAGAAAATCACGTCGTCTTCAAGTTGTATACCAGCATCTTAGCCAGATTGTTTCACTTCTAAGACCATGTTAGTGCTGCTAAAATTAATTTTCTTCTGATCCTCAAATATCAAACGTTTACAGACCTGAATTTTGGTTAAAACGTCCGACTGTTACCAATAAGCGCCCGAAAAACTCATCTGCATGAAAGCACGCCGTATGGTAACAATTCATATTTTGGCTTCAGGAAAACTCAAATTCATGATTTATTGTTATTTTCTGATAACGGATGATTATATATTACGTCATACAGTTTCTATGTACTACTAATATACTTTTTAGACTGATTAAAAGAAATCTGTTGATCGTATCTAATTATGAACCGAAAACATCTAAATAATCGTCTTTCCCTTTTTGTTGTGTTCTTTAACGGAAACAAACATATCTTCATTTTGGTAATGACTTTCCAGTCTCACGAGCAGTACATTTGAGACAGATTTGATCTATATGATAGCAGCTGTTTATCTATCTACCTAATTTTAAGTCTTGTCTTCATTCGCACCTCGTTTTAAAAAAGGGTTTGCGGCTTTAAATAAACTCTCAGCATTAGACTTTCGACGAAAAAGAGATTTCAGCTCCCGTCTTAATTGTGATAACACTGACTAAATAAATAGATTCTGTGTGGCTGATTTTACATTTTGAAATACTGATGACCAGAGGTTATCTAGGATAGCGTAGTTTAACTTAAGGGATTGACGAAAAAATCGACAAGAATGAACAACACAGTTTAAGTACATTTCTAGTCACAGAGAATGACAGGATGGTAGGTTGGCACAAAGGTAACAACACATTTGCCTTTCACCTAGACGGCCGGGGTTCGATTCCCCGACAGGTCGTGAAAAAGATAGGGTTATCTGTCCGACCAGGTGGGTTTTCCCCGGGTACTCCGGTTTCCTCCCACAGTAAGACCCCTCGCGCGTTCCATCCGGGCCAACAAGCGTGATTGATATAAGATGGTACAACTTGTTTCGCAATTGTTGTAAAGTGAATAAGTATTCAGTAATAACAAGCAAAGAAGGGTTCTGCTTACATATAATGTTGAATGCTAATATCTTTAAGTCCATCGTCTTTCTGCAAGAACGTAACGTCATCACCACTTTCCTTTCTACTCTTGCCGTTGTTTTAAGCGCATGCTGTGCAGTGCGACATTGTTACCGTTGACTCTAACTTCATGATTCTCCGACAGAACTTCAAATAAACGCTACACGTACGTAGGGGTCACTGTTATATCTTCGACAAGCTGTAGCGTTAGGTACGAGACATAAAAACGTCTAATGGTGGTATATTGGTAGTCTATTGGTAGTCTATTGGTAGTCTATTGGTAGTCTATTGATAGTCTATTGGTAGTCTATTGGTAGTCTATTCATAGTATATTGGTAGTCTATTGGTGGTATATAGGTGGTAGATTGGTAGTCTATTGGTAGTCTATTGATAGTATATTGGTAGTCTATTGATAGTATATTGGTAGTCTATTGGTGGTATATAGGTGGTAGATTGGTAGTCTATTGGTAGTCTATTGATAGTATATTGGTAGTATATTGGTAGTATATTGGTATTATATTGGTAGTATATTGGTAGTATATTGGTCGTCTATTGGTAGTCTATTGATAGTATATTGGTAGTCTATTGATAGTATATTGGTAGTCTATTGGTGGTATATAGGTAGTCTATTGGTAGTCTATTGGTAGTCTATTGGTGGTATATTGGTATTATATTGGGTAGTCTATTGGTAGTCTATTGATAGTCTATTGGTATTATATTGGTAGTATATTGGTAGTCTATTGGTAGTCTATTGATAGTCTATTGGTATTATATTGGTAGTATATTGGTAGTCTATTGGTAGTCTATTGGTAGTCTATTGGTAGTCTATTGATAGTCTATTGGTATTATATTGGTAGTATATTGGTAGTCTATTGGTAGTCTATTGGTAGTCTATTGGTAGTCTATTGGGTATTGGTGTCTATTGGTGTAGTAGTCTATTGGTAGTCTATTGGAGTATTGGTAGTCTATTGGTAGTATATTGGTTGTCTATTGGTAGGTCTATGGTAGTTATTGGTAGTCTATTCATAGTCTATTGGTGGTGTATATTGGTGGTTATATTGGGGTAGATTGGTAGTCTATTGGTAGTCTATTGGTGTCTATTGGTAGTCTATTGGTAGTCTATTCATAGTTATATTGGTATCTATTGGTGGGATATAGGTAGTTATTGGGTAGGGTCTATTGGTAGTCTATTGGTGGTATATTGGTATTATATTGGTAGTATATTGGTAGTCTATTGGTGGTATATTGGTAGTCTATTGGTAGTCTATTGGTAGTCTATTGGTAGTCTATTGGTGGTCTATTGGTGGTATATTGGTAGTATATTGGTAGTCTATTGGTAGTATATTGGTAGTCTATTGGTGGTATATTGGTAGTATATTGGTAGTATATTGGTGGTATATTGGTAGTATATTGGTAGTATATTGGTAGTATATTGGTAGTCTATTGGTGGTATATTGGTAGTATATTGGTAGTCTATTGGTAGTCTATTGGTAGTATATTGGTAGTATATTGGTAGTATATTGGTAGTATATTGGTCGTCTATTGGTAGTCTATTGGTAGTATATTGGTAGTATATTGGTAGTATATTGGTAGTCTATTGGTGGTATATTGGTAGTATATTGGTAGTATATCGGTAGTATATTGGTAGTCTATTGGTAGTCTATTGGTAGTATATTGGTAGTCTATTGGTAGTCTATTGGTAGTCTATTGGTAGTATATTGGTAGCATAGTGGTAGTCTATTGGTAGTATATTGGTATTATATTGGTAGTATATTGGTAGTATATTGGTATTATATTGGTAGTATATTGCCCGCAAAAAGAACGATTATCCACACGGTAGTCTCTACTCCTGGTTAACGCTCAGCATTTTGGGATTGGGACGGCCGCTTCGCCCATTGTCAGTATTATATGATCAGGTGGAGTGTTCTGCTATATGCCTTCTTCAGTATTATGCTTCAATGAGCTTCATGTACATGCTTTCGAAGTTTCATACTTTACTCTACTCTTTCCCAACATATACACCATGAAAACTATACAAGGCACATGACACAAAGTGATGGTATAGTCTACATGCCGGTATTAATTCATATGTTCTTGTTTGTTTTTTTTACTTTGGATTTGTCGGCCTAATGTTTTAAATGTTAGTCAAGACAAACAAATAATATTTTTAATGGTCTTTTAATAGTTTTATAGTTGGTATAGATGTAAATATTCAAGTCTTGATAATATTCACATATTTACCAATACACTACCTATTTAAATGCGTATGAATTGTGGACTTAGCATATTATTTAAATTGAGTTATTTTATATTTAAAGAACTGAGTGAATATTGCGATAAATTTATTAATTTAATGTTGTTTTTACCCCAATGAGAACGAGACACTAAGGCCTGTGTACAGTCTAAAATTTCTCTCATTTTTTAAATGTTTCCTTTTTCGTTTCGGTTGATTACGTTTCGTTGCGTTTAATTTCCTTTCTTTTCGTTTGATTTTGTTTCGATTTGCTTTCGTTTTGCACTTTTCAGGTACACGTAAACTGCTATATATAGGCGATCAGGTGCCGTGATCGGGAGTTCGAGGCCCGGTCAGTGCACGAGTCATAAAGTTGTCTTCCTTCGTCATTATTGTTACTGTGATATATAATGTATCTTTCCCTGTTGTAAACGAATTTGCACTAATTGATCATATTTACATCTTCAATACTCCAGTGATAACGTTCGCTCTCTATCCCCTAGAATGTGACGTTGTATAATCAAAGGCAAAAACTCGCTAATTGAGTGATGTCAGGAAACAAAACCAATCATTTGAAGTTCAAAGCCAGTCTATACACGGTATGGCGGCCTAGATACTTGCTTGATGTACATCAAAGAACCAAACTAGCCTTTTTGTTTTATACACAAGATGTCGATGACTAAATTTCCTTTTTTGCCATGCCAGAGAGCAAACGTGAACACCTGCAGTATCGAAAATGTCATATCTATAATGGTCAGACGTCATGATGACATACGCCATGGTGACTGACACGGAGAATGATTCGGTTATGTATTGTTTTAGCGCTATAAAGTAATATAGGACGGTGTGCACAATCGGTGGACCACATAAACATACCTATTTTTTACAGTGCTATCACAATGAAATGTCACATCTGTACGTGGTAGCGTTACACCGCAAGGGGGATATAAGGAAAGAAAATTGTTTAGAAATAATTAAAAAGATAAGATTTAAAATTTAACCGTCTCTTACGAATCATGCAATACCAACAGCAGCTACAATCTAACGACCTTCAAAGCAGTATTGCTCACACAACGATTGCAGACACTCGACCTTGGTATAAACACCACCAATTCCTAAAATGTTCAACCTTAACAAAAAAAACTGTTGCTTCTCAGACGATTTTAAAAAAATGTATCAATTTTTCGCTGCAATAGCTAGACCTTTATCCACGCCCTATTTCTTTTTAAACAGTAATATATGTACAATAGAGTAACTAAAAGTAACGTTACGTTAACATCGACTTTCACTAGGGTGAAGGTACACTTTGATTCCAAAAGGATTCAATCAGTTTAACATACTTTTCCCCGGTGACTTATATAGTCAGCGTGCCTACTACATCACGATTACCAATGATAACATAGCGATTTAGTCTAAAGGGATGGATGTGGGAGACAAGGATCACGCAACTGCCAGTCAGTAAGTTCGTTAATTTAATCCCGATGAAGGTACCCTATAAAAAGCATGATAGAAAATGAGAGCAGTGTCATTAATCTCTTTTTTTGAAAACACTCTTCAAAGTTAGATGTCCCAGTGGGGTATGTGTCATCTTAAATTGCAATCCTGAATAACAGGATCGCGAGTATTGTTCATACCAGGTGATGTCGTGTTCTAAAATAAGGACAACGATAGGGAGGACGATTCAAGTTATACATAATTTGTACATCCTTGTCCACGAGTGACAAACAGACTCTTTAATAACGCGGTCACACTAAAATGTCATATAAATGGACATGTTCGTAGATCACCACACCCGGTCAAATAATACTGTATTGGTGAGGGGCTGACCAATTCTCAGCAAGATTTTTGGGGCAACGTCGAGTGTCAATGTGATGTCTCAGTCTTCGGGTCGCTCTACACCAATAACAAAAGTCCTGTATTGGAAATTAGGAAAGAAACTGATGAGGGGATAAAACAGAAAACACAGATACCAATGTTCGTTTTTTTTCAATAATGGCGATATACCTAAAATGAAACTGAAGGAACAACATTTGGGGACTAAGCAAGGAGCACACTCAGCGATACTGGACGTGGTAACTTCGCGCCAGAAGTCCTGCAATGAGTCATTTGCGTCATTCTCAAGATTTCATCCCAATGCAGACTGCACAAATATTAACGTTGTCTCACAATGACGTTAAACAAAAAATTATATATCTATAATTAATTTTTCTTTGTTTTCATGGTAAATACTCAAATGTGATTGGTCGAAATGGCGCGAAAAATGTGACGTCACAATACGACAATTGACGTTGCGTATTGATTTGAGAAAAAGAATCCCATTTAAAACCAGTAAAAATGTACATAAAACATGTTTTAAATTAGAAATCATTTTCAAAAATTTATCATAAGCGTTGATGTCAATTATTTTTTAGTTTCATCGGGGTATGAAACAAATTTTGTTTGCAAACTTCTGTAAGAATCCGCTACAAACGCGGATACAGTTTGCAAACAAAATTTGTTTCATACCCCGATGAAACTAAGAAAAAATGACATCAATGCTTAAATATCTTTTAATTATCATTATTATTATTATTTTCGTTTTTGAAGTTTTTTGTTTTGAAAAAGAGTCGAGTACCGTATTGAAGAGGGAGTTGATAATTAGGTAAACACGAAAAGAAACAAAAACAGAGGTAATCACAATCCATTTAATCATATTATGAAATATACAGCTGCCCACATTAAACACAAACACGTCAGCTGTGTTACACAGCTACAAGTGTATTATGCCCTGTTTAACACACTTGCGACAATGATTTTCTCGCCGATTAAAGACTGCAACACCGTATTCACACCTGGAACCACCGCGGCATATCGTGACGGAGATATCAACAATGATCGTGTAACATCAGTGCTCCTTACAACTGAAGACGAATACTCATATTAATCAGGAAATGTCAAAAGACTTAAATATAAACCGTATACGACTGGGTAGATTGGTAATAACTATCAACATAATAGTATTTATTACATTTTTACCAGTGAAATATCAAAAATTATTCATTCTATAAAAGTGATATTTTTCACTTGTGAAAAATATCATATTTATCACTAGTGAAAAATATCACTTTTGCTGATTTGACCAATCAAATTAATGATTAGAAAATACCAAAATAATTGACCAATCAGAAAGCCCGACATATATCTCAGCACCTGGACAGGGGGAACTACATTTTTTGTTTACAAATGATCGCTGTAGGCCTAGTTAGCATACGGGGTAGGTTTTTCGTTGATAAAAAATGTAATAAACAGAATATCTGACAGTGTCTTCAGTAATACCAAATATATTTCACTCGTGTGGCTAATATTTAGATATTTTTCACTCATGCTGCGCACTCGTGAAAAATATCAAAATATTAGCACCACTAGTGAAATATATTTGGTATTAATGAAAACACTGTTAGATATCCTCTATATCATATTAAAACATGTCGCGTTATAACAGACTCTCTTGTCACACAGCTGTCGGTGATGATAAGTCAAATAAGCTGTCTAAATCCGCCATCACCAGATACACAGGAATGACCCAACAGAACAAAGCATGTGGGGATGGTTAACAAAAGAGTTAGGGTTATCCTGTATGTCACGTCTCAATTCCTTTGAATAATGATACGGTGTAGGATATGCATATACACTTAACGATCTTTTGAAATTCAATATGGAAAATTATGAAATGCAATGATAAAGGCGTCTATATATTATAGACTATTGCGCTGCCTCATCAAGATTTTGAAATTTCTTTCTGCCAATTACGAGTTTCCATCGTAAACTCCGTAGTAACAATACTCTTTAGCAACACCGATGAGACCTAGAATGACGAAACAACTACATGATGCAATTAAATTTAATGTTGTCTACTTGATCTAATTATGAGTTTATGTTACAATGTGCTAATCTTGCGTGTCTTCTATACAATTCTTTAACCACAAGTACATTGTCTTTTGATACAGCTGTAAATCGATAAAAATGTTTTTTCGACCTCTGCACGTACTTGTGTTATAAGATGTATCAAGCTGGCTTCTTTAATATTGGAATAGACGGATCCATTGTTTACTGAGATGAGCGTGGTTGTGTAAGCTAACACAGGTGTTTGACCGATTTGACGTTGTATAGCTCACGCCACTCGTACGACTGACCTGGTCGGGACGGAAACCATAGAACTAGGTTTCCAGTTGAGCCCCGGTCGGATGGTGTGTATTTCTATATCTGACAGATTGAACTACAAGTGGATCAGCCAAATGATCCAATCACAAATAACAATTTAATGGATATTTGATGATCACTTTCACTCTATTTTCTAAATCTACCTCTCGAGTATTCGAGAGCGCATCAGTTGTATTCAGGCCCGGTATTATAGTGGTATTAATCACGAGTATCGACCCCCGAGGAAGGTTTCACGGACATCGCTTCTTGTGTATAACTATCGCTCAACTATCTTAATGAACTCATCCTTACTATCAAGACTATCGGCGTTTCCGCGATGGAATTGATGCGATTGTCTCAATGGCCAGTGTAGGTCAAGCTGACCTGTTGTAGATCCGTGAGATAATAAATACCTCATGTATTAAAGTATGCTCAAATGAAGTCTGGAGATAGTAACGATATGTTTTAACGATACCACGACATGTTAAGTTGTTCAGGGCAAAGTGGTAGCATAATATGACGTTTTACACTGTAATACAACTGTTTGGTCAACATTTTGATTTGGGTGGTAAACAAAGAAACCAAGAAACAAACAAAACGGAACAAAAACTAGGTACAAGTATTCAATTTCTTTTACAAACTAGCAAGTCTTTTCTCATGTATGATGTATGATTAATAAAGTGATTTTAAGGTGTGAATATCCGGTCAGCTTTTGAGCATACGGACACTTTTAAGCTTACGTTAAAGCAAATTATCAACCTCGTGACCTAGCTTCGTGACGTCATTACAAACTCAAGCTTACGTTAGAGTAAGCTATTTACCTTTGGCACACTTTCGTGACGTCATTGTTATTCGAGTTTATGTTAGAGCAAGCTATTTACCTTTGACACACTTTCAATGACGTCATGATGATTGACCTTACGTTAGAATAAGTTGCCATGGTGTCCCAGATGTAACGTTTCTTCGGATGGTTCTGATCAGCTTTTAAAATCTACTTTCAGGAAAATTTACTATAAAAGTATATTATTAATTTGTTGGAAGGGCATTCACCAATACAAAAATACATTGTTAGCGATTTTATTCTTACATTTTAGATACATGTAAATGTAAACATTTTAGAAGTAAAGATATACATAAATCCAGGGACAAAATTTTATCTACGTTATTGCTAATTAAAAAAAAGTAATGACTGTCGTTTGGCGTTTTCCCCCATCCAATATACCCGACTGTGTAGTTTGTTTGCTTCAGACAAGTATCATAAAATGCTGAAGAAAAAGCGATATACCATACCCAGGTTTACCTGATTATATCCTTAAAAGAAACATAAAAAAACTGTCGAGAATGCTTTGAACTACTACTACGTATTGTACTACATAGGCTAATTAATGAAATTACATGATTTTGCCAGTTCTGGTTTATCCCGTTTTGAGTGATATTTATAAAATTTACGACTTTAATGTTTTTTATAGACTTAATGTTAATAGCAAGCGTCATTTACCTCCGGCATGCATTTATTAAAATCAAACGCGAACACTATCGTTAATATCACACTAACATATGTAGTTAGTTTAAAGAATTCTGTGCCGTTATTCTCCCATCAAACACCTACCACTAACCCCAGACTGAAACACCTGGACACCTGGGCCAAATAATAAATCAATCCTCGCAGTGTAAACCAATAAACCGGAGAATGAACTGTAAGCCATCAGAGACAGATCTGCTCTAAGAATGATTATTAGAAAGTAAGAGATACACACGTTAAGATCTACTGATATTGGAGACAAACCAAAGACGAGAAATCATGAGCTGTGGGATGGCGATATCGTTACATCTCCCCTTTAACTCTGCCTGACCCTACACGCAGTAGATATATTCCTTTCCTTATCTCTAAACAACGATTGCTCTTTCGCCTTTTTTTTCATTCATTGATGCACAAAGGACATGGAGCGAAATTCTGCGTTATTTCCTAAATTCTTCTTGATTTGATAGTGATCCGTCAAGCAAACGACTTATAGGGGGTCGACGGTCGGTTATGTGTTTGATGTAAACACTTGGTCTTTACTTTTGTACTTTAACCATTTCATCTTTTATACTTATCTGTGTAAATCTTCAACGAAGTATCTTTTACGTTGAGACATACATGCATGTATGTTAAATAGATATAGCGCGATTCACCTTACATATTCGCCGGTAACACTTTAGAAACTATTTAATTTTTGTAACGTTAATTAAGAAATAATTAACGATGATTCGTGTATTGTTGCAGGATATACAACGAGGACGAGGATATTTTGCAATTAAATTAATAACGAAGGCCGCAGGCCTGAGTTACATGTATTAATTGAAATTGCAAAATATCCGAGTTCGACTTGTATATCCTGCAACAATACACGAGTCAAAGTTGATTATTTCTATTCTACCATGTACTGTTTAGTTCTGAGATCGACCTCTTTCTAATAGAAAAACAGTAAAGAAACCCCGAGAAAACCTTGTAATTTATTTCTTGAGTATTGCATAGCAAACATGGTAGAATAAACATTCTACCATGTTTGCTATGCAACGCCAGTTTTGATTGGTTTAAAACCATGTATTATTTTCCAATAACCCACGCTCGTGCCAATAATACACGGTAGTGAGTCACGGCTGTTACAATTTTATATATCTAATATTCACACATTTTATAAAAGATTACTAAAGCCGAGTGAGCTAATGGGTTAGTCTTTAAATAAATTTTTATCACGATGCGAGTTCGAATCCTACGGAGGCACCCCCTTTTATTTAAATTTTTTTTTATCCTTTTTTTATCAAAATCAATGCCATATGATAGATGCTCTTGATCGTAGTACTGTATTGCCTGTATATTTCATCAACAAATAATGCAATACTCCAGAAATAAATTACAAGGTTTTCTCGGGGTTTCTTTGCTTTTTTTCTATTAGAAAGAGGTCGATCTCAGAACTAAACAGTATATGTTAGAATAGAAATAATCAACTTTAACTCGTGTATTGTTGCAGGATATACAACTCGGACTCGGATATTTTGCAATTTTAATTAATAACTCAGGCCTGCGGCCTTCGTCATTAATTTAATTGCAAAATATCCTCGTCCTCGTTGTATATCCTGCAACAATACACGAATCCTCGTTAATTATTTCTTAAATGAACGAATGATTTGCTCTGCGTCGTTACTGAAATCAAATACGATTATACAATGTCAAAACGGAACCATATACATGCATTGTTGTGGTATGAATAAACGACTGGATTATAAAGGATTGCATATGTCTGGACATTTAGACAGTTACTAAGAAATAATGGAGACTTTGATCGAAAAGAAACCTCAGAAATAGAGCGGGATCTCCCGAGGGGAAGCGACACAAGCTTCCAGACGTTTAGACAATTTCATGTCTATCTACTGTGGACAAACGGCGCAATTGACGATCGATCAATTTGGTATCTTGATTGACAAACTCAACAGTTCAATACATTTCCACGTTCCCTATGTCTTCTTTTGAGATTATCGGCATTGCTTAATGCTGAACTACCAATCCAATTTTCTAGCCAATAGATTAATCCGACTGCCTTTTTATCTTCATGTTGACTTACGCTAAGCACATTCAGTGTGGCAACATCTAAGCTTAAGGAAGCTGGTGAGTATCACATGTAACTAAATCTAACGAAAAGAAATCTCTCTGGTCATCAAAACAGTAAGGCAATTCCAAATTAAAACATAATATCGGCATACATGCAACAGCGTATCTAGTTGCCTTCTAGCATTTTCCAATAATGAAGCGTTGCTGGTTAACCACAAACATTTGCAAGTGAGAGACTTGACCACACATTATACCACAATTACGTTAATTAAAGGATGAAATAGTGAGTATGATCGAATTTCTGGCTCCTCAATAGTGGAGTAGATCTTAAAAGCTATTTCGACAGACTTTTTTTTTACGTACTGATGACTTGTTGTTTTATAAGTGACTGATTCCGGAAAAACTTGTCATAACATAAAAAATCGCCTTGATAAGACCCTCAAATTTAAATGTTGATACATTATTGACGATTGAATGTAATTTGATAAAAAGAAGTTTTTGACCAAGTCGATTATGTACACCCTCAATGGCCTGGAATTAATTTTAAGTTAAAACTGATGATTTTAATTTTCTGATTGTTAAGTTGGATTTTCTAGATAGTAGCAGCACGTTAATTGTCATGGCTACGCTGGGATTTTCTTTAAATTGGATTTAGTATAATCTAGTCTTGGTTCTATTAATGCAATGATAGATTATGTTCTCTCCAATATTTTCATTAACTCTATGAAATCATATTGTTAAAACCACTGTTCAGGTTCTGATATAGAGAACGTGACATTAGATTTTGCCTAGAAAATAAATGGCGGGTGCGTCATGAACATAGCGTTAATAATTTCGGAACAAAAGGGTCTCCATATCAGTGTAAAGCTTGTTCATATGTTTTGCTCAAAATACAATTTCGCTTGCAAATCAGTATTTTCGTTACAGCTACATTTTAATTCATACATAATGATATTCTTGAACTAGAGAGCAATTACCATGTAATTATTTTCTTGTTCCAACCGGGTCCAATCGTCTAGTGCCATGGTACCTAATTAGCTATACCCGACAGAACTAAGATTAAAATAATATTATTATGAACATTTTCAACCTCCGTTACTACACTCTTGCTACTTGTTAGGACGACGACAACTTTTCCATTGACATTTTCCTGAAGAGCTTTTCAGTTTGGAGCATTCAGATTAACACGATATGACGACATTATTTATTAAGTATACATTAAGGGAATTAACATGTTTTCAGACTGAACCATTTAAATGTTGTTTTTCTCGCATATTGACGTCATTAAGTGGGAGGTGTCAGATATACGGTAATGCTGTTTACGATTAGAATTGCATTACCACAGTATGCTCCATATCTATCAAACCATATATATATACATATATTAACAGCTAATACGGATAAAGTCATTTTGTCACTGTGGGTCCTTGTATTTTACAGATGGAAACGTTTTATTTCCACAAAAAACGTGTTTGAAACTGATGACGATTTACAGGTTTGCGATAAATACCCAATACTAGTAATGCATAATACTGGTTCGCGCACTCTCTATCATTGATTACAAACGACTATTTTTTCCATTCTCCAGCGGCTCATATCATATCAAACATACATTGAGAAAAAAGTTGTTGAAGACTTTCAGATTTTCTTGTTCAGCTCTTTTGAATTGATTCGACCTTAGATGTTAATAGGACGTTAAACAAAATAACCAAACCAAATCGTCTAATCATAAGCCACACAACAAAAGATATCGACTTTTCTTAAACCGTAAGAACTCCTATTCCCTGATTACTACTACTTTCTAGCTTATGCTAGTCGAATGATTTGGTTTGAGATATATCAATTTGATTTCAAATTTGTGCTTTCCTATTGCGTATAATGAAATGAATCACCTAAACATTTGACAGATTTCCTACAATGTCGTAAGTACCTCTGTGACCCATATAGCAATTTCACAGTAAATTCAGATCCAAAAAATATATGTTAGTGAGGATTCAGTGTAGATAAACATTTTACCGTTTTGCATACTTTAAGACATTAAAAGGACACGCACACATACTTTCTCCCCTCTGTTACAGATTTTGCAGCCTAAGGAATATATAACGGAAAACGGAAATGCAAGTTACATGTTTCTCTGCCAACATAATCTTGTAAGCCGTTTGTCAGACTCCATGTTTGCGTCAACGGAAGTCGTGTAATATATCAGCACGTATCCTAGGCGTGCGTATCACACAGTTTACGTCAATGGGTATTCTAGTATTACACGTCATAGGGATAACAATAAAACCAAAATATATTCTCTCGGTATAAATAAAGAGTCATTTGCCTGTTTTGATAAAAATACAGAAAACGATTATGGATTCACGTATGTCTATGATTTACCATGGGATCCCAACTGGAACGCATTTGGAAACTTACAGTTCATTATGATTCCAAAACGACCAAATTAATGGACGCCAGGTACATAATGGCGGCACACGTGGCAACAAGCAACGCCATTTAAGTGATCTTCCTATCATGATATCTGCGTTTTCTTTTGTAAACCTCAAATATGTAGTTCAAGTGACAAATAGTGAAGAAGATATACCCCAAGCAAATTTTTCTTCTTTGTCGAAATGAAGGTCAGAGTGACTTACGTTTGATACATGACACATCGCTTACACCAAAAACAAAGTATGAAGTTCAAGTAAAAGTAGTGTAAGATATAGAATTCGAATATTTGTTTTCTTTTATGTTGCCAAAAACAAATAGGAAAATGTAGGTCAGAGTAACCTACTTTTATACATGGCACGTCGCTTTACCAAGGTGATGTGATGATTTATCCCCCGGATGTTATCGTTCTATCCACCCTAACGGTCACATAAAATACTACTGCTACCTCATCAAACGAGATGCCAAAGCTCTTTTGCATTACAATTAAACATAATGCAACAATCACTTACATTCCTCATTCACACTATGCTTAAATAAGAACGTATTATTTCTACCAACGATCCCCATCCAATGATTTGTAAGAAGAGACCGAATTTAGGATGTTTTCGTTTCCAACTTCTTGTTTTCAAATATCAAGATAATCTTTCGAAACGTTTTTGTATGGATTATGTCCCAGGACACCAAAGTCATTAAAATTGTACTTAATACCGATACGTGGATGTACTTCTAGTATACAACGAAACAAAATCCTCATTCCAGTGACAATATGATGAACCGGGGAGGAACATAATGAACATGTATATCAATTATCTAAGCCAAGTTCTTCCTATTGAAGCATACCTTACTATTGAACAAATATTGTGTCCTCCTTTATCCATAGGTCTGAATCAATCACGTTGACATCATGATGTGAAGGTTAGATATGTGTTCAACGTATTTGTATGAACAATGGTTAAATTAAGACAAACTACGTTTCCGTAACTACCGGTTGAGGTTATCGCAGATTAGACAACTCGACATGCACAGTAAAGGCAAAATGTTCGTTTCGCATTTATTTGAGTAAAATTGAGATAAACCAAAATAATTCCCAGGAGTAAGCTCGAGGGGAAGGCTGGCACTCCTATGAACACCATTATTTAAACGTCTTGACATCACATGTCAAATTACGCCTTTGTAAGGTCAGTGAATTGCCTGGATGGGAATTATTTCCCTAATGTAATTTTAAACATGTCCAGTAGAAAACAGTATCTACGTACTTCTGTCAACATGTTCCAATAACTGATGATGCGTGATATTAACAACATGTATTGTGCAAACGAACAGTGGCACTATATTATTATAATGTGACGGTGTATGAATATGATTGCTTTTATTGCACTGATTTTTCTTCACATCAACTTGCATTGAGAAATGTTTCTTACACGCCAGTTATCCCCGCGCATTAATTCTTGTAGCGATATAGCCTAGTGTATCCAATGTCAAACGTTCAAATCAACAAATGACGCCATAGAAATGTCATCTTATCCAGTCCTCATTCATAGCCAGTGCTTCATTGTCCTAGTCACAGACACCGTTTTATTTCTGATTTTTTATTCATACGAGATAAACTTTTAAAATGTTATGTGATGTTTGATGGAAATGCTTTATCAAATTTATTCTACTTTTTAAAGCCACCTCGCGGCTGCTTCCTTCTTGGTAACATTGTTAACATTAAAACAAGGTGAGCGCTTCTTGATATATCTTAAATGAAATACGAGTAAGCCTTTCCTTGTTTTGTATAGGATATAGACAGCTAACGTAGCTCTCCAAGGCTACCAATACCCAGTTTACTGCCTAAAAAGTATGTGAATTCATCACTTTGATTTGACTAGATTTGACTGTTTACGCACATACAATACCAGAATATCAAAATACAAACTGCCTTAGACACTTCCCCTCAAGGAAAAATACGCCCTGGAAACTGCAAGATAAGGAATAGTTATCTAAATCTATTAAAAACAAAGACTCGTTTCGATAACCCGGAGGCTGGTGACGGCGTCGAATTGTTTTAGAGCACGAACATCTATTATTTATACTTTTTTTGCAATTTTGAACGGCGCGATTAGATGAGAATTGCATTGAATAATAGATAAAAACTCGATTTCGAAGTTTATAATGTATATATCTTCTTTCCGGTCTGCGAGTAGATTAATAAGGGATGGGTTTAACACTTTCCAATTGTAAATATAATGCTACAGACGTAATACTACATAGCAGGTAGTATTCGTGGGGATTTAATTTCGCGATCATTAAATACCCCGTATTGCCGTGGTAACAGCAAAATGTAAGCAAGGCATGTATGAAATATAACAACGAACTAGATTAGCACCGTTAAATTACATAGTACGCATTCGATATAGTTCTACTGAACACATTTAATTTTGACCCCTCGTAGAGACCCAGACTACCATTTAGATGTGCAACGGCGTGTACCAAACATGTAGATTATGAAGCAGAAAATTGCATATATCTGAAACAAACAGGGGTCGATATGCTGAATCGGTTTCTGTGTGAACTACTAGGCGTGTTCTCAAAAAGGATCTATAAGTAGTTTAAAATGTTACTTCTCTTCATGTGTTTGGAGCGTGGATTCATGACAGATACCTGCCCATAATAACTTCTAGCAAAGAAGCAGCTGATGATTATTGACGTGGATATCACGAGGTGTATAATCAAGTAATTTTGCCTTCTCAGCACTTTAAATGATTCCTTATGATGTATATGGAGAAACGAATGTAGATAAGATATTTACATGCATCTAAACAAGAGAAATATTGTTGAGATAATGATAAAGATATAACGAAAGAGACAATGCCCTTGTTACTTGATAGCTCATCATAGCATAATCTTGAAAGAGATTGCGTCAATGATCGTTCTTGCAGTTAATAATAAACTGTCCTTCGTTAGCGGTGCCTGACAGTTTACGCCAAGAGGCGTTCCAATAATGCATGTAATAGAGCTAGCTGTAAAACCGAATTATAAGCATTCATTATAATTTTAGAATCAATGGAAATTGGAAATAGAAGTAAATGTTGGGGAATAATGACCTTAGTCTGTATATTTGGATCCATGAATCATCATAGGGTTGCAGCATACATGTGGTTGGAATTTAATCATTATTGAGACAACGACCGAGCGAACTCTGGGATACATCATGTGTTAAGTGTGTATGGAATAATATGCATTGTTAATGTGGACAAATCGCTTAAGTTCCTGATAAAGCTTGTGCTGCATACAGAATCGAAATATTTCAGATATTACTATAAATATTTTCTTTCCTAGAGAGTGATATCATGGTGGCATATTACATTTGGTATTGGTATTTTCCCTCCGCGGAGTAGATGATGAGGTGATAGGGGGATGGAAGGCGTCTATTACATAAAATGGTTTATTTACCACAGCTCTTTTACAGTATTCTTTATCGCATTTAAGGTTTCGTGTTTGTCGCTCACTGGACGACACCATCTGATAAGACCATGATTTATGCTATGCAATACTGTTGATGCATGAATTTGAATAAAAGTTACTTGCTATATTTTCTTTTATTTTCTGAATTTTGTCGAATCCGTTAAAATCAATCAAATCTCAATAACATATCTTTAGGTGAACACTTATGCAACGATTAGTTATGTTTCATTGATCAACTGTAATATCTGATTTGGAAATAGCGGACTTCTCTCATAATTCATATTAACGATCAATAAAATTCCCAATGAAAGTACAGGTGCGTGGGTGTTTAGACAGCACGCGCTTTCGGGTTTAATATGTTTGTGTTTCCATGCCGTGAGTATACCCCCTGTTGGTACAGACATCACGATATCAGTAATGTCGTCATTGTCTCATCAGGTGCCAAAAACCTCGCAGATTTGTCAAATTCTGCGCGTAACTGTCACAAAAGAGGTAGAATTGTTATTGCTATTTCCCTAGTCTTTAGGAATATTTTTAATAATGCTGCATGTTTGACACTGATAAAGTATTGTCCTGCCGGATACAGAATCCAGATTCTTGAAGTCTGTAGCGTTGGTATGGTGTCTTCTAAGTTGACGACTTACTGTAGGTGATCTTTAAGGTAATACAGTAAACGTATTTATTTTGGGACTTACCGAATTTTCAAAGAAGCTCGAAAAGGAATTTGCGTACCTGTAATACATGTTGTAGTCACCAAAATACAAAAAACAATCAAAATATAAAATAAGAACAAAACTATAATTGTAATCTTCCTCACATTTTACATTTTATGTTTGAGAATATGAGTTAGAGAGCAAGAGAGGTTTTGCAGATGGAACAGAGCTCGCTTACCCTTCCGGAGCGCTTAGTCTTATTTTACTTGTTCTTTTCAAGAGCCTCATTGAGTGTTTTATTTGGTCACATTTTTATTTGGCGGGATACATTTTGATTTATCATGATTTGTTATGTTTGGCGTTAAAAGTACAATCCCTTCGAACGTAGATAGATCACACGAACACTTGATATCAACACAACCAGAAAACAGAAACCTGAACGAAAAGGTGAAGCACAGATACGTAATATTGTAACTAGAGGGATACAGGGATAAAATAGGTTTAACGCGCCATTCTACTAATTTAGTTTGTTAGTGTTTTTACGTTCTATTAACATAACAACGTAGATACGGCTGAAAACAAGTGATAGGGCCACGTACTGACGTTATTATTGTGTCACAACATACAAACAAAAAATGTACCTCGCAATCGAAAATCAGTCATCATGAGGATAACAACTTTTTTAGGGAAGTTGAGGAACCTTGTGTTGAAAAGTCTATACAACCTATTAACAGAGTTTATCTATCTAGGTATTCTGACACATATAGATCGAAGAGTAGCGAATCCGCGTTGGCATGAAAATTCCGAAGGCACGAGAGACTGAGAATACTGAGAATTTAAAACTGCAGCAAACTCATAATCCTGCTTTTCAAAACAGATACAAACTGATATATATATATATATGTTAAATAATTAAGCCAGGGTTATTTACGCTGTCGCATGTCATGTCGCGGAGGTTAATGTTTAGAACACAAACATGTTTCATGAATAATTATAAAAAAAATATTCATGAGCAGAATGACGCAAAATATAAAATAATTTCAAACCCAGGTATAAGCAACCGACAGAAACACATCTCGATATACATGTAGTTTTATTTAAAGGATGTTTTCAAACAATACACGAATCGTTGAAATTTCATTGTATAGAAACTTCATAGAGACTTCAGAACATATTTGAAGCTCACATGCATGAATAACAATATTAAATGACTGCTTTAAAAGGAACGTGTAAGGAACTCAGCATTCCATGACAAACTTCAATATTGAAATGCTTCACATCGGCAAAGAGGATGATGATGGCACAAATGCCCGTTGCACACGAAACATCGGTTTGTTTTTAGCAATGCCATACAGCAGCGTGGAAAATGGACCATATATATGACATATAAATCGATCCCATATTAGATACAGTTATTAATTTACCTAGATACATTCACTGTCACGACATTCTTATTTATAATTTGCACATCTTGACCTATACAGTAGACTGTAAAAGTACAAAGCATGTGACATAGATTGCAGTAACCGTATATTTTCGCTGTGTTATTTCCGTGAATCCACAAGGTCATACACCGCAAGGCGATTAGGGACAACGAATTGTTGACAATGTGAAGGGAAAGCAGACGGAAAAGAACGACACGGAAGACAATACCCGATTCTTTAAGTGCCTTTTAGTCGCCTTCAATGATCAACAGGCAACATCCAGTGGAATACAGCGGTTCGTATTATTGGGGTCTCTAACAACAAAGGCATTAGAGAAACAATTCTCAACCCTGCAAGGGGGTCGGGTGGGTGGATAGGGGCATTTAGTCGTTTCTCACGACATGTAGTTTTTCTTCGCTACGGCACGGGTTAATAAACCCTACATTAGAAAATGAAATATCTGTTGCTGTTATTTCGATGTTTCAAAATATCGGACCATTTGATTCATACTAGCTTCAATGTAATAAACTACTGTCAACAAGCAGTTTGATGAATGGTCTGATGTACCATAGTTCCTATACTTGTATAATGCATCAATATTTAACACTGTTTTTACTCATTTAAGTTTAGTGATAATAAACTGCTGTTATCATCATCTCCTGCTATTCTTTATCGATTTTGTTTTTAGGGTATGTTAAACATAGATATAGAATATTACAGATATATAATTATAAGTAAGATAAGTTATACGCTATGCGTGTTCTTTCCTGTTCCCTACTTTTTTTGTTTCGGTGATTGGTAGAGTCCCTGCTGGGTAACTCTTAAGTTTCCGTTCAGTTTTAATGGACGGAACGTGTTGTGTTGGTATATGACGTGCTCTATCATATAAATTCCCTGCTGTGTTTCGGTATCTAATTGTTGTTGTGCTAGTTTTCTTTAATGATTTGCGATAAACAGTAAAAATGTAAAAAAAAAAAACAACCCAAAAAACAAAAATGAAATGGCGATAAATATCACATTTGATTAAAATATTTCAACGATATATCACAAATGATAAAAAAAGATGGCATACATTTCAAGGCGTCGAACAAATGCTTACATAATTTGTAAACGGTAGGATTGGTCTAGTAACGCTAAATTATACGAACAGAAAGGGAAAATAAAACGAACATAACGTCTACCGTGTACAATTAAACTTAGCTCACAATATCTTAGTATACAAAAGTAAGCAAGGTGAACCAAAATATAAACATAAAGCTGTGATGAGCATGGCCTTGTGGTAATTTACAAGCTTATGACTCGTGTTTTATGGAGGCATTGACTTCAGCGAAATAGCGTCTATCTACAAACTTTCGTCTTTAATTAGTCTGTCTAGCATATAACAACCAATTTATTCGTCTGTATTGTATTATGCACGTAAGTTGACCCGAAGTCTTAATACAATGGAATTAAGTGTTTTGGCCTTGTACACAGTAGAGTTTAGTTGAAAAGCGAGGCCAATTTCAGTATCTATAAAGAAATCTATCAATACACATATAACTTGTATCAAGGTTGCTTAGTTAGGAATACAAATACCTAGTTAAAGAACAAAACATCATTCTACAATTAGATTACTTTATAATATTTACCTAAAATAAAACAAAATAAAGCTACTGTCAGTGTTAAAATTAGATGCTGATTTAAAACAATCAAGTATCATTCTTGAGTGTCAACTGTCAACTTTAGGTATTTTATGTTGCAGTTGAATGTTTCTGTTTCTGAACCAAAACATACGGCTTTAAAGGTGGAACTAAAGGCCATGTTTTCAACAGACCCCGCATCTTAGACAGGTGGTCATGAAATGGGTTAATAACCGAGGCAACTGTTCAGTATTAATATTGTTAGCAATACGCTAGGCCTGTCTTCATCCTGTTCATAACTTTATAGCATGATGATTGATAGAGTTAACTCCCCGTAGTGAAACTCTTCAGTTTCTGTTTGGATTCATAAAAGAGGTGTTGCAGCATTAAGTGATGATATATGACGTGTTCTGTTCCGACAGCTTCCTGCCGCGTCTCGGTACCGTTACACCAATCTAAGTTCGAGATAACTTCCAGTACAATTTATTCACTTCAGGGGCGGCGGGAGCAGATCGGCAAATGGGTGGTAAACCTGTCGTTCTTCAAAAAGTTTGTAATAGAATTATCCGAAACAAAACTCATTTCGACAAATTTTCGATATAGATATTCAAACGTGTTGATTTGATTTGAAAATATTTTATTGTTATAAACAAAAGGATCGGGCACAAGTTATTACAACTTAGAAAAAGCCCTCTCCACTCTCAAACGTGTTCCGAATACCATACCTTTTTTGTAATCAAGTAATTCAAAAACAAATAACATCGACTGAGTTTTACGCTTGAACAATCGGGGTCTATTTTACATTAACAAAATACAGGGGAATAGCTCATCGGGCAATGACAATCTCGGGTAAAGGTCCGTGCTGAGTGGTCGATCCCTATTCCGGGCGGTTTCTGCTTCTGATGGAAGTTGGTATGATAGAGCATCTTGTACTGTTGCGGTTGTGTTGTAAGACAGTACACTTTACGTCAATTGCTTGAAACAGCATGTTATTCAGCGAGGTAACCATCAACTATTACAAGGATATTCTGCTTTGAAATGACTCTGGCTGATAAGCCGATAAAACCAAGCCAGAAACAAAATGGCGAGCGTACTAAAACTGTCTGACCTGGTTATACAGTGTCCGTTCTGTTAAGAATAAGGAGGATGGTTATCTAATAGAGACCCTGCAAAAATGAATGGTTGTTAAGGAAACAATCATCCGCCCACGGAATGATGATGTCACTGAAACATGGGCTTCCTGACCTAGAAAATATCGGTCTCCACACCCAGCGGTAGCGGCAATAGTCAACACAGGTTAGAGTTTTAGACATCTGCCGGCTTCTAGGAAATGCGCTAGTTCCGCTCTTCCTAATTGACTTCCGGTTTTTCACTCGACCTCGGTCTGGCCATTATATGCCATGTTACTCTCACATTCAGTTGAATTCGAGTGCCCGTTGCCTACAATTACAGACAGTGTGAATATCAATGGCAACGCCCTTCGCCACCGTAGGGAGGTGTCGTTTCCAAGTGACGTTCATATTCTTTAAAATTGAAATCAGATTTAGTTCAAAGCTTAAACAGGTCCTAACTTTTAGCATAGAAGTTGACTCGACTTACATATAATTGGGATCAGCCAATCAGGAGAAAGCTTATAAGACTAGGGAGTGTTTCCATATATAAACATTGAAAACCAAGCTTAAGAAATATCAATAACATAATGAGTTCCTCAATTAAACCGTTATTACGGGCTTACACTACTTGACCTTGATCGCTCTATTTCTCTTACCTATGACACTTATTGGTGCGCATGTTTACATATAGACGCTGACCGACTATTTCAAACAATTTTCTACGGCGTTGGAAACAATTCAAAATCTGACAAAATGGTACGTGTAGGGTATCGTAATACCGTTTTCTTCTCATACGTTACTCCTAGCCATAACTCATCGGCGACACCTCGCGGTATCTTCCCTTTCAAAACTTCAGTGAATCACATCTCTTCGGCAGCATTAAGTCGCCCGATAGGATCTCCTATCTTAAGACGATCAGGCCTGGGATATTTAGGTTAATTTATGAGATATTTTACCAACCTAGATTCTAAGGTAATGGAAATTGTTTGTACCATTGAGCAAAGTTTTGAGATTTCATACAGAAATGCAGCAACATTTCAAACATCCATATCGATTATCTGTTTAGCGGCGCATACATGCAAAACATATGTAAGGAATTCTTTGTGTAAATTGCTGCACTTTCACTGATCATTCAGCTGTTATATATTTATCTGGAAATAAAAGTGCTTACTTGAGCTATTATGCACAGCATATACAAATTATACATATTCATTATTTGAATATAATCATCAACAAATATATAATACAACCTCGAACATACATATCATCTATCCAATATATGTAAATGCATTGTGTATCTACCTATTGTGTATCTAACGGATCCATGGGATTAAAAGCAAACGCTTATTTACGACATTACGAATTGTACAATATTTCCGGTACAATTACAAATGTACATATAATGCCGGTTACAAATATATTTTGCTTTAGAATTCGAAATTATATGATACATATCCATTAGAATTATATAACAAATGATTTGAATGGTGTATTTCATTATTAGACAGCATATATCATATACTCATTACAATTGTAAAAAAAACAATGTTCTGAATGGTTTACATCATTATATCCTCATTTAAAATCATATATATATTTGTTCTGGATGGTTCATAATGTATATCATTATTCTACAGTACATAATTCTTTGAAAGTAAACTGTTCATTCACGTGTGAATTATTCTGTTTTATTATTCGTAATTGTTAGGCACGTTCAGATGAAAAGATATCGTTACCTATTATTACATCAAACCTCCGTCAGTGTTTTAGTCTTCTATGATAGTCAGACATTTCATTGTACTGGCAAACTGGTACTGACGCTACAAGGTAACAGCGTCGAGATGCGCGAGATAATTCGCGCACTAAGTTGCCTAGCTTCTCATACAATACACTACCGATAGGGTATCGCAGTCGCGTGCGCCAGTCACTGTACGTGAAGCGCGAGATGAACGGATGCTGGAGTGGTTACCTGGCGGTTTAAAGGGTCCCCTCATATAGTATCAGTAGGCTAACAGACTGCGGCTGCGACATGAGTATAGTACCGAGTCAGACGACTGGCGTACCAACATGCGGTGTTATAACAACGGTGTGATTTTCAGATTTAACATCATCAATGGCAAGGCGCGTGAGTGGACAGTGTGGTCACATGTACTGACCGACATCGATCTGTTATGGTCATTACGACCAACACATTCCGCTACTAATAGTTTAGACGGTTCTTTGGACAATGGATGGACGATACAACACAACGGCCATCAATTCATTATCTCGGAATAATTCACAAGGGAAAACAGAAGATTCTAATTTGAATTTAACGAAGGATTCAATAGTTGGATTGACTTCACTGTACGCCGCCACCACGTTGTTGTCAGTTGTCGGAAATGCTCTGGCGGTTATTGTGTTCGCACGGGGAAAACGTTCCCGGACAGACTTACGTCCGTTTCTCATCAACTTGGCAGTAGCCGATTTGCTCATGGCCATATTCTGTATGCCATTTACTTTTGCGGATGCTATTTTCCAAACATGGATATTTTCAGCACCTATGTGTCCGATCGTCCTGTTTGTCCAAATACTGTCCGTAGCATCAAGTGTTTTTACAAACATGGCTATAGGTATAGATCGATTCCTAGTCGTTACGTTTCCTTTACGTTTACGGTTCACGCAAAAACGTGCGAAATACGTGTTGTCAATGATATGGATAGCGTCGATCGGTTTGGCGTCTGTTCAGTTGGGAGTAGCTCGTGGCCACTACATAGGTCAACAGACCCTGATATGTAACGAGGTATGGCCGTCGCCTGACTCCCGACGGATCTACACCATCTTCGTACTCTTATTTACTTACGTCATTCCTCTCATCATACTTGCCGTCACGTACTCCATTGTGGGAATTTTACTCTGGAAAAGAACTTCCCCCGGAAACAGTGATCACTTCCGGGATTTTCTACAATGGCGGTCAAAAATCAAGGTAATGAAAACAATGAAATAAAGTCTGTCATCTCCCACACCTATGCTACAAACCGATAAATAAAATAGACAATACTGTATGTTTGTTAAAAGTAAAATTATTCAAATTTTAATACCATTAACATTAGCATTAGCTTAATTAATTAGTTATTTAATGAAATTTGCTGACAGCGGTACACATGCCATTCGGTACATTTTTCCCCGACAGATTTCATTGACGAAACAATAAAAACACGGTTTTATTGTATAAAATACTATCACTTTTATTCAATACTGTATATTGATGATAAACAACGATAAGGTGTAAGTGTGTAATTAAATGTGCAATGACTCCCCTAGCCTTCAATTACATATAAATACCATAACAAGGTATTATAACCTAAACATTAAGCTTACAATCAGACTACAGAATATCCCCAAGGAAAGCAGCATGAAATACACGTCACTTTATCTTATATACTTAGCTTTATCTTCATTCTGTGTAATTGAGTGTTTTAAACCATGACCGATCTGTACCAGAAAGCTCCCACGGAATCATTCATGTCAAACGTCTGGTAAATACCTACCATTATACATATGTTTCGTTATCGTTCGGTTCCTGGATTTTTAATGTATAAGTGAGTAAACAATTGAAGTCTAACTTGGTGTTTATAATCAATGCTATTACATATCGATTAAATTAAGCCATGTGTATAGGTATAGTAAATAGATTTAATGCAGAATTCGTATAGGGTTATTGAAAAGACTAATATCCTATCTTCGCATTAGTTTACGTTAAGATGTAGATATGCTGTCAATGCTTTAATTTGCGCTGTGAAATGATTTGAATTGTGAAATTTGAGGATAAATGTTTAATCTGTTATTTTCCCCTTCACTTTGGCTTAAATATATTGCTAATGCTTCGTCCCCCAAAATGATTAAAAAATATCATTATTTTTAGGATACAAATTAAGTCTCCGAATATCACTTCATAATATGAAAGATTGATTTTGAATTCTCAGTAATATGTACCGATTTAAGGTATATGGCGAATTTAGTTCCAAACGGGTAACATCACGACGGGAGGGTGTGGTACACGAAACCATTATCTTTGTAATAATAATGGTCATTGTATTGTGCACGTTATCAGTATCGTTTGTTGTTGTTTATTTTTCTATATCAAGGCAAAGTCAATGTTTTGCTGTCAAAATTGACATGTATATTGCTATACATATATATATATCTGTATCCTTGAACTGTTGCAATAATATTTGGCATTTATTATAGGAATTCTTATATCATACTTTATAACATGAAACACTCGTTGTGTATAAACTGTTGTTGTTTTTTTGTTGCCATTGACGCAGTAATATAAGTACAATCAATATTGATGAACGTGTTATTATAATATTATTGTTGGATGGCCTAACCATGACAGTTGAGCCCACGAAATAATCTGAAATCTCTTATCCACGAAAGAAAGTACACAAGGACATTTCATAGTATACAGTATGACTTTATCACTCAACATGTTTTGGTAATGGTGCACTCTTGCTGTATTGAAAAGGTATGATAATTATACATGCTCAGGTATCAGCTATTCCTACCAGACAGCTACAGAAAACGATAGAACAGCTTTGTATTGTTGCCATCCGTTTTCATTTGTCACATGATTTGTTGCTTTAAATTTTCTTTCAGATTGAAATAAACAGCTGCCTATCATCCCCGATCAAAAAACCATTAATGATGTATATATCAATATTATTTTACGAGTGTTATATATCTGTTTGATATTCATGGACAACCATTTATTGATCTCAAAAACTGTTTAACTTCGCAACAACGAACTCTGATAATGGGCCCAACTCGGAGTAAAAGAAAAATAGTTCCGACAGTAAAAAATATGTATAAACATATAACTTGTTACTTCAAATACTCAAGGCATCTCGGAGATTTGTGATGCATCAGAGTTTTCTTCAAATATTTAACATGTGCATGCATTGGACGTTGGACAAAACCATTTATAATTGAAAAAAAAAACTAAACTTGCCTTAAATTGCTCATATAATGTATGACTCTTTATTTTTTAAATTTCTGTATTGAATAAACAACAGCATCAATCATAAGGGAAGGGTTCTATATAGCTGTTTCTGTTTTATAGATAAATCAATTCAACATTACCCTAACAACTAATTCAGAAATTGATGCCATGGAAGCAAACAGAATATTTTATTAGCAGGACTTCAAAATTCAGAAAAAAAAATCAAAACAATATATTACCTTATATTTGTTTAGTTTCAGGCATGTGTTATTGAAACCCGACGTCAATATTTCCGACAACCATGTTTTCCAATCTATCTCATCTAGTTTCTGGACAACAAAACTGATTCAAGTAATTATCAGAACACCAAGAATGATACATGATCAACTTAACATCATACTCCTTTTCTTTCTGAATTCGTGCTCGCAAATATTGATACTATTGATTATGCATTTAGAATTCAAGGATATATTCACAATGAAATTGTATATCTAACTAAAACAAATAAAGTTTTAGTCATAGACAAGGCGTATATGATATAGAGACGCTAACGCTCTGTTACTGCCCTGTTGAGTTAGTGTGTTTTTAAGTTTAATGACATTATTTTGTCTGGGTTTCATAGAAATTGGTTTATCTTTTTGCGATATGTTTTCGTAATAATCATATTAGACTACCCACTAACGGTATGCCAAGTTCTGTTTTGCTGCAATATTTGGTTACAGTTTATCTCATTACCACACAGACAGGTAATCCATTTGATGCAAGGCTATTAATAAAAACATATCGTCAAGTTGAAAATTATGTTTTAACATTTGTTTATATTTTCGTGTCTTCTCTACATCCAAAATGATGGTTATTTTACATTTGAGGGATACGATTCGGGGTAGAATTGCATATTACAATACTCATTTATCCTATAGAAAAAAAATGTGTATTATATCAGCAATAGCCCAATTGGAATATGGTGATGTTCACATTGTACAGCGGAAATATTTAAGTCGATGCGATATACGATATGGAGATACAAGAACAATGTACAACATCTTGTTTCCATACCTATACTAAGACTCGATACAGGACGCGAGTGCTTGTACAAGTGAGATTGCACAATCCATGACCGCGATGATAACACACAATATGTGTGGCCGATACCAGGGCAGATGTATTCGGGAACTGATCAAACTTCTTTATCCTTGGGCACAAATCTGTTTTAACTGAAGATCACAATTAAATTGAAAATATTTTTGTTTTTAGGTATATGGTAAACAAAACTGATCCGGTTTATTTATTTGTTGTTTGTTTTATAAATCTTCGTATGGAACTTGTTTTCTAGTGAGAAACATTGACACTCGCGCGCAAAAAAAAAAAAAAAAAAAAGAAGAAATCTCAAGAGACAAAGCTAATGGCGTACTCTCAGTACAGTAGAAGAAGTCACCCCAGATGTAGTGATTTAATTTTTTTTAAATGGCATTAAAATGGTTTGGCTATAACGACGATCATTATAATGGAAAACTGGTATCATCATAATGAAAAACATATAGCATTATTATGGAAAACGTATATCATTATAATGGAAAACTTATATCATTATAATGGAAAACGTAAATCATCATATTGGAAAACGCATATCATTAAAGTAGAAAAACACATATATATATTGGAAAACGTATATTTATAATGGAAACCGTATATCGTCATAATGGAAAATGTATAATCATAATAGAAAACGTATATCATGAGTTGGCATGGTTAGATTTTTCCGAATATAAGTTCATGAGCACAAAATTATACTGTTCAGCATTACTAGATTCGACACGTAATATACACACATACCCTCAGGGGATATAGGGATCAAATTACAAAATAAATGCACAAGGATTCACGAAAGTGGCCCTTCAACGTCAATTATAGGGTGCGAGAGTGCCGTACTCCCTCAGCTATCGTATACTGTCTTCGGTTTATGTTTTATAGGCGTGTGGTTAAGTAATACGTGACATCTGAAGAGAAATGCATCTAACGTGTCCAGCACATTGATCCCTCTTCCTCCGTCAATTATATTCCATAGTATATGGTCCGTTGGGGTTGGTATAGGAATGGCGGCACGGGAAACCGACAGGCAGACATACCGACATGTCGTGCGATTTATCGTACATTGATTGTAATAACTCAAATCTAAGCTTAACACAAAAGCTTGTTTGACGTTTAGGCATACATATTCATTGCAGGTGTTATATCACTGGCTCGGTGCCACCTGTGTGGGAAAGATTTATATTTCTATTCCTAGAGAAATGCTATCAATGTCCGGGAATGAACAAAGCTGATGTTATAAAACAACAGACTGTACTCTAAATATATTCGGATTGCATGTACCGTTCACCTGAATACATACATTTCCTTATCTGTATAATCCTTTGTCTGACATGCTCTGTCTGCAGTAAACCATGACAACACAAACGGTAACATGAATCTTGTTTTGTTTTCTATTCAACGCATATGAAAAACATTACAATAGAAAATGCCAACAGGAAATACAACAAATTCCTTTGAGGGTCGTTGGATGTATGATCGTATAAAACGTTAGATACCGTAACTGACAGAGGGAACTAATGTAAACAAATCTTTAGAAATCTTTGCTAGGACATTTAAATGAAATGTTTCGCCATTGTGGGAGGAATTCATGATTATAGGGACTGCAGTCGGTCGAAAAAATTGATATGAAATTCGCTTTTTCGCATTTTTTTTTTTACACCCCCCAACATTTTAATAAATAAAAACTGAAAATGGCACTAATCAGTAATCAACCACCATGATATGAAGATGTATGGAAGTTACAATGTACTATGAAATGGTTCTGATGTACTTGAAACAAAAGGATTTTTGTCTTGGAAATCGAGGAGTATTATTTATTCCTAAATTAGAGTAGTATCTTATGAGGCAGCTAAAAGTGACCCTTCTGCATAATGAGTGGTTGGACTGTCTGTCCTTGCTTCTATTGACAGAACAATGAATAGGCTAAAGTAATTTGTCGGCCCCATCGTAACACCTGGAATATACATTCCTCCGTTTTACTTTCACTTCTTGATGCCACCTGGTCGCATATGACGGTGATTATTGTGACGCTAAAAACTGTAAATTGCAATTAATAATCGTCTTGTTCGACCTCTATCATTTCAAGGGTTTCCATCTCTATCACTATTTCACTCATATTCGCTTGAATATTGGCATTCTCTGATTTTTAAACATTCTCCGCAGTTTCTGTCTCAGCATCTGATGCCCTTTCCGTACCAGCTATCTGATTATAAAGTCTCGCAGCCTTTTAGTCGATGCATCTGATAATTAAACTCTCGATGTCTGTAACTTGTTAATGATCTGTATCAACCATCAACCGTCATACAAACAGGAAGTCCACAGTTTTATCGCATCACGCAGGTTATATGACCTGATCAGCACTGTTAAATCGCAACATATTGTCTTTATTTGCTGTTGCAGATCTCACTCATATATTGTTCACAGCTTTTTACACTTATGGCAAAGTCTACTCGTCTATTTCCTAATTCGTACTGTATAAAAGTTTATAGCTAATGGTATAATTAAAGCACTTCAGATCATACACGGAGCTATTTTATCTTCGTATTGCTAATACAACGTACAAGAACGCCACCATGTAAAATTATTCTTTTCTGAAGGAACTTTCCGAATGTCTTGGTTTTTGTATGTACCACTGGTTGTATCAAGATACTGACCAATAAGAGCTTTTCTCACATCAACTCTAAAAAATGATAATGAATCTCCTATATATTTTACGTAATTTGGTAGATAATATGAAAGTGTTTCCACCAATCACAGAATGACATGGGCGAATGGTATATTTATTATGACATAATTATTATTATCACTCCTTGGCTCGCAATGATTTCACAGCTCACATGACTTAAAAGTAACGTTCGTTCCTCTATAAACTTAAGATTTCATACCAAGATGAACCTTATCCCGTATTTGTTTTTTTTTAATTGTTTTTTTTTTTTTTTTTTAAACCTAGGGCCAGATTACCTGATATGCTTGTTTTGTTGATACTTATCCATGTTAAATCTATTTACATGTCCTATTAAGTTCTCAAATTATATATAGGCTTTCCAAATGTTGTTTTCTTTCGCGATTTCATTTATTTTAGATATTTTGGAAAGCCTATTATTCGACAGTTATTTGGACGAGGATGCAGACGATTTATCTGTTATCAATCATTTCTGGAGGCAATTTGCATTCTTGTGAAGCACTACCCATCCTCCCTCGTGTGAGGTATTGCTGCTGTTTTGCAGCAGGATTTACCCTCAGGGTTTTTTGGAGGTATTTTCTGTTACTGTAGCAGCTTGTAAACACAATTTTCCGCATGCGTTTCTTAAATACATTTTCTACACCACTCATGAAATGGTTTTATAAAATTGGGTCCAGTCCATAGATGTGATCAAAGTAGCATGCAGTTAACACGGAAATAGCCACGATAACTTAATAGTATGGCGGTTATGAATATACCAGTACTCCTGAACTTGGTACCCTTTATGTAACACAATTGAAGAGGAAGCTAACCCGTGTAGATACAATTACCCGTATGTGAAACAGAGACAGCTCACCCGTATGTATACAAATACCCGTATGTAAAACAGAGACAGCTAACCCGTGTATATACAAATACCCGTATGTAAAATAGAGACAGCTAACCCGTATGTATACAAATACCCGTATGTAAAACAGCGAAAGATAACCCGTAGGTATACAATTACGCGTATGCAAATCATGACAGATACACAACGTGGAATACAAGGTCGTCTTCTTACCAAAGGACATAATTAACTCAAGTGCCCTTGTAAATCTTTTAATGTTTCACGTGATAGTCTCCTCGAGTTCATTATTCACTGACAGAATGATCGTGTAACTACAGCTTTAATTAAGGGAAACTGTGTGAAGTTAGAAGTTAAATTCTATTTTCGGATTTCAACGCATAAAAAATATCGAACTTTTTCAGCATCCCTTTTGTAACATTTACGTATAACGCCCACACTAGATTTTTCAATTACCTTACATGTACTGTCGGGTATCACACGTATTAGCCTCTGTTGTTTTGTATCAAATAAAGAATGAAAAAAGCAGCAGCAACAACAACAACAACAACAACAACAACAACAACAACAACAACAACAACAACAACAACAACAACAACAAAAAAGACAGCCCCCCCCCCCCCCCACCCCCCAAAAAAACAACAACAAAAAACCCAATGAAACCTAAGGATTATAACGGCGTAGTGCTTATTTTTCTTGTATACTCATACTGGTATTCCTTTAGGTTAATATATGGAAAAATGCATCTACCAAATCTTACACGTGTAACAATAGGTCACTAACGTGCGATCGTGTGATGTAAAAATGATCCCGACCAGCAATTATGCCTTCCCAGTTTAGATTGAGAGGATTGACAAAACAACACAAATTATTACAAGATTTATCTTTTGCAAATCAAAGATAGTAGACAACACAACCCAGTATATATAACAGTGTTGGTCTGAATGAGTGCTGTCTCTTTCTTCTAGTTTAGCTGAGAATTTATTTTTGATTTCACATTGTTTTACTTTCCAAGAAGATAATCTAATTAAACATCCCCTTATCTATTATATAAATGCTGTTAGTATGCACCATATGTTCTTCCATCGTGTAAAATAATGTATGGGGAGGGGGCGTGTCGGTACTAGTTACAGAGAACATCTAATTGTGGAAAACTTTGGATGTTTTCAACTATATGAATGCCAATTCAATCTGTAGGGTAATTAGGTAGATTAACTATCGGATGACTTAATGGCAATGAGAGCTGAATTTATTACCAGGAAACGCTTTATATTAGCCTAAATACACTATGCCAGTTTGTTTTTGCTTCAGCAATTAGGTTACTCTCACGATCTTGTAATAAAACAGCAGAAGTAAATAATTAGCTACAGATCAACCAAATTTTAATACAGGTAAAATATATGCAAAACGACGGTAGCGTCCAAGGAAATATTACTGTATGTTTGATTATTTTTCTCACATCAAAAAAAAGTAAATTGTTGTGAAATCTTTTCAAGGCTCCATCATTATTAAACCATTAAATGTACATCGAAATCGATGTGCAGGTCGAAATAAGGAAATTTAAACTAAAGATAGTTTCTCAGCTACTTACAGGGTAATCCCAAAGCTGCTAGGTTTAGGGAAAATCGATCTTCTACCTACTTTACAGGGTGAATACATCTTCAATCTACTTCCTATTGTGATCCCGTGGTTACTAGGTATGAAACAAATCATCTTCTATTTACTTTACAGGGTGATCCGGGTGATCCCATGTCGACTAGGCATGGGGGAAATCCATCTTATACCTACTTTATAGGGTGATTCCGTGGCTGCTAGGTAAAGGGGAAAACCCATCTTCTATATATGTTACAGGGTGATCCCGTGGCGTTTTGGTATGGGGGAACATATATCTGTTCAGGGTGATTCCGTGGCTGCTAGGTATGGGGGGAATATATCCTCTACCAACATGTACTTTATCGGGAGATCCCATGGCTGCTTTGTATGAGAAGAATCCATCTTATACCTACTTTACATGGTGATTTCGCGGCTGCTTTGCATGGAGGAAATCTGGGCATTTATATTCTCGTGCAAGAGTTTTGCCTACCAACACTCAGCAAGTCCCGTGCTGACCTGTCGAACTGTTACACTCGGGTAAACATATCCCTGTCCACGGAACAGACCATTGGAAGTGAAACCTTCTTATTCAATGCGAACCCTAATTCTTAAATGAATGTTTTGTCATTTAAACATCTTTGTTATTGTAGAAACAGATGTACTATCATATCGTATGGACACACTTGGCACATGAAATATTATTGTAGCACCAACAGAAGCACGTCATCAAGATATCTGACGTCATTGGTGTTTCTCTGTGGGTTAAATATCAAAGCGTTTGTATTTATATAGATTAAAGAATATTTGAAGTGATGACACGTTGATATTACAGTTGAGAGAAGATAATGTCGCAGTTTTATATTAGGCTTCTGAAACTCTCAGTTCATCCCAATACCGAGTCGCCGTACACAAAACCATTTGAGACGACCCCTCAACTTCCTGAAGCCAGAGTCCGATAAAAGTGTCTATTAGTCAGGCTATTAATATAATACCGTGTTTGATAGAACGTTTTTTCACTCGCCGTCAGCGTCAATAATTATATATTGTCATAGATATGTTGATTTACAAAACTGATAAATAGCCTACTCTAAAAGCACATATCAATACATGGCCAGTTGCATATATATCATAAAATTGAGGTCATTCGCATTGCATATCTGATCGCAATATATTCAAGTGAACGATGTAAGACCAAAATACAATTCAAAAGATATGATAAACGGTATTTCTTTTTTCAAATAGTATTTGATGCAGATATATCATGGGTGTCTATGCAAGAGTCCAGAATATTTGACACGAGGCACTGGTTATCAACAGATGTTCTGTTGCACGAGGCCGATGGCAATAGAACATTGGTCAATTGTCAGTTTCGAGGGTCAAAAATTCTGGACTACTGTACAGGCATCCATGATATACTTGTTTTATTACATCATCACTAAAACACTAATGGAATCACTGAAATCACGACCTTCCTGTAGGTATAGTAGTTGCCATGACTGTTGTCTGGCTGTGTTGGCATCTGAGTGACTTAGACGCTTGAAAGGGTAGGACTAAAGTCTGAAAAGTCACGCGGTGTTCAATAGTACGCACATGACCGTGCAATATTCATTTTAGCTGTACAATAGTTCAAAATATAGCTTATGCGTATAGTAAAGGGAAAATAAAAGGCATTATGTAATAAAGCAAATTATAGAGTAATTGCATCCTTCTACATTTGAAGCTTTCCAATGCTCTTTTTTATTATTCTACCTCTTAATCGCTAACGAGTTACAGAAGAACGAAACAACTGAACGTTCTGTTATATATAATGAAAACTTGTGTAGCTAGTTTTTTTTTTTTTTTTTTTTTTTTACATTTATTACCTTTCTTACAAATTTTAACTATCATAAAAATGTCGATATACTATAGTATACAGAGTGGTAACGTCGGGAATATTGCATGGAATAAACCAGATAAACAACAAGCTTATCATTAAGATAATCGGAAAGACAACAATATGCTTTTTTCGTGTAAAACAGTCTGATATCATTATTATAGTATGATTTAATAAAAAAAAAAGAGGCAATCAACTCTTAATCAAAACTATTTTTGAAAATGATAATTCTTATTTTTCCCCATTTTGCTTGTCATGTATGTTACGAGGGCTGGTTGATATGTTGTAAGCCTTATATTGAAATATTTTGATTTTGCTGGATATATTGTATTACTTTTCAACCTTCAGTATCTATACACTTTCCCTAGTGTTACTACCGTATCATCAGGATATCGTTTTCATGCAGATATTGGATCACTGCTCTTTCACCGATTTTGTCCATTTTGCAAAAGCCGCTGGTCTTGTTTATAGAGTGCTACCTCGTCGATGTAAACTAACCAAATGAGACCAGTCCTCGGGTACACGGCCCAATATAGTCAGAGAATAGTAGGACTTAAAAAGATCATCATTGAGTATATCCTCCAATACGAGGCTCACAACAAATCAATCAGCCCTGGTATTTTATATTTAAATAACAAGTCACTTTCTGATCTTGTTTGCAGGTGAAGAGATGTGAACAACATTGTTTGGAATTTAGTTATAGGTCAAGAATATATTATTTTACACTTGATCTTTTGTTCTATTTTCAAATAATTATAAACATCATCAACATCCAATTAAGAAACAAAGAGACCATATGAAGAACAAAAGTTATAAAACTGCACCAAACATCTGGTTATCATCCTTTGATGACCTCTCACTAATAGTAGGATCAATATTATCGAATTCAGTATGGTAACACACTTACACCCTTCCTACATGGCAAGACACCCGAAAGAATTTATCAGTAAGATTAATGTATAACAAAAGTGATATCAACTTTCGGTGAACCATGCATATTTTACTTACAGTTCGTTCGGATAATCAAGTTTGGAATGTTGAAGGAAATCAATACCCAATTATCTACTCATTTTGTTTATACTTCCGTATCCGGTTTCAAGGATGTTACCAAGATATCTCACGGGAGTACCAACAGCACAATGAAGGGTTACAGTGACCCTGTTGGTAACTGTAGTTGCTATAACACAGGGCAACACTGTTCATTTTGATAAAAGGAAATAATTTATTACTCTAGTAAATATCAGTTTTAGTACTGATTTATTCATCAAAAATCTATGTTTTGCAACACCCGTGATAACCATTATTGAAGTCAAATAACTTTTACAACATGGCAAAACTTTTAAGTGTTTTCCTTAATCGTCAGATATAGGTTAAAAAGGGAAACTAAAAAATTGTAATTAATTATTATTAGAAAATAATATTCATTGAACAAATCAACTGCAAAATTGTCTATAGATTGTCGTTGCATTACAGTAACTTCTTATTTGATGTATTAAAACAAAATGAATGAATATTGTAAACATTATTTTCGATACACAAAGTCATTTACAGTAAAACAATTTCATTTTATTTCACTTTCATTCTGCAGGTTTATAATAATCGCGTTTTCTTTTGTTGTGACCAAGGCAAAGCGTTGTTCTGTATCTGGGCGATTCCAGTGGTACCTTGCCAATACCAATTTTGCAACAATAGTAAGAAATTGGCTCTTATACGACTATAATTATACAAGTACGCTGACAGAAAGCTATAGCCTGTTTGTGAACGGTATGAACATTTATTGGCGTGTATCAGTAGAACACTCATAGCTGTCAGTAACCTCAACTATATTGGCTGAGGCGGCGGGGCGTCTGCTCTCTCCCAATACAAGCAAAATACGGCTAGGTTAATAGCCCTGCCATTCATGTTAAGTACATTAAGATTGCGATATCGTTGGATGATGATAAAATCTATATTATGAGGTAAAAACCTGTAACAATTACCACAACAAGACTAAGTACTGATTGTAGGTATTAACCTGCTGTCACGTAACAGGCTCACAAGACGACCGAGAATATACGTAACACTATAACGCCGTGTGTCTAACACCGCTGTCACGTAACAGGTTCATAAGACGACCGAGAAAACAACACTATAACGCTGTGTATCTAACACCGCTGTCACGTGACAGGTTCACAAGACGACCGAGAATTTATCACTATAACACCGCTGTCACGTAACAGGTTCACAAGACAACCGAGAATATAATACTATAACACCGCTGTCACGTAACAGGTTCACAAGACAACCGAGAATATAACACTATAACACCGTGTGTCACGTAACAGGTTCACAAGACAACCGAGAATATAATACTATAACACCATGTGTCTAACACCGCTGTCACGTGACAGGTTCACAGGACAACCGAGAATATAATACTATTACACCGCTGTCACGTGCCAGGTTCACAAGACGACCGATAATTTAATACTATAACACCGCTGTCACGTGACAGGTTCACAAGACGACCGATAATATAACACTATAACGCCGTGTGTCACGTAACAGGTTCACAAGACGACCGAGAATATAATACTATAACACCGCTGTCACGTAACAGGCTCACAAGACAACCGAGAATATAATACTATAACACCGCTGTCACGTAACAGGTTCACAAGACAACCGAGAATATAATACTATAACACCGCTCTCACGTAACAGGTTCACAAGACAACCGAGAATATGATACTATAACGCCGTGTGTCACGTAACAGGTTCACAAGACGACCGATAATATAACACTATAACGCCGTGTGTCACGTAACAGGTTCACAAGACGACCGAGAATATAATACTATAACACCGCTGTCACGTAACAGGCTCACAAGACAACCAAGAATATAATTCTATAACACCGCTGTCACGTAACTGGTTTACAAGACGACCGAGAATATAATACTATAACACCGCTGTCACGTGACAGGTTCACAAGACAACCGAGAATATGATACTATAACACCGCTGTCACGTAACAGGCTCACAAGACAACCAAGAATATAATTCTATAACACCGCTGTCACGTAACAGGTTCACAAGACGACCGAGAATATAATACTATAACACCGCTGTCACGTAACAGGTTCACAAGACAACCGAGAATATGATACTATAACACCGCTGTCACGTAACAGGTTCACAAGACAACCGAGAATATGATACTATAACACCGCTGTCACGTGACAGGTTCACAAGACGACCGAGAATATAACACTATAACACCGCTGTCACGTAACAGGTTCACAAGACAACCGATAATATAACACTATAACGCCGTGTGTCACGTAACAGGTTCACAAGACAACCGAGAATATGATACTATAACACCGCTGTCACGTGACAGGTTCACAAGACGACCGAGAATATAACACTATAACACCGCTGTCACGTAACAGGTTCACAAGACGACCGATAATATAACACTTATAATAACGCCGTGTGTCACGTAACAGGTTCACAAGACGACCGAGAAAACAACACTATAACGCCGTGTGTCTAACACCGCTGTCACGTAACAGGTTCACAAGACGACCGGGAATATAAGACTATAACGCCATGTGTCACGTAACAGGTTCAGAAGACGACCGAGAATTTAGCACTATAACTATGACACTACATTTCAAGCTGTTTTGTCACTACATGAACCTATTAAGTTCCGTTTCGGGTTAAAGTACTATGAACCGAATCGAGTGCGAATACGAACGTGAGCTTTATGTAACCAAACAATGCAAACCTCACTTTTGTTTTGGACGTTTTTTGAACAAGACTCATAACTGTGAAGAAAGATGATTCTTTTGGGTGAATATAAACAATAAAGTCTACCAACAATATCCTGTATGCATAAGCGTTGTTTCAACAAACATCTTGACATAGACATCTTTAACATGACGATAGTATTAATCGGTTTTCAAATTCAATGTGATGTAATAAATACATTATGCTATTCATGATAATAACAATTATTGAAAGTGTTGGTTTACTGCAAGTTAAGACAACAGTAATGCTATACTGTATAGTTTAAGGTTTGATGTTTATACAATAGCTATTTTACAACGGATCTTTTTATTTCCCTGTAATACAAAGGCGTTAATATTTCTGTAAACCCAATCGTACAGCTGTGTACAACCTATTACGCAATATGCATGGATGATCACCGACTTTAACTAGGCAACATGTTGCCATTTCTGTGCGATAGCTGACCGATATCGTACGAAAGTGGCAGTTTTTGATCTAGAAATCACTTTATTTCTTTAAAGCGTCAATGATGCCATCTTATAATACATGCCAGTTTAAAACTCCTCTTAACATCTAACCCAGACATGCACGATACATATGATAAGTTTTACCAATTAAACACCGAAACTGTCATTCTGATAAACTTTTTTATCATTAAGAATATTTACAATTGCGCCATCTGCTTGTTTCAATACTAATGTGATAAGAGTATGTCACATAGAAAATGATATCGCATCCGCTTTGCATTTGATCTTTGTGTTTAATGTTGAAACTTCATTATGGTCACTATTTTCGAAATGGCGGCTTTACATTTATTCCCCTGTAAGATGTGACATTTGAGAGCTTAAATGTTTGCACGTTTAAAGTAGTCACACGCTGTAGTCCATCAAAAACGGGTGATTTTGAAGTCTTGATGCACCTCTAGTAACTGGTATCAAACCCTATATACAACGAGCTCCGCCAGAAATTAAATTATCAAGTACTTTATGTATGTAGTAACAGCTGCAATTCAGGTTAATTTACATCACCATTACATTGGACGGTCGGTTTGCGTATATAATACAGCTACCATGTTAAGGGACTTTATCAAACAGAAAATCGGCCGGCAATAGAGGTCATGCAATCACCATATCAGCTTCACGTCGTTAACATCTTGATATCGATAAATTATTCGGATTGTATCATGATGTTCTAATTTTGAACATGTTAGATGGCATTCACTGATGATCGCCTGAATCGGAACGTAAATATCTCTCGCTCAGCGAAGACGGTTAAGACAAACGAGATCGTTCCTTCCGCCTATTAATACAGATTGAGAAAATTATACTGAGATATCTAGTTCACAGTAAATCTGTATATAAGTTTTGTTTGGATATAAACTGAACTATCATCGGGAACATGTTTCTGGAAAGGAACCTAACCTATGCATTGCACTTCAATTAACTAGTTTAGATGAACTGGTGTATTGCTTACATCCGGTTGAATGAGTTAAATGAATTATCAATGGATCAATTCATATCCAAATATCATTAAAGAATCAAATGAAACAAGAACATTAAGCCCTGAACACTTAAACACGCCCATATGAAATGCGTGGTTGTAACCCACTGTATCACCCACGTCTGTGTAAAATGTGATACTGTAACATTGGAAATCTTACCCTGACTGGTCGGCCGAGCAGGGACATCACTTATGGCGTCTTCGTGTTGTTTATTCAATAGTCTAGTTACGTGGCATACGTTCCTAATGTTACGTTTTATAAACATTCGATCAAAGTAAAATTCAATACATAGCATTAATGCTATTAAATTCCAATCATACTGTGTTAAACGATCACACACACGATAGTAATTTGTTACTAAAGAATTATCAAAGGACTCATAAAATTTGGTTAGAAATAAATAAATCTTAACTGATTTCATTGTCGAATTATCTTGGGTTTAAATGTTATAGGAGCCTCTATCAAATCCCGCCGACATTAATGAGTCTCTTGTGTCTTTGTTAAAATGAGGAGGTGTCTGACTCGATAAATTATTAATCATGCAGGATGTATAATGAACAATGTTGATTAAACCTTCAGCAATCTATACAAGCCAACTGCATAAAATGTAAAATAATTAATTTGAACCCACTCCCCCCAAAATACAAAACACAATTTATTTTTTACTAAATCAGTTAATGTAAAAGTCAAATTGAGACTGAAATGGTAATTACGTTATGAACAGTTTTACGTGATAAAAGATACTGTTCTTTTAACTGCAATATAACAATGTTCTTTCTTTTAGTTTTCATTAATTTTAAGAAAATTGAAGCATTTACCATAAATCAACTTTGCTGAAAACAAAAACAAAGTAAGAATTAGAATGATCTCGTTTAAATTTAGTGTAGCAATTGTTCCTCTCAAAGTTTTTGAATATATTCCAAATCAAGTCTAGAGGGTTAAATGTATCCCCTTCCTACCTCAGTGTTATGAAGACACTAATAATAACGCAAACACAGGAACGTTTTCTGTCATGTGTGGTATAGTAACATCTTAAAGCACTAATTATACCAGCTAAGGCGCCTTCACATAAAGGTAAACACATTGACTTGCTGGCCAAGACGAGTTATTCTTCATCTGTGTTATCTTCCCTTTTAAGTCTTTTTTATGACAGTGAGTAAGTATTGTTATCTATTCAGATAACGAACACATAATATTGTTCTCACCATGTTACTTATGCATTTCCCTCAAGAAGGAAAGTAAACTCATAGGGATAGAACTTCAATGGCGACATTATATTGCTATAGAGACAGAGTAACTATGCATAGACGGCATTATTGTTCAGTATGTTATTTGTTACACATACCATATCAAAGCATGCATATTAGATCATGGCGCACTGCATACCTCCCACAATGAGTCTGATAAATCACAATTTACTAACCGACTTTATACTACTACTATATGTTTATTAGTTTTCTATGGTCTCCATGCAAAGAGATATTTTTGTTCATATTTTCCTCTCGTTTTATCGATTTAGAGTCGGAATTACGGTTTTGATATTATGCGGTATTCTTTATTGTTTTTGATGAAGGTGCCCATTGTGAGCTGTATCTAGTCTTGTTAGTAGCGCCCTTCCTATAAAATATGCTGTCTATACGATCAATGAACTTTCGCCCTACACCTGTATAATTTATAAATGAGCATGTTGACGAGTTGTCAGTAGGCGTGAAACCTCACATCATTAGCAAGTCCATGTGTATTACACTATATCTTATAATGTGGATCTGTATGGATGGGCAAAAGTACATTTCAGCAAGTTTTATGATTCTATTGCTCTACAGACCCATCATCACAGCAAATGTCATTAGCACCAATCAATTATCAGCAAGTGACTGTACTAATATACTTGCCTTTAGATTGGCATTGTAAATTAACACGAGTAGTCTAAAATACAATGTTATACTTGCGGATTGTTGAATGATCCTCGCGATCCCACTGAGAAATGTTTTATTTTTATTGCGATATATAAGTTCAAGGTTTTCATAATGTTTAGATAAATAAATGTATATCTGTGCTTTATGCTATATTCTCACGTCACATACTATCATATCGCAGTCGTGAAAAAAATGTTTTAACATTATCTTAACAATATATCTTGGTCTGAATAATGATGTGGAAGGCGATCACCCTCATATATATATAATGCTATTTTTCTTGTTTAGTGGAAATTCCTATGAGAACTGGCATCGGTTAAGAGTATACACACGTATCTCACGATCATTTTACGATACAGTATCTAAAAATACGGATAAGTATTTTAGTATTTTTTTTAAACATCTATTAAGAATTTTTCTGTGCCATTTTTTTGGATTTCCACAACATTAGTATCTAGCATTAAGATTATTGACATTAAAACGAAATCGTAATTCTAGAAATACGAACACAAAATATGGATTTTTTGGAGACCCTTGAAAAAAGTACAAGTATAGTAAGATCACCCTTATCGGCGTGATGAAGTTTTATGTTTTAATATAAAATTTGCCATATCTAATGATGCCATAATATTTATTTCGTTTTTTCTTCTTCTCATTCCTCATTATAAACTCTTCTACAAACCCACTTTTTGTTTGGTACCTTGTGGCCTATGTATGTTTTGTGATTTTGTGCATGCATGTATATACATTATTGATTAACAGATGATTGTTGGTGGTCTACATGATCGCTGTTATGATATAATCTGTAAGTGGACAATTATAAATAAACAATGTTCTTAATCAACAAAATGTATGCAAATGATCTACAAAATAGAAAATGTACAAAGTAGCACCCTGATTTCCGAAATAAAAACGAAAATCACACTTCTAACTCCATCTCGATTAAACGAAGGGAAGTACATATGGAATTCCTTGGAGACTATTGAAAATATACAAGGAGAATACGACCATGGGTGTCCGAAGGGTTTAAGAGTCTTCTGTCCTCATTACCATGCATGTCTAGGTCAACTATGGGTTATGCTTCATCCTTAATGTGAGGACAAGGGTGGTTTCAATGAAAATGAAATCAATTAATGCACTGGGTTCAGACCCTCTCTTATATATTCCTCCTTAATGCCAATGTTACCTGAAATAATATACCCGGATTAGCAAGTCATTGCCATCGTATTGGCTCACAGGTGACATCCATTTAATCACGTCCGGATTAGCTGAACCCTTCACCACCTGCCACTCCTCTTCCTGCATCACCATAATACTAACCTTTAACGCTCGTTGTTATTTATATCCTCAATGACGACATATAACGACAACATTTCTCGTCTACTTGTCAGGGAACTCCCTTTAGGAGTGATAAGTGATATGCATCGGTAAAAGAATGAAACAAAGTAAATGGTTTCATTATTTTTGAATAGTTAAATTAATGTTATCAGTTGATATGATGTCAGAAATGTTGCTGAGTTTCGTCAGACACTAATTTCTAGCTGAATTAAAGACTTGCCTGTTAATTAAAGTTGATCCATGAATTGATTTTGGATCATTAATTCATTTGCTTTCCTAAAAAAAATATAACAACATGTTAATAACAATCCTTCGAAATTAAAATATATACATGACTTACAGACTTACATGTTTATTGAAGTTGATGTGTGACTGAACTTTTCAAATTAAAGTTAGAGTTCCATTCTTGAACCTCTTACAATTGATCTACTATAAAGCGATTACCTCCTCAACACTAAAGACAGGAGCTTATATCAATTAAAACTCTTTCAGTATGATTTAGTTGTTCGATGACCAAAATGTATGTAATAAAATAGGGAATTAGCAATGGCGTCATTTGTCGTCATGATGTCTTAAAAAGTAAAAATTCCAATTGGTACCAATGGGAAAGATCTATATAAAAGAAAAATGATATGGACACGACCATGCACAACAATTCTTTCAAACGATTAAGCATGTGTTTAGACTTTTAATTTTTGGATTGCAGTTGAGGAACTGTAAAGCTAACAAATGCTTAGAATCCAGAGTTTCGTGATTGCAAGTCATTGGCCTTAACGCGTCCTAAATTAGTTCAATCTATTTAGCAGTTTGTCTTCAGTGACGATAGAGAGTCCCGATTTAGGATTGTGCATCTTCTCTGCTTCTGGGATAATTGCACGCAATACCATATATGGTTTACCACTTGTTCGTCATGGGAGCGCTTCATTACTTCCAGTTTGTCTAGCCCGTTTGCTTGTCAATTAACCCTCCCTTGAATGTAGCAAGCTTCTTCCACGGAGATCGATTGAGCAGGAAGTCTGAAGTTATGTTAGTTTCACCCAGATATAGGGAGTTATAATTCTCCTTTTTATGGAAATCTTGTCAATTAGTATCTGAAGGCTATCTATCTTATTCATGGGATGTATGTGAAATAAAAAAACACAGCATTTTGCTGGCGCATATACATTGGCAAATATGCCCTCGTCAGGTGATCTATCATTCTACGATGTTCCTGATCTCTTGAAAATCCATTTTAAAGCGACAAATTTAGTAACTGTTGATAAGGTCGGATTGATAGATTTAGATATTGTGATTGGCGAGTTTGTGTTCTATAATGAAAAATGTATGGGACTTATATAAAAAAAAAGGTTTACAGAAAAAGACATTACGGAAGTTGGGATGTCATCTTTCCATTAATTCAATATTTGTCGTCGAGATTATTCAACGATCTTTTTTCTGAAATTTGTGTCAGCCATTTGGTTATATTACACTTATGGTCTATTTCTTGTAAATAAAATCCTAACTTGTGTATAGAATCGTCCTAGTCATCTTATTCTATTTCGTTTTAAAACTAGTGTTTACTAAGAGTAAAACAGCACGTTTTTAATATGATAGAAACAATGGCGGTGAAACGTATTTGTTAAGTGTAAAATGGGGGTCTATTTAGACAACCTGAATTTTGGACACCAAAAAATGGCAGGGTTGCGGAAGCAGGTAATTTCCTAATAACATTAGCACCACACTATACACAACACAAATTACTCGATGTAAAAAGGAGTTAGGAAATGTCTACCAAATGCGATGGGGTAGGATATGCACTGCATATGAACTGTATTTGGACAATCCTTAATCAAAAAGCCAAAACAATGCTTTTAACAAATCAATTGGTCCAATTGTGTGTAAGTGTTTTACACTACCGAACTCTTCTTCAACAGAGCATTAGCATGTAAATGCCTATGAATTTCAGGGAAACCATGGCAGTGAAACGTACTTCTTATACATACATTAATTTTACTGTGTCAAATGGAGGTCTATTTAACCGGAATTTTTGACACCCAATAGAGGCCCAGTTGCGGGAAAAAATTAACAATCCACAATCCAATAACATGTAACTATTTTGCCCTAATGAACTCTTCATCAAGCATAATCAAATGAATGACCAGGAATCTCTAACTATTATCCAGTGAACGCTTACATTTAGCGCACCTTGTCCTACCATCGTCCTTGTATTGGACGTAATGCAACTCCGATTCATCACACATATTAAAGTCACACACAGTGCATATTGATCTTTAACGAACTAATCGTCCTTTTCAGAGCTCTAACAGCTAACAGGTATATTTTAGTTTTGTTGCCAATAAACGACGTAGCTACCTGTTAAACATGATATAAATATTCTCTTTGTCAAAGCGCAAATATTGTAGCAAAAAAAATCCTTTTCGCATTTTCCGCAATTAGTTTGTTTTTAAATGGTGAGCAAAATCCAAATAGAATGCAGTCAAATATAACTATATATGCCCTTAGTATCACTGACGAGTTCTAGGTGGACAGAACAGTTTACGAAAAGAGTGTGATTCAATCTCGGCTCTACTGAATCAAACCGTATTGAATAATACAATACATTGTACGTGTCATTTGTACAATCCTTACAACGCCTTGGCCTCTCCTGATATGTATGGTTTTTGTGGATCCCAATCATTATTGGCGGCTAGGCTTCTGTTGTAATTGCTTTGCTGATGACTTTGTGGTTGCACTAAAATAATTAAAGTCATTGCATTCGATCAAAGTGTAAATAACGTATAGGAAAGTTGTGCTGGATTTGTCAGCGTTTACATGCAAAAGAGCTGGACGACCGAAATTCTCTTCCTGTAATCAGAGATCGCTGTGTGATTAATAACGAAAACCGCCCATGCTACCATCGTAGCATGCAACACTTTCTTCAATTCTGGATCGATAACTTGTCCATGTATATAATGATCACCTAGGCCGACTGGGTGCAAACAAACGACACATTCTTGACACGAATCTCAACGATACACAAAACGCTTTCAATGAATCGATGATACCAAAATCTTTCTCTGCATATACCACTAAGTTGTGCATTATAAAATCGTATTTTTAAACATACAATCAATACCGAATACCGGATTTAACTTTTTAAAATATATTTCATTGATACACAAAAAAGAACAATCAAATTCCTTTGTATTTCGCTCGCCTCACTTACTACTAACATGAACAATCGTATAAATTGGCCAGAATAGGCACAAACATTAACATGAAACACGACCTTATCGGAGTAAGAGTTGTTGTAAACAAATACATAATACTCTGTAAAGTCCAGACGTGTTTGATGCATAATGATATGTCTGGTGACTCCATGGCAACCTTTCGGGTATCTGTTTAAACATATTCTGCCCTGTAGTCCATTTGCCATAACCTTTGATTTTACATGTTGGTATTCTTCTGACGATTTTGAAACAAAAACAAAGATAAATGCGTAATAATTTCGCTTTTAAATTGTCAAACATAATAAACGGTAAAGTATCGTAATTTGATTGTTCGTAAAATAGGTTTGGATCTCAGTAAATATACAAATTGTGTTTAATAGATATCTGTTTAAACAGGTAAAAGACTTTTCCCTCCCAGCTTCTAACAGGAGATTAACGATACAAAATCATTAAAAAGTTATTGCTTATCCTAATACAAAAACAAAGAGCCAAAAAGAATAATAGAAATGAGCCAAAATAAATCAACTAAAATGTAGATTTCCGAAAGCACGGAGACAACGATGAAAATATGACCAATTAAATGATGCTCCGGAAATAAAATTAAAGTGTTGTTCTATTTTGGCTGATAGGAAAACGCCTTTAAATTTTACGACTGTCTCTTTATAAAATGTGATTGGGCCGATAGCTTGAATATGTGCAAGGGTTTGGCATTTAATCAACATCATTTCCGAGATGATTATCATCTATATTGCGTTTTAAGCCATAACGATGTGTCTGAGCTAGACTCCATCTTTGCCAACACATGCTTTTGATATCTAACCTACCTGTATCTGTTTAGAATCAGATCATTGCACAACTCAACAAAATATAATAATGCATATCATATAACATGATATTGTTATCATCACTATTATCCTCAAATGATACATCATCAATAGCGAGTGAACAATAAGCGCCGTCTGGCTAGTCAACTAGGGTTTATTTATGTAATGTTAGCAGGTGATTTCCACAAAGAACTATATGGCTCCATTAACTTGCTAACCTTCTAACAGCCATTGTCCGCACAACAAAAAAATGGTATCTAGAATATGTTTCTTGGGCAAGCTTGTGGAGACAATGGTTTTCAGACAATAACATTCATCTTCCTTTGTATTGGCGTCTGTGTTACACTTGTCATGTTAATTAAGGAATTTAATAGCAGGGTCGTCAACTCTTTGCGATTCATGAATACCGATACCGTTTATGATTGAATAGTATCATATATCTCTTATATGAATGGAAGCAAAGCACAATGACCTGGCCATAAAAAAGGCTTAAACACACATAATTGCAATCAGTTTCAGGATAGGTAATATATGTATTTCTTATACATCTGATACACTAGATAGACTGTTTCTGATACACTAGATAGACTGTTTTATCCTGGATACGTGATGTACGTACATCTGATACACTGTTTTATCCTGGATACGTGATGTACGTACATCTGATACACTAGATAGACTGTTTTATCCTTGATACGTGATGTACGTACATCTGATACACTATATGACTGTTGTATCCTGGATACGTGATGTACGTACATCTGATACACTAGATAGACTGTTTCTGATACACTAGATAGACGTTTTATCCTGGATACGTGATGTACGTACATCTGATACACTGTTTTATCCTGGATACGTGATGTACGTACATCTGATACACTGTTTTATCCTGGATACGTGATGTACGTACATCTGATACACTAGATAGACTGTTTTGTCCTGGATACGTGATGTACGTACATCTGATACACTAGATAGACGGTTTTATCCTAGATACGTGATGTACGTACATCTGATACACTGTTTTATCCTGGATACGTGATGTACGTACATCTGATACACTAGATATACTGTTTTGTCCTGGATACGTGATGTACGTACATCTGATACACTAGATAGACGGTTTTATCCTAGATACGTGATGTACGTACATCTGATACACTAGATAGACTGTTTCTGATACACTAGATAGACGTTTTATCCTGGATACGTGATGTACGTACATCTGATACACTAGATAGACGTTTTATCCTTGATACGTGATGTACATACATCTGATACACTATATGACTGTTGTATCCTGGATACGTGATGTACGTACATCTGATACACTAGATACACTGTTGTATCCTGGATACGTGATGTACGTATATCTGATACACTAGATAGACTGTTTTGTCCTGGATACGTGATGTACGTACATCTGATACACTAGATAGACGGTTTTATCCTAGATACGTGATGTACGTACATCTGATACACTAGATAGACTGTTTCTGATACACTAGATAGACGTTTTATCCTGGATACGTGATGTACGTACATCTGATACACTAGATAGACGTTTTATCCTTGATACGTGATGTACATACATCTGATACACTATATGACTGTTGTATCCTGGATACGTGATGTACATACATCTGATACACTGTTTTATCCTGGATACGTGATGTACGTACATCTGATACACTGTTTTATCCTGGATACGTGATGTACGTACATCTGATACACTAGATAGACTGTTTTATCCTGGATACGTGATGTACGTATATCTGATACACTAGATAGACTGTTTTATCCTGGATACGTGATGTACGTACATCTGATACACTAGATAGACTGTTTAATCCTGGATACGTGATGTACGTATATCTGATATACTAGATAGACTGTTTCTGATACACTAGATAGACTGTTGTATCCTGGATACGTGATGTACATACATCTGATACACTGTTTTATCCTGGATACGTGATGTACGTACATCTGATACACTGTTTTATCCTGGATACGTGATGTACGTACATCTGATACACTAGATAGACTGTTTTATCCTGGATACGTGATGTACGTACATCTGATACACTAGATAGACGTTTTATCCTGGATACGTGATGTACGTACATCTGATACACTATATAGACTGTTGTATCCTTGATACGTGATGTACGTACATCTGATACACTAGATTGATTTTTTTCCTGGAGACGTGATGCACGTGCATCCGATACACCAGAAGAAAGTTGCTGTTAAGTTACATCATATACTCATTTTGTGTTGAAATACATATTAAATGAAACCATTCGTTATAAATGGTTCCCTATAAAACCAGTCACAACGTATTTGTTTAAGAGATATTCGCGGTGTAAATCACCATACAGCACATTACCTGTATAATATGTTTTATATAGATACCAGGGCTATGGCCGTTTAACATCCACAGGTATACATTGTAGGAGCAATTATATAATTACGTACAGGTTTACTAAGCTGTATGCTCCTACACACTGTATACATAGGACAGTTATCTAAAATAACGCAGCTATAAAAACATTGGATCACGTGAACAAGCATGTAGTTTTCTAACGCGGTCATGGCAATAGGCCAAAATATACCACCGACAGATGGCAGCAGTATCCGGTAAAGAGCGGGAATTATTGCGTGGTATCTAGACATTATATCATGAAATATACGTTACTTACGAAAGATAACAAGGAAGCCAACGAGAAACCATGGGTTTATTTTGTAAGTGTTTGAAAGCATAACTCGTTTATTATATAAATCATATTGTCTTAATATTCGTTTTTGCAATAAAATATCCAAATTGAAGAAAATTAAGAAAAAGACAAGGGACTTCTAAATCATGTTAGATAATTGAAACTGGAAGTCATACATAATAACCAATGTTTAGAATCGCGATTTGAGAAGAATTGCGGTTCAGGAGGAAGATACACGTACATTTCAGAATTAATTTGGATGTAAACTGCAAAACAGTGGCATTGTTTGCTGAAAATAGCACGTCTAACTTGACAACGTATGAGTTAAAAGCGTAAAAACGGATAATGCTGCAAATTCTGGATATTGCTGTGAATTCTGTATAATGCTGCATGTTCTATAATTACTTAATAGACGTTCTGCAAGAATCAAGTGCGTCATGTAAGAGTAAAACGTTTTCTGTTTCTTTCAAATATCCCTAATATAATGTGTTCATTTACTATCACTAATTTAATCAGAACCATTATAAAAGCTTCACTAATGACCGCGACAGGTTTACCCAATAACAATGGACATTTCAAATGATAAACGTTATGTGAAAAGAGTTGGAACAATACTCTAGTTTATCATTGTCAAGGTTAGATTGAAAACCTTTATTAGGACGCAACGGGAGGAGACAACGAGTACTCAACGATCTGCTTTCTATTATAGTCCATAATTAGGTAGATCAAAATGTCGACATCAATAGCCTGTCCTTGTTTAATTCCTATGTTCTTCTCAAGTAGAATAATGGTTATTCCACTATCTGATTAATGTTTGCAAAGCACGTGTTTAAATTATCGTTTTTTCAAAGGTTGTTTTCCTCCATTGTCTTTTACTGATCTGTAACACTTGATACTCTAGCATTTGATCGGGATTATTGCGTGTATAGTACATTTAGATAATATTTGTATTTAAACGTGTATGAATGAAATGCGATTAAACTTCAATGGAGGCATTTGTCTGATAAAGCACCGTCCTATCTGGTACCACTTAACATTGTACAGCCAATCTGATTCGTCTCGAGTATCCCGCCAGCATGTAGCTACTCCTAACTTCTCCCAAACCTTTGAGCAATGTCAGCATTTAAAAATGTTTATTTTATTCTATTAGCTTCACATTCCGTCCCGTAATGCTTATAAAATTAAACTTTCCCCGTTACGATGTTTATTTATTGATAATCCGTCCTCAAAGCTAGCAGGAATACGCCAATTATATATATTTATTTGCTGTTTGTTATCTAACTGTTAAAATATCCCCTCTTTGGAAAGCAATTAATGTGAAATATAAATGTTGACTTTAAAAAGATAGAAAATGGTCGGCAATTGCAAGGAAAAAAACCGGATTATAAGTTAATTTAAAACTAATACACGGGAAGTCACAATATATTAACTATGCGAAAACGTACAAATATCAACAGATCTTACATAGTTATTTTCACGCTTGAAATATGATTTTTTTATAATGAAAGTGTAATTTTTAGAATGAACTAATACGAAATAAACGCAATCCAGGTATGAATATTTATTCTAATCCTTTGTAAATAATGGTTATTAATTGAATAATTTTATAGGCCTTATTAAATTATGCAATGATTTCATTTAACATCAAGAAATAAACAGGAAAACAGACCACATATACTGTAGACCGGTTTTGCCATGTTTGCGCTGTGCATACCAGAGATACTGGACATATTGCAGTTGGTAGATATTATATTGAAGTACACAAATGCATCAAACGTAACCTTTGATGGTGGCCTCTAATGCATTCGTCTTCTGGTTGCCATTTTCTCTTGAAAAAAACATTTCTCTCGTTTATTTAATCTAGCGTCCTTGGGATCAGTCTATCGACCTAATTTAATTAATATCAGCAGCATTACTGCTCGATAAATCTATATTAAAACATCTGATTGCCACATGTTATGATAATAAGTACCTTCCCTAATTAAATCAATAGACAAATTGCAAAAAAACGTGCAGTTGGTAATGTAGCTAGTATTTACCTAGACTAAAATTATACAGACTCATTAACTTGCCAGAAAGTGTAGTAAAATAACCGATACGTTGCAAATAAAGCCTTTGAAGATATGGCATTTCCCCCAGTTGGTGATTATTTACTGAACAATCGTTTCACACAGTTTGATAAAGTGTTTATTTACCCAACAGTTCGTATCGAGGTGACAAAGGAGGCGTTGTTCCCGAATTAATCCGGTGTGTGTGATAAGTTGGATTATATGGCCAGTCACGACACGAAGATTAACTTCCGGTTTTGATAGATAACAGTAGTCACTGTACGGGTGTTTAATCAGACAATGCATTTTAGATAGTGTCTAGTTATTTATCAAGAGTTGCATATCAGACAACCCGAACACATATTTTTTTGTGCTTCGTTTCAACAATTGAGAAACAATGAATATTCTAAACTAACGACATTTAGCGGGAAATGTAGCAACTATTTCAGTGTAGAAGTAAATGCCGTAATTTTGAAAGTGGGTAAATATCAAGTATGAATACATTTATAAGATGATATTTCTATACCAGATAAAATAATACACTATCAAATAATGAATTTAACCTCGCTATACTGCCGTTTGGTCCCTAACACGAGTCTTCAGTGATGATGAAGGCACAAATGTTGGCATCTAGGAGAAAAGCCAGGGAATCAAAACTGGAATGATTATGAACAACGAAGCATTTAAATTAGACAAATGACAGATTTGTGACAATATGTTACATTGTATACAAGTCACAAAAAGACCAATATTCAACTACTGGACCACAAAACAACATACACGCCAATTAAGAACATTTAAATAATTCAAATACATCATGTATCATTGTTAAACGCAGACGGTTGTTTTGATTTGAATTTTGTGCACGTTTGGTTTTTATCATTATTTTTCTTAATCCTAATAGTCGGATATTGTGGGAGTGAAAAAATACAAAACATTTTTAATGAATTATCTTTCATCATTTAATAATCGATTACGTGTAATAAAAGCAATATTTGTATATTTTGCAGGTTGTGAAGATGCTGGTCATCGTCGTAGCTATGTTTGGTTTATGCTGGCTGCCATTACATATATTCATCATTGTAACGGATTTCTATCCCGAGGTGCTCAACTACACTTCCGCCGAGGAGGAAAAGACCGTGCTTGGGATCTATCTAGGCTCTCATTGGCTGGCCATGTCGAATAGCTTTGCTAACCCAATCATTTATGGTTTTACAAACGAAAGCTTTAGGGTATGTATATTCTATACGAAAATGAATTAAGATATATTCATAATTCTTTAGAAAGATGTGTAACTACGGTAGTCATATTTATGTGAGGTATAATTTGCCTATCGTAAGTTTATTTAAGGACACCCCACCCCGTATTAATGGTAATTTATTGTGTTAATAATAAATAGACATCAGGGAATACATACAATTTTATATAATACGTAGGCTTGTTTGCCCTTAATGACAGTCTGATATGATAAATTGCATTTTTTTTTTTTGCAATATTCTGTATTTAGGCGGAAGACCTTTTCTGGAAGGAATCTTTTTCCGCTTTTAGATACATCTAGAACCGGAAGTTGTCTAGTCCGGAAAAAAAATGGGACCGCTTGATTAATGCTTTATCTAGATAAGGTCGATCGATGCGGACTTTAGAAGCCTGATTAAGCTGCACGATAAAATCAAATGGTCGACATAGTGAAATTGAGTGTCTGCTATGAAACACCTATTTGAAGAAAATGATGATGTAAACGGTTTCACATCAACAAGTGCAACATTTCCGTATGAAGTTGAACACAATGAACAATTCACCCTTGAAATAGGCGTTCATAGTTAATTAAACATTGAAATAATATTTCATTTTAGACTGAGTGATAAATTATATATACATGTGTATAAGGCCTTAATATAGATCGATACAATTCCTTCAGTCACAGCACGAGTCACTGACAGGCTACCGAGATAAGTCCTACAGGAAGTGTGATATTACAGGTCAAAACAGTCGATAAGACGCGTGATAGTGAATAATTAGGACAAACTATGACCTTGTTATTTTGTTTGTTAAGTAAACATGATATAAAGACGATATAATTCTTTTTATTTTGTTAAACAGAGTTCTGTATTCTTTTCTACAAAATCATGTAGCAGGCATTAGAGATGCTAACATTCCTGTAGAAATCGTTAGAGTGCCCTCGATACCAGTTTGGGATGCTTCTTTAAAGTATGGGAAATGCATCAATATTGATACGTTAGGAGACCTTAGCACATATACGTATATTCTAACTCAAACTTATCTCTAGCTGAAAATTACCTCATAATAAAGGCAATTGTTGCTAGAAATGTTAACCTATTTAATAAAAAAAAAATCAGATTTGCAGGATTGGAACTCTCATTAAATACATATGTACGTTGCGCATCTTGACAAATCCATTTTCAGTGTTTTATGGCATTGTTCCCCCCAACCCCTTGTTTTTTGTTTAAATACGGTTATATACTCTACTGCGTGTCATCCGGTTATTAATTGATATTTTTATGTTTGTCCATTAGGCTGACCTATTAACCCTGTTCTACATGTGGTTTCCGTGCTGTCATTGTATCAAAGACGTACTCCATAGGACCAACAGCCGAGTCACGCGAGACAGTGTTGTCTTTCGGCGTCTCAGTACACTGAGAAGAAGTGAGGGAAACATCAACGATTTCAAAAGGAACAGATTCCCTAAACGAGTGTGGAGCTCTTTACGGCACGAGGACTTAAAGAAGAATCAAGCGACATCTAACAAAGACAAAGTTGGGAGTAAATGTAATGTCATCCTCAATTCACGACGTCATACAATTTGTAAAATTGTGGTTGATGTGATGGAGATATCAGATATGGAAAATGCATCCGTGATTCGCGAATCTACCCAATGATCAACTACATTTGTGATAAAATCAAATCAAAATCTAAAATTGTATTCGAATGAAAGAGATATAGGTAATAATACATGTTATATATATATTTGTTTATATATATTGTTTTTAATAAAATGTATATTTATTGTTCTTATTCAGATAGTTGTTAGTGTTGATGTGACTAATGTAAAGTAGAGATGGTTTAATAAGACCCAATGTTACGTTTAATGTATAGACTTGGTGATTTACAAATATATATGTACACTGACCGAACATAGGCAGTGGGTTTCGGATTCACTTTTATACGTCCGTCAGAACTGTTTAGTGCCATACATCTGTCGTATAAACTTGTATTGGCAGGAAATACCCCCCCTCTTTTAAACCCATCTCTTAAATGTTTGAGAAAGCCTTTATACAAATAGTTACAAATTGATTGATGATTGAATATTTTGTCTAGAATATGGCAAACTTTTAAACCATGTGATAAAGTATTGGGTAAAATTCTTTAAATATTTTAAACACATTTCAATCCTAATTGTCCTGTAATCCGATGAATTCACTCGTGTCATATTTTTAATAATTTCACTAGTGTAGTATACCCTGGAGTGTTTTACATTGGCTGTACCAGTCACAAATCAATGGTGAAGTCATAATATAGACAATGACGTGACGTCATGGAATTGTTAATTGCTGTCTCCTCTTGATAGTGTCATCAACATTTTTACTTTGAACCTGTCAAAATGTACGTTTTCTGAGTAATGTGGTAAAAAGTATCTAAAATGTGTATTCATTTCGTATGAAATTTTTATGAAACTCGTTTCGACGTTTTGATTTTTGCTCGCCTTCAATCTATATGAACAACATAACAGGATGCCAATAATGTGTTATTTATGAATATCAAAGTATTTGTTTATCAAATATACATGTATTAGAAAAGCATTAAGCAAAAATGAACAAATTGCTTTATCGCTGTTCATCGGAATTTCGTTCAACAGCATCAATTTTGATTTGGAAGCATATATCGGAGATCTTTGGCACTGAAACATATCGAGTCAAATAGAGAGCCATCTCTTTATTACCCTAGTATCAGATCGTGACAGTTGAGATTACAAAAAAAAAAACAAAAAAAAACAACCTCAAAGTACGTACACTCTAAACTAATAAGCAAATTGCATGAAAATGATCATATTATAGAATGAATTATGGTAAAATAATTAAATACTTGATTTATTTATATTGTTTTATTAAGAGATAATGCTTTCATGTAACCATCACATGATAAGTATGATTCAGCTTGTGCCATATATAACCGAACGAATCCAGAGCGTTTCGGTATAAATTATTCGTGACAGCTTAATTCATACCAAAGTACTAAACATGCAGTGTGCACAACTATTAGCAAGTCGTATCGGGGGTGTAGATCGGGCTCACTTGGGATTTGTACAGACACTTACAAGTTAAGGAACGGATGATAGCTATCTATGACCATGATACCAGCCGACCAACTCAGTCTAGACTATACCGATCATTCCTGCACGTGTAACGTGCATTTTTTCCCTCGTTTTATGCTTCTGTGTGAATAACGTACAGGTAACCAACGCCTCCACCGGAATCCATGATTTGTCATTCGAATCACAGAAAGAAAGAAAAAAAGAAAAAAAAAGAGAAAAAGAACAGATTTTTGTCCTAAACAATAACGTCACCTACGGTTCAAATGACGCTTGACTTGCGAGTTCTCTGTTGAATGGTTAATACACCTGACGTAATGGCATTCAGATTTTGGACTTTACTAAATGCAATTAAGCTGTGTTTTCTTCCATTTGGTTTGTGATCTTTATCCATGAAAGGTAAGACGTAAACTATAACAATAAGCAATAGCGTAGAATTATCAATTAGTTCAATGTTCCGTTTTTGACAACTACAGGTTCCGCTGTCATCATCGTTCCTGAAGGAAATTTCTTAACTCAAAATGTTCAGTATGAAAGCGCTACAGAATTTACGGAAATCACCTTTGTTAAGGAACCTTGCGTAAATTCTGTAATGATTTCTTATCGGAATTTTAATTTTAGGAATATTGATGAAACTGGGTCCATGTAAAGCATACTCTCATGACTAATCACGTTGAAGTGAAGGTTTATGGTTTATGGCATATTTTGTTTAACGTCCTATTAACAGCCAGGGTCATTTAAGGACGTGCTTTGGTGGAGGAATGCCGGAGCACCCGGAGAAAAACCTACGGTCAGTACCAGGCAACTACCCCACAAGGGTTTCGAACTTGCAACCCAGAGATGGAGGGCAAGTGATAAAGTGTTGAGACATCTTATAACTGGAAGTTAGTTAACTAGAATTTAGTTAGGGATATTTATTAACCACATATTTCGATCAATTCGGTTGGAACTTCGGCAAACATCGGGGACTAAGTCATCCTCCAGCAGAGCTTAATAAAGACATTGCTACACAACAACATGACCACGATCTGGTAATTCAGCAATGCTTAGTAACAATTTGGGAAAATGTCATTCACCCGTTTGCCTCTACAGGACTTATAGAATTGTGATCCTTTGACAGTAGAATTTGACAGATTTTCACATCAACTTACAAATACAAATAAACATGAGATCCCCTGCTGACTGTGAACTGGCTTAACATTACAGGCAGATACTTCCCTTGATCAGATTCTACAAGCCAGTTCTCAGTTGTTGGTCTTAGGATGCTAGGCTGTGGACGTCACTAGATGACCCTGGCGAACAGTCGGAGAACACCACCAGACACGAACAACCGCTGGGATCTGGAAACATTAAACCAATAACGTAACTGGTGGGATCAGAGTAACATGGTATCGGAGTGGTCTTCCTCACCACTTAATGATTCAGAAATGACGAAAAGAATGGTAAAAGTACACGTCACGTGGCCCTACGGTGACGGCAAAGGTAGGGAGCTAATTGAAATCTATAGGGGTAAAATATCAGGTACACACTCACTATACATATATATACGTCTAATACCAGATGACGTCAGAGTACTTTACAATTAAACCTCATCTATACAACAGCGTATATCAAAGGGATATGTCGACCATATTACGTGGAAACGAACACCATGCTTACCTTACTCAAACGATATCCCCTAGATCTCATCTGAGGAATTTCTAGGTAGAAAAGTTCTTGTTTTAAAATAAAAATAAAAATATTTTTGTAAGAGGTAAATGTTTTATTGTATTCCCGCAAGTCATTCCAACATTTTGCAAGAGCGAAGCAAGCCCTAATAAACGTTTTCCAAGAGCGAACCAAGCCCTTATAAAACATTATGGTTATCTCGGGGAAACAAAGCATGCTTTCCAAAACAATAGGCAAAGCCATCAAATGTATAATGGTAAATTTATAACACATCACAGACAAGAACAATCAATACGTAATGTTAAAACAAAAGAGGCAATACGGATTCCTATATCAAAGATAGAAAATGACAAATAGATAAAATTTTGTTTTTGTTTCTATGATGGGACATGAGGCAAATTGAGGTAAAACATGCCTCAGTTAACTTAACAAATGGATATTAGGAGATCCTAGAAAAGCGCGTAATACATAAATAAAAAATAGCTAAAATAAAAATATCGCAAAAAATAGGGATTCATTTATTTTTCACGAAAACCGGTATAGTCATTTTCGAAGAAGAAAATACTGTTTTTATCGCGATATAACGCAAAAGTTTCACTTAATAACGCGAAAGAAATATTATTTTCTCCTTCGAAGATGATCCCAACCGCTTTCGTTATAGTTTTTGTTTCTCCTGTGTGTTGGAAAATTGTGATTATGTGTACGGCGATACGGGGCAAACAGGTCAGTGTGTCATTAGTTAAATCCTGGAATAGATTTACAGGCTGTAATTAAACGCAGCAGGATAGCTTCCCTGTGCTGATTGGGATTAATATAATTAACAAGGTAGTAGGAATTAGATCAGCCCACCATCAGAGAGAGAGTGACAGAAGGGATGGGCAATTATTGAAACAAATTATACCAAGTCAAATAAAGACACAAAATTGAGCCAAAAATAGGAACTCGATCAAAGATCATTTTACCGAAATGACGCATCATGAACGTAGCATGGTGAAAAGGAATAGCAAGACATATATTAAAATCCATATACTCAGTCGACGCAAAAAGAGATTGATAATGACTTGAAACTATTTTAATAATGCTCTTCTATATACAAACAGCAATTAAATGTCTACGTAGTTTATAATGTGTAGGGGTTTTCAGGGCTTTATCGACGACATTTTCCCTTTGCAATTATCAACAACAAAACGGATATCGAATTTCACGAAATTGTGTTATAATTATGCGTCGTTATAGATATATGCTCGATATCATATTTGTTATTTAGTAGTTAGTTGTTCTGATAATACATGAGATTATTGAGACACATAAACACACAACATATAGATAGCATTTATCTAAGTATTAAACTGGCTTGATATGGTATATTTTATCGATTTAAATGCCAGATAGTTTCAGACAAATGGCATAGGCGCTAGACAGTTCAATGATTATATTTAAGTCCTCAGAGTATCTTTCTAAAAGATATATAAATGAAATTCAAGCTTTGGTTTAAAATCCTCGCCTTACCGACAGCTTCAACATTTGTGTTTAACAACTGGATCAGTCTGTAATCCCGAGAGAAATTAATATAAGCTTTCAGCTGATTTTTCAATCCAATACCAAATATCCTTTGTTTATTTGAACAACTGGTGAACAACTTTCTGGAAATGGAAATTCCGTTTATACTAAATTATACGGCTGGGAAGAAACATATGAAATAGCGACCATTAGACTAGTCATTGATTCGGCGTTAAGAAGCAACTTGGGTAAGAGTAATTCCATCAGAAACCACGTAACAGCGAATTAGTAATTCATATTTAAAGCAAATCTTTTCATAACGGTCCCTAATATTGACGAGAAACAAGGCCTTCAGCATGGCCGTGTTCATGTGTGGATTACAAATTCCATCTTTAATGAAATGTATATATCTACATTAATTGCGGAACGCCCGCAAGTGATTGTTTCATACCTGTTTCATACCTGGCACACATATAGGTATATAGTGTTACGCGTAGTGATATTGTACATGTAAACGTGTAGACCTTCCCAATTGACTGAACCATTTATGTATTTTAACATGCGAAGGGAAGCAACTCTGATGACGTCAGTACATATTCCTGGTAAAGAGAAGAATTGTTCAACCAGGAATTATTCCCAGTATCATAAAGTGGAATGAATTCCAGATAGGCACTAATAGAAAGAGGAGAAATAAAGCTTTAAAGTGTTTCAATGGAAGCAGCACACCAATTTCTGTCTCTTTGATGGGCATTAATTACAAAGACAGAGGAAAATTCATAGATTCCGAAGCTCTCCCTGACATTTATGATCGTATGAGCGACATTACGAATATTGCATTCTCATTAGTGATGTTAACAGAAACCAGTCATCGGTTTTCTGATTATCAATTTTAGGAGATACATTGTATTACAGATGAGAATAATGAATACAATGGAAAAGGACAGTAGAAAATTTGAAACGTGGAAAACACATTTTATGTTATGAATATTATTATATAATGATTTACAGTTTTAGTTTTACTGGTGAACTTAAAGTCCCCGAGATTTTCCGTCACCTGGCACGCGATTAATTCCTACGAATAGTGGTACTGATTTAGAATTTACCCGCATATTTAATGTTTTAAAATATCCAGTATCCAAACATACATAATATATCAACTATAAGTGACAAGTACATCCCTCTTCTGTTTAATGTATTACATCCGTTTACACCAATTTCGAATTTCCTGCATTTTCACCTTTTTGACCCCTACCATTATTGACGAATCCTATATGGGCAAAGTATTCGTATGGTACAGATTAACATTAATTGTTTGGCAAACAAATCTTTATCCATTATCAAATATATATCTAATGAAACTTTGCGCTCTTGTATCTTCTGGAAACTCTTTCAGTATTTTTTGATGCAAACACCGTATAAAACAATACACAATAAATTACAAAATGTAAATATATTTATATACATTAGATTGTATCTCATGTAAGATAATATTGACAGTTGTAAGGGATGCAACTCTGACATACTTAAACTTTCTGTTGCGGCTTTTCATACCTCAATTAACGAAATGACAATCTTCACACATTGGGAGCTTTGCATATTAGTTGGATTTTATGACAAATCTACCAAACACAATATCGAGCTCGGCGTTCAGTTTTACCTACCATGTTCAGTAAAGGATTTATATTGTATCCAGCCAGTTATCACTGTTTATTGACGATATAAAAGATATAATGATTATCAAAACTTTTCGAATAGATAAGTGAGATAAAATCATTGTAAATAATGTCTGCAAGTTGCAAAATTTATGTTTTTAAGAAGTTATGTAAATATATGTTATTGATAGCTCAGATCGCCGGCGTCCATGTCAATTATCGGATACTATCTAAGGCAACCATGTTTTCCTTCAGTAGTAGTATTAGTTTGATATCATAAACGGATCTCATAAATTAGTATTTTGTCCAATTATATCCGAAAATAAATTCATTAATACAGAAAAAAAGAAACCATAAATACGTATGGCGAGTTATAAGTTTCTGGACATATCAAATTACATTTAATTACTTTTATGAATCTCTAGTATACTGTATATGACGGTTGGGATAAGGATTTCCACTAGCATTTATGCATTGTTGGCAACATCATGGAACTCACACACCGTCACACGCTGCTCTCTTTAATAAAGCAATACAGGCTAGGATGTATAATTTTCGTATTTGAAGTTCTGAATAGGATGCGATTCGTGGACTGTCTCATTAACCAACGATGCCTTGCCCCTAAACATTGGGTCACATCGACCTCTCTGTCTGTAGGTGCCACAATGTCCATGTACAATTGAAAGTTGGATGTATCCTGAACTATTGTCCTTGGGAATCTCTTAATACAATAGAATAGCAGCTGACAATGGTTCACATATCATAGAGCCGGAGATATAAAGTATCTGACCCAGGCCTTAAAACAGCCAAACAACTATGAATAATGATAAATTGACGATATAATATTCTGCCCTACCGGAAACCCTGAGTGCGCCATTTAAATATGGTTATGACTCAGCGGCACTTTCCTCCTCTGAATGATGATATTCTCGTAATCAGACGTAAAAAAATGTTTTTTCTTGCAAATGTTATACATCAAATAAGTAACTATGCCGAACTCCCACCAACGCCTCTGGGTACAGGCATTAATTTGTTATGTGTCTGGATGAACGTCGAAGCCTGCCGAATGCTTTGGTCGCTGTAACTCTTCAGTCTAATCATGGCGTTATTACCCAAGCAATACATAAGCAAATGATGTTTAAAAGTATGTGTTGTCCATCTCCTCTTCTCGTATATCTAAATGGACATCGGATGCTATCCTGTCTAGACGAATAAATGGTCAATCCAATCTCTCGTCGAACACCACGATTTTAACACCATAGCTGTATACTAGTCAATTTGTTTACAGATTCTAGTTCCACATCTGTCCATCAGTGTTGTTTTAAATAGTTTGTCGAAGTTGAAGAGTAAGGGCAAATGTCTAATAAAGTTGCATATTAGATTTATCATATTCATCTGCACACTTAAAAAAAACCTTAAGTCACAAATTAATGCTTTTCAAAAATTTCTCATAATTTTTAGTAATTAAAGAATTAAGAATACAAAACTGAATAAACATAATAAAAATAAGGGTTCTAACTCAACCATCACCTCCTACACTTCACGATATTGTCATAATTATTCTAGTGTTCCTTAACAACAAAATGAGATATTGATATCCGTATCAAGCAACTCACTCTGCGGCAGGAACAAATATATCCATATTTTGAGTTTCTACATAAATGGGCAAAAAGGCGGAATTCTTTAGAATATAGCAGCCCATGGAGAAGTTGAGGAGAGTGATGTGCTGTATGTTTCTGCGTATTCGTAGACGTGACTATTTGCATCCCAACTTGATTTTTTGATGACTTATGTATAAGGAGTAGAGGACTCTAAGGGGATAGACGGCAGCCCAAATAAAAGACTTCCAGAATCGAGAAATTTCTTCCTTCTCATAGGATGACCTGTATCCTCAGAACAGCTGCGATCTGTTTACTTTACTATAGTTTTTTTTCTTGCCTTTCTTCTATGCTTTGTTGTAGTAGTATCCTGTGTCATTTTCACAAGGTGTCAAAGACGTAAAGGCCCGTACAAACATATTAGACAATTAGAGTTACATCAATGTAGGTCAAAGGTTATATCAAAATTGATTCTGACGCACGGATGATTGGCTCCAACTCACGTCTTGAATTAAGGGGAATACATTATTCTGAGGTCATGTCCATATCAAATCACCAGTGGTTATACAAATATTTCAAGACATTCCCAGCCTGAGAGGATTGGGGAAAAAAGTCATCATCATGTCTTTTTGTGTTCGGCGTCCCGCATGTTTGTTTACGCTGCGGTCGATTTTCATTTTAAATACCGTCATTTTGCACTTATCTTTAATTTGTTCAAACCGTTAAGACATCAGAAATGACGGATTCCCCGGTGAATGTATCGAAGGACGTTTTTACATGGGCCCACCAATTGCAAGTAGACACAGGCCTAAGCTTTATCCACTTTTTATGCATGGTTTCCCGATACCCATGCGACAACAGACAATCCTATCTATTTCCGAGGTCGAGACTGGAACAGTCTGCAAACAAAGGAGGTATTATCGGCCACCTATCTTGATTACCTGCACAAATCGATAAAATATTCATAGCATGTGATTGACTTGATATCAATGAAAGCACTAGGTATCTAATTTCCTGTGTGGCATTGGATGGGTGTATTGTACAGTATACACGTATCTGTACACCTTTGCTGTGTCCCCTGTGTACCACTTCTATAGTATATAGTGATATCAACAGGCGTATTAACATCGTACGAGTGACACTGACCTACCCAAGGACAATACTCACCTATAATTGATATTTTATAAAGCCAATGTAGCAATATTAAATATAGTCCGATATATGATGGTTTACGGGCGTCCATCACCGCACCTTCGCCACATACAAACTATTGGACAATCTAACGACACGCATGAGTCTCACATCAAGTTCTTTATCAAAGAGAAAAGACATGTTCAACGTTAAAATGTTGTAGCTATGATGCGTATCTGAGACCATGTTATTCATATTTCAATTGTTGCGATACATGATCAATACCATTTGCACTAGAAGTAATTTTTGCTGAGTATTTTTGTAACCGTCTTCACCTACAAGTATATACTTCCTGGTTCAGTAATATTAATACATGTATATGCACATTTTATACTCTGTTATGCTATATATAAGAAACACAATGATACAGGCACATATTTCTCGAAAATAAGATTTAAAACAAAATCAGTATAATACAAATACATTAATTTTTTGAAGTACGGGGATGCTGAAGAGTAACGAGACAAAAATTGCGGATTTCATTATAAAGTCGCCATCAATATTTACATATAATTCGTGATCAAATGCGTTGGAGAATGGGAAATAATTATGATATGATAAGTAATACACAGACGGCAGAATACCCTAACGTATCACTACTACTTTCGTTTTAACGGGTTTCCTCATTCAACGATCCATGTTCACTTTAGTGCTGCATCGTCTTTTGTTTAATTTTTGCCGTGATTAATAGGTTTGTATTGATATTTCAACTTACACTGACTATAATAACAACGGAAATGGATTGCAGCTCTGTGTGTTTTTGTTCATAAATATAAAGCCTTATCAAGTTAAACTTTATAATCCCCTAAATGTTTATTTTCATTTAATTTCCCTCAAATCTGCTCAGTAACGTCAATAATTCAAAAGTATGTATTCTTCATCTAAGAATAGACCGTGAACCAATACTGAGTGGTCCGAGTTACAATATCCTAGGATAATAAATAGAAAAGCAAAGGTTGGATTATCAATGGTCGTGAAGTTACTGCTAACTTATGGTGGCTTTTAATGTTTCACCTTTCGTTGATTTTTGTCTTACATACTCACATTGACTCTGTGAGTTGTGGATTATGTTGTGATTCTACCCAATCATTTTCTTTGCCTTCGCTGCAGCAACAAGTACGTCTGACCGAATTTTGGGCTTCGCTGGTCATTTTTCTGTGGAATGTGAGAGTAGTCACCGAAACGTCTTATTTCCAGTACTGGTTATGGTATACAAAAGTCACATTACGAAAACGACTGTGTTAATCTCTTTCATGAATAAATTTAAATCTATAAAATACCTCTGTATGCTTTTTCTTCTTCTATCAAATTTTTTCTAGAATTTTTTGTAAGACAATTTGGTAACGTTTGGGTAATTAGATAGAAAATATTCAATATTTCACCAATCATCGTGACTTTACTGTATCCCGAATTTGAGGCATCAAAAGGTTTAGTTGTTTTCGGTGTAGATTATTTGATAAAATGCATGATAATCGTAAATTGAATGTTGGGCTGCAGACACACATATAAAATATTTCGAAATCTGTGGAATAACTAGATTTTACTTTATGTAAAAATATCTAAATACCATGTGCAGTTATTAGATTAACATTGAATTAATGACTTAAACAGATTATTGGAAGTAATGGTAGAGGCAAATCAATTTACTGAAGAGATCTATTTTCGGAACCGGCACGCGGAGTACCACACGGACTCACAGGCGCTGAATCAGGTTAACAGAAGTGACTGATTGCATAAAATTCCGCGTAATACAATAAGAACCTGTCAATATTACTTGCAACTTCATGCGCATGCTTCAGTGTATATATATTGCTCTACAAGATCCCTGTATGTAATTACCCCCCTTTTCAAGTCGGCAATGAATGGGTCACGTAATTTTTATATAAAGGTGATCTATTAACAGAAACTCTTATAAACTTTAAGTCTTTTTAAGGTAGTCACAATCCAATGGCGCTACGAGCAAACTGCCCCCCCCCCCCCCCCCCCCCCCCTTCGTCAAAAAAGCATTCCAGCACTTGAAGAAGATAAATTACTTGTGAATATCATCGACACATATACATGTAGGTAAATCTAATTTAGCAGCTTCCTGGTCCACCATACCTACAATTCATTTAACCAAACATTATTGTAGATTAGTTGAACATGTAGAATCACCAACATTGAATTTTTCTATTTGTGATATTAGAATTATAGTAAAATTCAGAAAGTCAGTACGTGCAGAAATATTAATATATGTCTACTACAATACGGCGTGTTATTCCACTCTCAGATCTTTAAATATATCCATATGCAAGTAGACCTTTCGGTCATGTGATTGGTTGAGAATAAGGAAGGATAAGAAGAGTTTTATCAAGTCATATCATATTTTGCTTTCATCGGTATGACATTGGACTTAATTCAACTTACAGATCACAATGTCATGGTCGTGCCATGGTGTCGAATACTGTTAGTCTGCTATTTTCCCCATCCTTTGCAAATATTTGAAACGGATGCAACGAATTGCCCATATGAACTCTCTCGATAATTTTAATTTTGATAGCTTTATTTCATTACGGATCACAAAATGACTAAAGATTTACTTCAAAACATATTCGTCTCTTGCGACTGTTCAGTTGATAGATTCAAAATATACACACTTCAAGTGAAAAAGACGTCGTATCTAAAAACAACTTATTGTGTAATATTCTCTGATGTAGAGAACAGAGTCATGATGGATAAGAGCATAAAAGGACTTTGAGAGCAAGAACATGGAGTGAATCTTACGTTTGGTTTGACTTTGTGTTGTACGAGATGTATGCGTGTGGTGAATCAGTGTCTTTTGGGAGGTTGTGGTATGTGTTTGTCTCCTTGCGATAGCGCGGAACTAATACCGATTTTATAGTGCTACCTCACTGAAGCATACTGTCGTAGAATGTCAAATCACGCCAAAGATATATAATTTTATGTAAGAAAACAAAATCAATGAAGTTCTATTTTACTAGCCTGCTTATTTTTGATGATGGAGAAAAACAAGAATTGGACATGAAATAATATATAGCCGAGTATATATCTCACAGTTTGCAATACTAAATGGCATGAATAAAACTATGAGCGGTTTATTTACATATAAATGGGTCAGTTGATATAAAATGTTATCATGAGTTAGTGTTTTCAATATTGGCCAGATTTTTACACTTCTGCTGCAGCCCAATAAAGCAGACCTTGGGTAATAACTAGGTCAAACTTGAAAACATTAATTTATAACCTTATATGCAATTGGAGGAACAGGCTTCAATCATCGATATCCATTTTACAGGTGCGTATATTCCACAACGTAAACAAGCATTACCATCAAACTGTCAAACACCAAGCGCATCCTTATTTTCCATTTGCTCTATACCAAACGATTAGTCCTAATAGAAAAGTCCTTTGTATCGGCAGGTTCCACGTGAATTGCGGTCAATGCACATATATATCAAGAGTGGCAATTCCGTGATTAAACATGTTGAAGCTCAATAAGTGTTTCCTGACCTGGTAGCCTAGAAGAAGACAAATGTGTATACTGATTTGAAAAATAAATCCATTGGCATCCACTCCAATATCACCAATTGCGTAGAAAAAAAGGTAAAGCATTTCCCCATGTCCCTGGTTCTTTCGGTAATTGTTACAAAACATCAATTTTAAAAAGGTAATGAACACTGTAAAAAGACAAATACTTTAAAATGTGAAGGGCCTAATTAAGCGAAGACAGCCATTTTGTTGAGCTATTAACATTTCATGATGCACGTCATTGTCTATATTACGACTCAAAATGAACTTTAGACCGGTACCGCTAATGTAAAACGCTCGGGGGTATATTACACCAGTGACATATGCAAAAACGTTGCACGGTTGAGTTAACTGGATAATAAGATGGTTATGTGAAAAATAAAAATAAAAATACGACATAGTGAAACGGGGAAATATCGAGTTAGCTACATGTATATAGAGGATATCAAATAGCTTCTCGTTGACTATTGCATACAATCTCATGAGTATGGCAGAATATTGCTATTTTCACGAGTACGAAGCACGAGTGAAAAAGATTTAAATATTCTGTCATACGAGAGAATTATATGTAATATTCACCGGGAAATCGTTCAAGTTTCCTTTTATTACATTTCATAATAAAAAAAAACAAAATTAAAAGCATCGAAAAATTTAAAGTGCCAAAAAGTGTGAGACTCCGTATCATAATTCATGACTTCGTCTCTTTGTGACGTTAATCCACGGCGCCTTGTTGAAAGGACTGATCAACGCAATTGAAGCGTTTTATGCTGTTATCGGATAATTTGTGCATGAAAAGCTAACGTCAGAAGAGGTGTTTTTTGTTTGTTTTTGTTTTTATTAAAAACTAGTCTGAATATTTCAGAAATACAGTAAAGTTATTTATTTATCTATATTCGCTTCGATTGGAATAATCGGCAAGTTTCAATGAGGTGAATACAAAAGTTAGTTCTGATTGGTCAAAAACGAAAAATCATTTTTTCACAAAACCTATATTTTCACTGCAAGGTCTTATTTTTTCATCGCTCACATCTGCAAGTTCGATCAGATAAATTTCGATATTTCACTGGCAAAAAAATGCAATAAAATACATTAAAGCAATACTATATATATATTTATAGTTTCCATTTATAAGCACCAATTGAGTACACTATATAACACAGATGTTGTAATGAATATAAATGGAGCATTTTTTAACATACTTTATTGAACATCAATATGATATGGAATCCAGACGAGGCTTCAAGAAGAATTTGGCATTACCTCTACTAATCTAATAGATTTCATGTTTCATGAAGAATATTAGATCCAATTTATTAGAACTACGACAGTCTACATTTTGTATTGAACCATAATATCTCTTTAAGGTGGATCTCGGGGGTCAATGAAAAGGGGTCTTATGGCCTTGGCTGGCATATCCTGCAATTTACAGCATTTCTGAGCTGTAACCGTTAAGGATTCAAAAGCTACGGTCAAAACTAACAAACACAATTTTGAAATATAATCAAAGTAAGCTATATGAACATTCGGTAAGGATTGATCCACGCTTATAAGATAAAAACTAGGTATCAGTCATGAAGTCTACAACATACTTGCAGATTAGAAATTTAAAAATTGTACACATAATCTACTGATACATGTGACGCCATTTTGTCGTAGATTTTCGACGTTGTGCTGAATCAAATATTATGCTTGAGTGTTCTGCACCTTACACAGGCAATTTACCTAAGTACATACCATTATAAGACAAAACCCCTAAATGAGCTGCTAATATCCATATTCATAACAACATAGGAATGCAGCAAAGATGTACTAAACATTCATAATGGTTACGAGGTTGAGGGTTAACTTGCCTCGGAAAAGAAGCTCTTTCAGCGATAAGATGTATTGTGTGTGTTTTTGTGTTCATTGATGTAACAAGATTGTATATGACTTAGCTGTGCGACCTCGTTGTTTCTCTCTCATGTTCCAGTAGATTTCCCTTTTATAAATTGTGTAGTATGTCTACGAAATGACAATTCCATTTATTTTACTTATAAACACAGGGGACCACAATGTGACAAGGCCTAAATGAATCCCATGATATGTGTGATACCTAAAACATTTTTAAAGGAATCATGGAGTTCAGTGTGACAATTAAGTCAAGCAGACAATGTTCTAACGCAAATTAGACATTTAACAGAACATACTTGAAGACTACACGTCACCTTTGAGATAATTAACTTGTACAAGCACATAAAGTACTCTCTAGATTTCCCCGTGTTTAACTAGGGAAATAACCCTCCCTCGGGACTTAGGTCTGTCAGAAACAGCCGGTGAGTTCGTCTTCTTTCTCACACAATCTAGGTCGCCGGTCACTGTCAATGTCGATATTTCTACAAAGGTGGCAATGTATAGTCTTTAAGCTGTTCGAGTAGCCACATTGATACTTTTCATTTGCTCACGAGTTTGGAAAGATATTTCACTATAGATAGAGTGTAATCATGCTGAATGGTTTATATCCGGAAGAATAAACGTCTTGTAAATTGTGATTAATGAGTTAGACACGAAATGCCAGTGATTATTGTGAGTGTAAAAAGAAGCAAAACATGGTGATATTTTCTGAATTATTAGCAATCCTCTCTTTAGGGAATGTATGTATAAAACTACTGTCGATTCAAAACATTTCATATTCTAGATAACGTCAGTCAGCACCCAAAACACTAATTAAGCTTCTGGTTCAGTTATAAACCATCAGAGGATTATCCTATTGTATAAAATCCTAAACAAAATATGTTTTTGATGACAATAATGAGGATTACAGTTAACTTATGATTAACGGCCACTGCGGAGTAGACAAGATATAAAAGTAATTTGTAGATAATAACTAGAAAGACAATAAGGCATTGTCTGACAATATAATGGTAGAAAAAGAGCTTTGTTGGTTGGAAATAACAGTACGCTGACGACAGTGTTTTGCAAGGTATATGATGCATTTTAGCTATGCCAATGTCTTAACACGTGTGTACATGTATGTGTATCTGTTTGTTACTACCAAAATACATTCTAACAACCAATAATACCTATGCTTGGAGCAAAATTGATTACTTTTATTAATATCCTTTTCCATTTGAGGTATTTTTGAATACATCAGTTCAAAGATACATTTATTTATATTATTTATACTAAATATCTTGTATTAATTTTTATTGAATCGCCCAAGCAAGCTTAAAGATATCAATACGACCTTGATATCAGACTTGTTTTTCAAGTTAATCAAAATAGAAAGAATTGAATTGGTTTTTTTCATTAACAGAAAACTCAATCATCCCCATTTGTTTTACCAAGTTATGGTATATACAGCTAAATCGAAATGCGGGATTAGGATCAGCATGATATTGATAGCCTGTCGCTTGCAAATGTACAAATGTCATGTAAAACTGCAATTAGCGCGACGTTTCTGGTGATATGTTTTTCTATTGAGGTTTCATATGCGTAGCATGTTACTGAGGTAAATTTACACATTCTGAAAAGTAGTCTTTGTGGTTGGAAAATAAGTTTGCACACACGGAAAAAATCCCACAAGTGTATTAAAACAGACAATGAAAAATGAGTTCTTAGAAAATTTTCAAATTGTTTATAAACTGAAAAAATTTCAGGGTTTTGTTTAATTAAAAAGATATATCACCACAGTACAACAGGACCAACGTCAAATCATCATGCTTTCTAATATATTGCAGGATGAACTGTAATACCTTGGTCTTAATTTTGTGATTTATATTTGAGATGAAAAAAGCCAACATTTCACTCGAGTCACATCTATAAATGAGGTTTCTCTGTGCAAAGAAATGCCTAGTTTGAAAGCATGTAGTGCTTTTTACTGACGCCTCTATGCTTTGTGTGTAATATATATGACCGAATTTGCACAAATGACACGGCAGTGTAATGTTGGTGATTTTTTATTTAGACGCTTTGCAAAATGCTTGTCCTTGGTATAGCATTACTGAAATGCATTGTCTTTAACACTTTATGTAAACATTCGAGGATGGAAAATGTATGTTATAGTTTATGTAAATATTCGAGGATGGAAAATTAATGTTACAGTTTATGTAATTATTCGAGGATATATAATGCATTTTACAGTTTTTGTGATTATTCGATGATATCAAATGTCTGTTGCAGTTTATGTAAATATTCGAGTGTATGAAATGTCTGTTAAGTTTATGTCGATATATATAAATTTATTCTCATATTTCATGTTTACATGAGCTCGTGTTTATAATTTCTTTTTCAAGACATGTAAACAAGTATTATTTTTGTAATGGCCGTCAAATGTGTCCGTCCCGTCCGATGTTAATAAATATACCCATTATTGTAATTTCTTAATGCTTGTTTCATTCCATGTAAATACTTTCGAATTCATAATGTCTATTTCAGCTTATGGGGATAGTTCTTTTTTCTTACAATGTTTGTTACATGAAAATACGACATTTTTGTTTAATGTTTGTCCCATTTTATATGCGATTTTGCTCCTGTTTGTGTTATCCGTTGCATTCAGCCGCAACCAAAAGAAAGTAGCATGTGAATTTATGAACTATTCAACTCGGTACATTAGATTAACAGATAATCCCATAAATCACACATTTGATGACAATCATTTGCCATACAGTGTAGTATTAATGCATACTAGCCAATATTGTGTTGCCTTTAGCCGAAAGCAAATAGACACATTGGCCTATCAAGCAATCAAAGTCCGATCATGCGTACTTTTATCTGGACATTCTAGCTGTGCTAAGATACTCGTAAGGTAAATTATTGATGTCCAGTGACCTTGCCCTCTCATGCAATATCATCAATATGGTACAAAAGACACAAAATATCAGCACCTTTGAATACAGATTTGTATTTCGATAATTCTTGTACGGTAAATCCAAACGTAAATTAGACTGCTTGTCATTCCTAATTGATCTAGCAGATACATGTACCAGGATAGCTACACAGATTGGTATTTTTAATTGGTAAAAAAACATATTACGATCAGAACGACACAAACGGATGAACTGCGCCGTATTCCATGCGGCACGTACATGTATATGTAGGAATGAACGAAGAATATTAATCTTAACACAGTAACAATATAGTTTATGATATGAAATACAACATCTTTGAATGATCCACGTTATACAAATAATATATAATAAATAAATACTTAAAAACAAAATGAATTTCGACAGGTGTTCACAGTCAATATAACTAATAAAATAAATGAAACTCGGGATTCTTGCTAAAATGTAACGGATTAAGATAATGTGTTATGGAAGGTAAACGTCTACTATATTGATTAAGTACCACACAGCTAATTTGTTCCTGTCGTCTTTCTAGGACTAGTCAATGGTAATACGAAACAAAGGTGTGAAATCCAGAGGGACGGGATGTCTGACAGCCCAAATTTTAATGCACCTTTATATCTTTTGTTTACTAATTTGTTAAAAAAGGGGGGAAAAAGATAAGAAAGACGAAATTGGATGACGCAGTTTTATATGCATATACATAATGTATCAATTAATTCATGTATTATTTCACTTGTTTGTAAACAATCCTATGTATGTTGATTTTAGTTAAAGAATAGCTAAACTACCAATATCCCACACTTAACCGGGACGTTCCTGCTTTTGTTAGAGAAGCAAATATGTATTTACCTATCTGTATTGGTTGAGTGTAAGAGCGAGGTCCGAAGGACGTATGTTCTAGACGTCAACGTATTAACAGAGGGCCGATTTCTCACTTATGTAACGTAATTCACCCGTCATTGATGATAATACAGCGCATTGCGTCCGTCACGATGGATATGTTCCTGGAAACAGACATAAATCACTCATTTGTACTAATGTAGACACACGGGCATAGGGATTGTAACTCTCGAAGTAAGATATTCGAACTTAGCGCTCAGATTTATTAATCTCACTCTTGGGTAGATATTTCGTTGTCTATATTACGCATGAGTTAGTTATTACATACACCTAACTACTTGTGTTCGAAATAGGACGAAAAAAGCTCTATCAGACTTATGGGATCATGTCTGCAGCTCAATAGATATCAGGAAAGAAATTGTATCTCAGAAATATTAAAGATGTTGTTTTGAAGATTTCTACCACAGTAGATTGGTGATATTTAACTCCCAAGACATGAAATGAGCATTACAACTGTTGAATAACAGTCAGTTTATTCCACGTTTATTTAACGCTTTTTGATTGGTTGATAAGATGACTTTTGACCAGGACCATTTTTTACGCACAAGTAGTTCAAAACGTTTAGGTTGTATAACACTTAAAGCCCGCTTCATGGGGTCGTGGAAATGATAACACGCAAACAGCAGTTCAACATTGCTTTTGTGTTAATTATTTTTATATAAATTTCTATTAAATTATCGCTTTGATAAATAATAACCTTGATAATTATTTCTAATAATTAACCGTAAATGTTAATGTCTGCAAATATTTCCGCAATTGTCAGCTGTGCATATTAATTAACGACATTTTATTTAAGGTCATATCTTTCTACTAACGTGATATTGTGAAAGAGCATACGATGAAACAGAACAGGTTAATTTGTTGTCATAATAGCTTTTCTGTTGTGGTAAAAACAGGTCACTCTTACTCGAGATTGTTATATACAGTATTTCTTTCATTCTCGTATGTTATTTCTCCAATGTTACAATAAACACTCGCTAAATGTGATGTTTCGTTTTTTGAAAAATAACTCAAGAGAAAGAAAAAAACATGTACAACAACCACTCGTTGTCTTGTGTCTATACCTTTGGTGCATTATTGAGTTCTTTTACCCCATTTATTCAGATCGTGTCAGCCTGCTTCAATGACGTAAGTGGGTCATGATAAAGTAGTATTTATCCTCCTCTTCTGGCATTTGTGCAATTGTATTCCAATTTTGCATTTATCCCCAGTGTTCCTAAAACACGCACATATATTCTTATAACTATCCTTGACGTCTCACAGTCTTCAAACCCTCTATAAACATGTAGCAATATTTTAAAAATGTCACTTAACATGGTGATTTGTACGGCACTTATCGTTAAGTTAGCCGTTTGAGCGGTAGATATTTAAGACAGGTATTCAATTTTATTTTATTCACGCCAACTAGTTCTTGTGCTTAACCCATGTGATCAACTCCATTGCCAACCCCTACTGGGAATGTTATGTAACTGGTGTGCAATATTTCAAATCCTATTACAGAGACATGTTAATACCAATCGTTCTGAAATGAAGAAATATACAATGCCTTTAGACACGTGACATTGGTCTGATAAATGGAACAAGCGTAGTCGCTTAACTTTATAAAACGACCAGATTTAATGGTGGCAAATCGTCAAGCGTCATTTAATGAACATAGCTAAGTGCCTTTTTGAGCATTTTCGTACCAAAAAAAGCAAAGTAGAGTTCCGATCAGTCACATTGTAATTGCTAAGGGTAGTTTAAGGAAATAACAACATCGGTGAATGACCTTCTATTTAGCCCATTATCAAATTGAACTATGTCATCAAAGAAATAATTCAGCATTCCTGAAGAGGAATGATCTATATTATTAGTTATCTTAAAGCATCTACTATTGACAAATTATTTCCTTTTGAATTGCCTGTGCTCAAACGTTTTAAATGCGGGATCCTCGACGAGCGGCTTGCACAGCTTTGGTTACTCATGGTTTTCCATTAGGTAAAGATGCGGTCTCAAACGTTTTCTACGGTGTTCATTATTTACAGCTACTCTTTAAAACGTTCCTTGTGTACAAACTTTCGTTATTTTCGTGGTTGCTATGTAATCACAAATATCATAATAACGAATACCGCTGGATATATATTTTTATATTGTTGAAAGGGCTAGTAACGAAATAATTTTAAAGCCCCAAACCACGAAAGAAAGTGCACACGAATATTTGCTCTTAACGTAACTCTTCCGAAATATTTATCTGAACTTCCATTGTATTGTTCCCTTCCAGAGTGTGCTGTGTGGCACTCCGTAGTGCTGATGTTTGTCCGTATTGACGCTGTTTACATTAACGGTTTGTGGTAATAACTGTTATTCCAGTTAGACAAAAGTTATTGACAAATCTGTATCACGTTGAATCCTTATCCCAATGTACTCTATCGTAGTATCGACGTACGTTGCTGTTTTAAATAATCACTTAAGTTTTAGATAAAACTGACTGTAAATGATACAACGTTTCTCTTCAAATTTTGTATATAGATATGGAAAAACTCGATAGTAGCTTACACGATTTTGAAGTAAACATTTTCCACATCCGGATATTGGTTTAACTGCGTAACGCTCACCTCCCACTAAGTAGCAATTCGTTTTGAGCAAAATGACAATGATTCATAATAAGTGTCTACATAAATTGTTATCAGAATTTAGATTCCAATTTACAGCCTCGGTTGAGTGTGTGCAAGTGAGAGATTGTATTAAACAGAAGCGCTGAAAATAGATGTTGGCAATCAAAACTGCAACGTGTGTTAGGCTATCTCTCCAATTAAATCTTGTCTTATAGATATAATCTATATAATAGGAACGGTATTGGCGTGACAGGTTTAATTCAATCAGAGGCGGCTGATTGTGTAACTCTCTGATTCTGTTAGCCTCAGGTGTTAGCTGTCACTATATTTTAAATCTAATAATCTCGTTTCAACCGGTACTGCACAATTTGCATGAAAGGTAGCACATGCTGAGTTTTAAGCCTCCAGCTTTAGGTGAAATGTTCAGATATCTTTATGGATTAACGTTAATAAACCTGGTGTATAAGTGTATAAGCAAATATATACATTAATTGCATTTTTGCATTTCACGAGTGCGACAGAATATCGATATTTTCACATATGAGTGAAATGTATGATATATTCAACGGGTAACCATTCATTTTCATTTTTATTGCATTTCTATGCTAAAAAATAAAGCATCGAAAAATCAATAGTGTCAGTAAGTGCAGTAACATAATTAATGACGTCATCTCTCTGTTACGTTACTCCACGTATACACGACGGCCCCATTTTGAAAGTATTCTGCTGTTATCGGAGAATCAGTGCATGAAAAGCTAACGTCAAGTGAGTATTTTGTCAAAAACTAGTCTTAATATTTCAGAAGTATAGCAAAATATAAACGATGTGAATACAAAGGTTCGCAAAAAATCGCATATTAATAATAAAACAAATCTACCAGCAACATGATGATCAGTTCTTCCAGATAATGAATTTGTATTAATAGAAAAGGCTATGGCCATCTTGCAATGACTCATTTGGTAGCTTTTCATAGCAAATTCATCCGTCATATTTTTGACTATTTAATGTTATATTTGCATATAATTGTCAGCTAATGTTATCTTTTTTGGCATTCAGAGTTGAAATGTATTTGTTATGATTTCGGGGTTTGAAGAACATTAGTCCGCGGTGGCCGAGTGGTTAAGGTGTCCCGACACTTTAACACTAGCCCTTCACCTCTGGGTGCGAGCTCGAAACCTACGTGGGGCAGTTGCCAGGTACTGACCGTAGGCCGGTGGTTTTTCTCCGGGTACTCCGGCTTTCCTCCACCTCCAAAACATGGCACGTCCTTAAATGACCCTGGCTGTTAATAGGACGTTAAACAAAAACAAACCAAAATCAACGTCGTAACCGTCCGATCTTGTCTCTTTTTACAATTAAATTTTGTTTAAGTGGGATTGTTTATTTCAACGGTACAGAAAATCCTGTTTTTTCTTGTAAATACTATAATCAAACTCTGTCGCTTTCTTGATTGATTATTCATTGACATCATAATCGCGATATGTACGTGCGTGTCACTGACTAATATTACATGATTGTTGGCATTTGTGTGCTTAACAAACATGTTCTAGTCCAACGTATTCCAAGGAATTTTTTAGTGCTTTAAGTTAAAAAAAAAGTCTCTGAGGTCGATCATTGTCTGGTTCCTACTGACATTTTTCGACCTTCATCATTACATAGCGAAACCTATTTTGAATAGGTTTGTAGCCGACCTTTCTGTAATGCAGATCGTTAGAAATTGTATACAAACAGTTCTAGAAAAAAGGTGTTGGAACTGCCAAATTTTACAGGAACCTGCTCTTTATTGCCCTCATGTAAATATATTGTGTGGTGTTGCTGCTTTACAGATAGTGCCGAATTATCAGATGTAAGAAAAAGGAACAGGTCTACACAGAGGGGATATACCTAAGGCTAACAGGTCTGGACATGGGGGTTAAGATCTGATCGCTGTTTGACTCTATGATAAGGTAATTACAACGTTGGCCCTTTGGTAGCGCTTTCCTACGGCGTCAAGACTTGAATGCATCGCACCTCACTCAGTAGTACGCTCCACCAGGCGTCGGGACATTTATCTATTGCATCGGATCAATTCTATCGACGTGTCATTGCTAAAATGCCACATCTGATAGCTTTCTTCTGCGTCCGAATGTCACCATTTAGTCCAGTCTTAATAACACATTCACTTTCATTCGGAAATTGCCGACTCTGTAAAAGATAGAATTTCGTGAACAGCTTTGCGCATTGCAGCAATGTAGGAAATAGGGATGTTGCGTAGAAAACCATTTGTCAATGGATTTCGTAACTGGACACTTTTATCGAAGGGGTAATAACTTTCTGGAAACCTAAATATATAAAATAAGCGGACTGTGAATATTCGTTTGCATTGGTTATTGGACTGTCGCAGGCGGGAGGTGATATTAGCCCTGTTTCTATCAATTGTGCTGCTTTGCCGGGAAGTGATCGATAAGTAATGTTTATAACTATCAAAGCAATACAGCATTGCTATCTATCTCCATTTAGGGACGTTAACAATTAATGACTCTATGTTCAGCATGTATCATTCAACTTTTCAAACATTCCGGTGAGTAAAGGACATCAAACCAGGCCATATTAGTGGTAGTTGGCATCGCGACACCGTGCACTGCTAGGAATAGACGTTTTACGACAGGTGTTGGATTCACATAGTCACGATAAGGTTCCCTGTCGGTCTACTGACAGTAGCCTGATTTGACGAAGCGGATTGTTTTACATTGCGTTTGATCTTGGGATTAAGTAAGAGTACACCAGAAAATGTACCACCTGGCAGATTTCTGTGAAGTCGAGCCTATTGTTCGGGGAAGTTACCAAATATATATGTATGTAAACTCATAGATTGATAAATTCAACGAAACACATTAAACATTGAACGCGCCTTTACACAAACATTTCATTATTTTGATAAAATCAGCAGATATTTCGTATCAACTATGGATGAAGATATTTTGACACCTGATGCCTTCGGAAATGCTACACATTTTAATGAGAGTGACAATGGAACTGAGCTTATTCATTCTGAAATGGTGTCTACGGAGTGGGTGGTCTTTCTTTCTCTATTATATTCTCTTACTACACTACTATCAATTGTTGGTAACGTCCTAGTAGTAATCGTTTTTGCACGTGGAAGGAGATCACGGACAGACTTACGTCCGTTTCTCATAAATCTAGCGATGGCAGACTTAATTATGGCGGTTTTCTGTATGCCCTTTACATTTGGAGATACCATATATAAAAGCTGGTTGTTCTCGGAACCAATGTGTCCAATTGTGTTGTTCATGCAAACGCTATCTGTGTCTGCTAGCGTGTTCATCAATGTAGCGGTCGGAGTTGACAGGTTTATTGTTGTCACCTTTCCTCTCTATTCCAAGGCGTCCCAGGCTCGTTCCAAGCAAGTCATTGTAGCCACCTGGATATTATCTATATGTATAGCATCAGCTGTTGTGCCATTCGCTCACACACAACGAATCAGAAATACCACAAGAATAAAATGTTCCGAGATTTGGCCATCGGTTCAAGTTCAAAGGTCGTATTCTGTGGCTCTCTTTGTCATCATATACCTGTTACCTTTATTGGTTCTCTGTGTAGCTTACAGCATCGTGGGACTCGTGTTATGGAAAAGAACAACGCCTGGAAATCGGGATCAAATGAGAGACATGTTACAACTGCGGTCCAAAATAAAGGTAAGACAATGGATTGTATATCAGTAATTATGGCACATACTATCTTCAAGACAACTGTAATACATTTTCATCAATATTGATCTAAGCTTAACATATTGATAAAATCCTCACAGGAGGAAGGATCAAATGAACTTTGCCTGTGTTTTAGTGCAGAAATGTTTTTAACTATTGTTATTGCAATTTTAAGGCGTAATGCGATTGAATAAGCAGAAATTGTATCTACCTGTAGCATATACGTGTCAATAATGCAATACACGTTTTGCTGGTAAACCCTATATCATTCGTTGATGGCATTTAAATTCTGTCTCGGACACTTAACGATATAATTAAGCGCAAAGTATTGCGGCTGTACTTGAATGTCTTCGACAGTATTACAGTATAAAGAATGTACGGTTTCCTATTCATCCAGTAAGGTTTCATTGGAAGTGGTAAGTTTCTGGCAAAGCGATCGGATTCCTCTATTTGAACGAAAAAGAAAACATTCAAAGGATTGAGTGTTTTGAAATTTGATTTATTTTCAAGATTTTGTTCACTAAAAGCTTATCGGGAATCAGTATTTGATAAGCTGTTGAAAATATGCAATACCTCACAGTTAAACAAAATATGTCCAACATGTAACCATATCGGACATGATTACGCATACTTCAATCGCTCGATTAAAATTCATTTTGATTATAACAAGAGTCAAGAGATAATTTAGATACCACAACAAACCATAAACATCAACATGAGTTTATGGATAACAATCAGATTCCGTTTGAAAATGTATTTTCTATTCCAGCCGGAACCATGTCCTTATAAATCCTACTTTAATGTTCCCACGTGTACAGTGCGAGGAAGCACGGTCCGCCACGTAGTTATTGCTAGTTGAATGTGATAAAATACTTAAATGTAGCACCGACCATTACGAAGCGTGTATGCTATTTATCAGGGCTGAGTCGGGATATAGCTACGCTTCAAAATATGGAAATAAAATACATACTTACTTTTTTATAATATTAAAAGCATTTGCTTTATCTTAGATAGATGATTAATAATAACTTTCAGAAAATGTGATGACGATTCAAAGATAACGTCATATGCTCTAGGGGTTAATTTAACTTATCATTTTTGTCCGTAAACTCTTTTGATCAATCCATAAATATTTTCAGAACAATACATTCTTTGGATTTTGCATCCCAATATCTCACATAGTACAAGCGTTTCGGAGACGGGGGACCAATTTCAGACTAATTCAAACATTCTAAGATGATATGAAGACCAACTGAGGCCTCTCTTCCGATTTCGCATTGTGATGTGGTTTTAACGCGTGTAGAAGAGGTGTCGGTAGCGACCATTATAATATTTATGAGCTAAAGATATTCGTGTTACATGTAATGTCAATGTCTTGTTATGTCTTGTAAACGAAGAATACATTAGTCGTCACGAGAAAGACAAACAACCCCGGCGCCATAAAGAATTTAAATTAATTCCCGTTTATTTTGTCTTCCCAAAAGCGAACTCACCGTGAACACACCTGATACCTCAAATAAGGAGACGTCGAATCGATCAGGAAATCTACTACTTCTATTTAAAATTATGGGAGTACATTATGTTCATATTATGTTCATATTATGTTCGTATTTATTTAAATAAATTAATGACTGCCGTATTTTAGAGTTAATGTGAGATACAAAAATAAGAAGATTAACTTACAATATATAATAAAAATAATAGACTTTATTTTTCTAGGATAAAAAAAGATGTTTAGCCAGAGGCTAATCTTCAACATGGTCCTCAGGTTATTGGGTTAGATATGACATATTAATACATGCACTATAGATATATATCATAAACATTCTTACCAATCAAATAGAAGCTTTGCACCAAAGTTACATAAATATCGTTATGCTATCGACATATTTTAAAGTAATATCGCAGCTTTACTGATGGAGATTTATCACAGAATGCATAAAAAAGTTTCATACAAAATTGTTTTCGTCAGGTAAATGACTTGAGCACAATATACATACATGCTAACATAAGCATAAGCATTTACATAGTTATACGCTAATATAGCATAATCTAAAAATATGTTGTTTTCTATCACAAGTTAATCAAAACATAAAAAAATGGTTTCTTGTGAGTGTACTACATACATGACCCTGGGAACAGTTGTCAAGTGAAATTCTAAGAAATTAATGTACAAATATGTTTTCGTTTAAATGTGGTGAAATTGTCTATTTTATTTAGGTCACTGGGCAAAACATTCCATTCATTTATGCTGTTTACAAGGAAATGTCTGGAATAAAAAAAACAGTTCTATGTTTTAGCACTTGGACATTTTCTTCAGTAGCATATATTGTAGTCCTAGCATATCTTGTAGTTATATGCAAGTATGTTACTACAAAGGAAATGAAAATTGGTTTCGGAATCATGGATAAATTAGTATGCTGAAATACTGTTTCCAAATATAGACGTTGCTAACGGTTCTTGAAGGAATATGATCCGAGGCAGCTCCAAACCTACGCGAATGCAATGAATTCTTCTCAACCGAATATGTATCATTGATTCATTTTTATTGCAACCGCCACTGAAGCTATAGTACAAACGCCGATACTTGTACGAAAGTATGGATAGAAATCATACCACACCTACAGGATAATGAAATATCGAGATTTGACATTTTGACAAAATGGACCAAACAGGTAGTGATTTAATTGAAGTTTCTACTGTAACTGATATTCTTGTATTCGCTAAGATGGTGTGGCAAAGCAGTGTACGATCGATACATTGAAAATATGCACAACCGAATGATATTACATCAACAAGTGTTCACAGGCTGGGAACTCTCACCAACATAAATGATTTAAAAGTAAAAAAAAGATTTTTTTTTCAAAAAGACTCTTTGATTTAATTTCGTGAATGATAGAACATGTTCGTAAATAATAAAAAGCAAACGTATACGAATTCTAACGCGTAGAAAAACCAAACAATATTGGAGTATTAAGATGTTATTAAAAAGAGGACTCACTAAAGCCAAACGACATACATTGTATGTACAAGTCAAAGTAGAGGTGACGTCCTACAAAGACAGAATACCAAGGAGGAGATGGCAGTTCAAAAAGGACAAAAAGAAAAGAAAAGACATCAAACCAAACAGACATATAAACAGACATATAAAACGTTGGAACAAACATTAACTATGAAAGAAATTCAGTGCAGACGGCTTTTGTCTCAAAATTGTTGAAAAGCAGTTTTTTATGAGCCATAATGTCTTTCCGCAGGGATATTTGTTTCCAGCGACTAGACTAAAGTTATCGAAATGAAAAACTTGCCAAGAATAAGGTGTCATTTATCTTAAGATCAACTGGTTTCAATCACACTCCATGTCTGGGCTGCGAGATTAATGTTTATTTAGTAGGCGACGTTGGTGCTAATATTGATATTGTGAAATATTGAATTTTGGACAATATTTGTAATGTCATATTTTATAGCTTCTTAAAGTTGCTTGAATTTCTAATACTAAAGGTTAACACTCAGTATATGGTATGAGATATACGTTTACAATGTGATATCGGATGTGTTTTCAGAGTACCACATGTGTTTGCAATGTAATACCTTATTCGAATACGTGTTATAAGCAATAGCATTGATAACTCGATAGTTATTTTAAACGTTAGCATGGCTTACTAATATATAATGGTGAAATGATAATTATTTAGTTGTTTTAGGTAGGATTGAATATCATCCACTGAAGCAATGTAATATAAGATAATCATAATTTTGGAAAACTAAGGTACAATATAAGGTATAAGATAAGCATTATCTATTGGCATTTCGGTGTAGCCATTAATAAATATAACCTTTTTGAATATTCAATGAGCTGAATTTGAGTTAATGAAAGAAGCCTTACCAAGTTATATTTAAATACAAGTGAGCATTACCTGAAATAATTAACCAATAAAGTAAGCAATTAGCAATTTAGACAGATAGATTGATGCAGGTTAAACGTTGATGTATGGGACTGTATTGTGTACAAGTCCTAACAACAGTCCTGTTTGTTTCATTTGCATTGTATTTTATTTGATATTGGTTCGGTTGGAAGGCCTGTTTAATATAATTACAAGTTGTTATAATTGATAATCGTTCAGCAGAACTCTCTTGGGAGAGATACATTTTATTGTCCGGACACATCGACACCATAGAGGAACTAGAATCATCATTAATGCATGTCTCTGGATGACTACCACAAAAACTGGACATAGACCAGTGTAACGTCAATGTTATAGTAGTCGATTTGGTATTCTTACCACAAATTTAGAGTGAAAACAAAAACACACTCTATTGCAGATCCAATGTCCATGGAACTGTACGTTTGGTATAATGATCAAACGTAAAATGATTTTGTTTGCTTGTCGTGATTGATATGTTAGGACTATATTCCCAATCACTCAGACACTTTAATTCATTTACCAGCGTCATTGACCTTACACAGCAGCAATAGGTTTACTCTTTTATTGACAAAACTATACCTCTGACGCCATGTGCAATACACAGCTCCTATCGGGATAATGATTCACGACACTTTACGTATATGTGCAGGGAATGGAATATTGCAGTTTGTGTCATTGTGCTGATCTCCTTTTAAGACAAAATCATGACGTGTTCATTTCATTGAAGACTTAAAGCATTCGTTTCCACTGTAAATGCATGGATGCTGTAAACATTAGCGCATTAACAAATTTCAACAAGTTAGCGCAAGGATGACTGGGCGCATCCATAGTATTTGCCATTTAAATAATATATAAAAAGTGTTATCAGCGCATTCATAACCATGACAATGCTTCTTGCGCCACCCATCTTATCAACAACAATAACTGTTGTCCTCTTCAGTGTACTTTTACCATCGATTCCGTTACACATCTCTCTCCATATACCGCTAGCCATTTTTATAAAGTCGTCATTTTACTGGAGAAAGATAATGCATGTAGGAACAAAAGAAACATTTATTTTTGAATATTGCTCCTAACCGCCCCATTCTTTAATTTTTGTGATTTAATTACTAACTATAAATGTGTTACTTCTTTGTTTTTCCTTGTGTTCCCCGTTTTAGTTGTATGCCTGTCAACGAAGTGAAATTAATCTAGACATTGATGGTGCATTCCTGATGCTTGTAATGCTATATACGCGCCTAAACATGAAGATACCATACCACATAGTTAAAAACATAGAAAGCATGTTAAAGGATACAGGTCGCGGAATACGATCACGTCGTCTGTTTATACATCCCCAAAGAACGTAATCATTATTTAGCATGCCTACTTCTGGTTTACATGCACGTAGTTACAGATGGTAAAAGGCCCAGGAGACTATGTGTTTTATTCCAAATCGATTTGTTTAAACAGTTATTTACTGAAAGAGAAATATCCAAAACGAACTAAATCATATACAATTAACTTTGAGCGACGATAAAATATCCCTCGAGATACGGTAAGAATTCTTCTTTGTTATATTGCTGTAAATTACCGTGTAAGATCATAACCCTAGATCATAACCCTGGTACAATACTCTGGCTAGGTAAAAGAGTAGATACAATTTCCAACATATAAATTTACACAAGGGTGCCTAACGAGCATTTCTCACGACGAGATATACTATCTATATATTATGACATTGTGTAGTTTTTATTTTCACTGCCAATCATTCAGCTTTTGCAAATTCAGCAAGGAGTAAACACATTAAAACGAACCCATAACGTAAAACCGATAAAACCAGGCAAACAGTTAAAATATAGATCTGCATAAAAACTTTGAAAAAGGACAAGAAGAATAGGCAGGGTAACCGGGTCTTTTATTTCATCCGGGTTATGTCATATTCTTAAAAATGAGAACTAGTGTAGTGCCAATGTACTTGTAACAACGTCTGACGTCATTTTATACAAGAATGTACATAAATACTTATCTGAGACCATGATGGCGACCGTATACCTGTTCCCTTGTCTTCATTAGCCTACATCTCTGTTAGTATTCAACATATGTCACGGGAATCGTGATAATAGGAACAGGTCCCCGAATATCGAATCAGTTAGAACATACAAATACCAAAGGTCCAGCAGAGATTTGCTATGTTACTATGTAGAAAAGTAAATTAACGATTGGGATGTTAAATTAACGTGATATATACGTATACGCAAAAATGGCATTTTGTAACGTGAGTTGGTTGTCATTTTACATTTACCTTCCCTTGTTATCTATTGAAAGACTCGTTATTTTTGGTATCTTAACACTGTAAAATTATGAAATTCGAAGATTCATCAGGTTGCTGGTTACCCTCATCAAGGCCTTATTCTCTCAACGGACCATCTGGTATCATCTTTATTTTTCAACCTAATCTTGTAACAGTATGATAAATCGTTCTAGTCAGGGCTCAAAGCCGTACGTCATTGTTATTTCTCATAGTCAAATGTTCAGGGAAATTATTCAGAGGCATTTGATATGGGCTATGGGGAGCAGACCAAGTACCTCTAGTTCTGAACTGTCACCATTGAATTCGAGCCAGTCAACATACATTGTCAGTCGATTTATTCTTATTTTTCATCACTTATATCAAAGGAAGAAACTAGAATAGGTTTATTGTATCTTTGTTGAGGGGAAGGAGAAGGCTAAGTCTACTTTGTCATCTCCTGAGAATTTAAATTATATCGGAAATCTGTCAAACGAAAGTATACAATTTCACGTGTTAATGGATAGTATTGTATATTGCCAATGACAACTGAGAGCTATTTTTGTATACTCTTCCAGTACGAACTGTATACCTACCATGCATTTAATGTTGTTAGCCTAACCATAGCCATGCCTTCATATTTTGGTTCAGGAAGCCATTCATTGTTATCTGAAAATAGATAAAATCAAAATAGTGTTGTGATTATTTGCTTATAGGTTTTAATGTCATTCAGTTTAATTGTCATATGGCAAACATTTAACTATAAACATTAACTGATTGATTTTAAATTGATTTCATTCAATATAATTGTATTTATTTAACAATTTACTCTCATGGCTTGATGGATGATTAGTTCGCTATCAACCTATGGTCTATAAAACACCACACCATTGGCTTTCTGACCCGAGTTCGTGACCTCGCTATATATCTGTACGGAAACCGTGTGAATGATTGGAAGCAAATTCCTGTTTGTCTTTGACACGCGAACATAATGTTTTCTTGCAACAGGGACATTTACAACCTGGATGAATCAATATAGGAATGTTTTTTTGCATCTCATTTCACAAAATAACACAATGTGTAAAAACTGGTCGGATTATCCAGAATGATACAAATTCTCGGGTGGAGATTTCTTGTCATACCCTCATAAAACGCAATAAGAGTTGGCGAAAATACCTGAAAAAGTGTCAAGAAGAATCTTCAATTATTGTCGCCAATTAGGCAGTTAAAGCCACTATTCAAGAACAAACCAAGTTTTCATGTATAGGTTAATAGCGATGCCCAATAATTGATGTCAAAGTTAAGATCGCTACTCTGAATATTAGCCAAGCCTAAAACACCTTGTTAACTTAACAATATCAGAAGCAATCAAGTATAAAATGTACTGTTTATGTAACCAGCTATGTTTACTCGTCAGGGTTCTTGAGTCATTGTCGACAGTAAGTCCAGTTCTTATAGACAAATGTAATAGACCATGGAACAAGCTTGGTTCCCCTTTTAAGATTCGTAGGCAAAGATTGCTAGTTAAGGCTAATATGTACAGAACGTGTCGATCTTACTCAGTCATCTGATCTCTTATTTGATAAATTTTGTTTTGTTAACAAATGACTTTCCATTAGAGTTACGAGGACAGACTTCCAATGAATAGCATGACCTACTGTTGAAGCACGAGGTTGTTTATGTGATTTACATGGATACACGCGAGCATGTACATTTCCTCAATCATTGATGCCATAAAAACTGTACCACTATTGTACATCAGATATGAAACATCATACACAGCGACAAATTAAAACTTTGTCAGAAAACACCCCTTTTTTACAAACAAATATTTCATGTGCGGCGTTCAATAATACATTGGATTCACCAATTCATTGGGATCAGCTGATATCGGTGGCGGACATCAAGTGTATATACGTCTGATTAGCATTACTAACACACATAACAGAAAAAAAAAACCTTCATCAGGGGAACATGCTCCACAGCTCGCGCACCTCGCGTGCTTTGATGTTAAAACAATGTGTCGATAATGGATCGGACTACTTACCAGACCATACTATTCGTTAATATTGAAGGTAATCAAAACGAAAAACAAGAAGTCATGTTGAACATAACAGTTGAATGAGCCATCAGTACGCCGGCGGTGATCACGTTGTTTGGAGGTCAGTACGATGGGTGTTAACAATTCATCAAGTGGATAAAACAAAGCACTGAAAGAAAGACAAGAAATTAAATAGTAACAATGGAAGCAGCAGATCATATTGATCTCTTCAAGTACGCATAAACCAAGGTTAAATCCCTTTGTTTGGCTATAAACACGTTCTCTATGTACTAAGTATCATAATGCAAAGTGAATGACATGTTCATAATGAAGTCACGCTTGACAACAATATGAAAATTACACCGAGGACATATACTTTTTATATTGTTTGATAGACCTAGTTCGTTTTAAGATGTATATCATCGTATACTCAGATGTTGACTTGATATTAGTGTCATGAAAAGCGAAAATATGTAATATTGACAATGTCAAAACCATACCGCCAAATGGAGCGATATCGCCAATGGAGGCAAAAGTGCCTAGTGTAGTGGTATTGTAAAGAGAAGTGGTATTGTATAGATAAGTGGTTTGTACAGAGATGTAGAATTGTAGAGAGAAGTGGTGATGAAATGAAAAGTAATATTTTAAAGAGAAGTGATATTTGAAAGGGAAGGGGTATTGTAAAGAGAAAGTGATACTGTAAAGAGGAGTGATATTGTGAAGAGAACTGGTATTGAAACGAAAAGGGTTTTCTAAAGTGGTATTGTAAAATAAGTGAGAGTGACAAAAAAAATGATATTGTAAAGAGAACTGATACTATAATGAAATCTGATATCGTCAAATAAAGCATTACTGTCAAGAAAAGTAGTTTGTAACGAGAAGCGGTAATGTAAAGAAAAGTGTAATTGTAAAAAATGGTATTGTAAAGGGAAGAGCTGTTGTAAAAATAAGTGGTTTGTAAGGAAAAGTAGTATTATAAAGAATTATTGTACAGATAAGTGGTATTGTAATAGGAAGTGATATTATAAAGAGAAGTTGTATCGTAAAGAGAAGTGGATTTTAAAGAGAGAAGGGGATATTCTTAAGAGAATTGGTTTGTAACAAGAAGCGGTAAAGTAAAGAAAGATAAATGGTATTGTAAAGGGATATGGTATTGAAAATGGAAACGGTATTGTAAAGAGAAGTGGATTTTAAAGAGAATGGGTATTCTAAAGAGAATGTGTTTGTAAACAAGAAGCGGTAATGTCACGAAAATTGATTTGGTCCAGCGAATCTGCATTGAAAAGAAAAGTGATATTGTTTAAACAAGTCATTTCATAAAGAAAATTGATATTGGAAAGAGAAATGGCATTGTAAAGGGAAGAGGCATTGTGAATATAAACGGTAGAGAAGTGGTATTGAACAGAGATGAGATTTTTAGCACGAAAAGGAGATTCAAAGAAAAGTGATATTGTAAAGAGCGGTGGTATTGTAAAGAGAAGATGTGTTGTAAAGATAAGTGATATTGTAAAGAGAGGCGGTTTGTAACGAAAAGTGGTATTTCAAAGAGAAATTTCATTGTGCAGAGAAACAGTATTTTAAAGGGAAGTGATATCATAATGAGAGGTGATACTGTAAAGAGAAGCGGCATTGTATAGAAAAGTGATATTATTTAAACAAGTGATTTCATAAAGAAAACTGATATTGGAAAGAAAAGTGGCATTGTAAAGGGAAGAGGCATTGCAAAGAAAGGTGATGTAAAGATGGTATAAAAAGTCACTGTCATATAGGTAAGGCATCATAAGTATAATCAATCAATGAACGGGAAAATATGGCTCTATCAACCAAGATATATACTACTAGATAAAAACAGCAATACTGCTGAATAAGACAAACATTGCAACACGTTAACAAAAGTGCTAACCTAATTAAATACCGTAGAGCTACAATAATAAAAACTATCTATATATAGTAACAAAATCGAAATTTTTGAATTTAATTTTCAGAGATTGACTGGCTCATTACTCTGTAACAGAAACCTCACGAACCGATTATCTCATGTGTATATTTATAGCCCCAATGGTATAAAATTTTCAAAGACATGACAGTTTTTATAATTTGTTTACCCCAATCTGTAATTACACGTGTATCAATTATATAGTTCTTCCTCGGAGATAAAGATTACATGATTAAATTAAGACATATTTAACACCCTTCATGTGTTGCATTCATACTAGGGCTAGAATGCTTTGTCGAAATCACTTTATCAGAACACTTTAATCTTTTTATCAGTATGAAAATATATATGTTACCTTTTTTTAAAAAAATTGCTGTAGTTTTGCTGATAAGATTAGATATGCACATTTAAAATTCCTTTTTATGTAACTGATTGGTATATGTAATTAATACACAACATTAAAGTACTACAGAACGTGATTTTTCAGTAACTTGCAGTACTCTCAGGTACACAAAATAAATAGACATTTACAGCGTACATACACCTACATGTACGTTGAACCGAAGTCAACATGTATAACTTGGTGAGACTAGGCGGTGAAAAGTGCTGTTTGACTGATCATCTGCCTGATGAAGCTGGCAGAGGGCGCACCATGCCAGTCCCTGGCACAAATCTCAATAGTTATTCTTGTACTTTGGAACTAGAACAGAAAACTAATATACAGAATATCATTGCATGTGGTAGGGTGCACCTTGATGTGGGGCCCTCTGGTAGAATCTGTGATGTGCATGTTCTGTCTAAGAGACACGAGAGAACTCAATAATTCGGCCTGTTTTATCTACGTGCATGTTGATCTCTGAGACGACTAAAGTATAACCCCTTGTTAAGACTTCCTTTACTTCAAGAATATTGAAGAAATCATACATTTTCTTTCACCAAATTTCACCTCTTCTTTTCACCCTACCCTTTATCTGTATGATCTTCTTTTCCGCGATTTGTTTTTTGTCTTCGGTTTCACCGCAATGCCTGCTTGTCTCTATCATAAAAAATCACATGACTGTGTTCTTATTTCGAGATCACACAGGCAATCAGTGAGGTTATAGTAAAATGTGTCAAATGATAATGAGCTCGTGTTAAGCTCAGTTTCTGAATTTCTTATATAGTTCTTCTTAATTTGAATTGTTTCTATTCTATTACTTTTAAATGTAGAACTCTTTATTTTAATTTTAGCAGTTACAAAATTATTATTGTTATAATTTTCCCTTGGGATATGCTCTACATTAATAGATGATCAAGCCTTCGTCACTTGAAAAGGTTCCTAACGCGGACACCCCTTATCTACAAAGAATTACGCAGGCTGATTTCTGAAATTTTAAAAAGAAAACATTTTTTCTTTATTTTTTTTTCAAAACAAACTTCGATTAAGACAAACTATGTAAAGTATACTGGACCCACTTTATCATTCAAGCTTAAGGGGAATCCTGCAGGCGAAATTAAACGGCGAAGGCATATTTATTATACACTTCTTTACATATAGTGTACACTTCCAAGTTAAACCTATAACACATATACGCCCCTCTTTTCCAAACGAATTCACCGCCTAACATCACATCATCTACGGTTCTTACTTCAACTAAGCCTCTCCAATAGCTTTTCATGTGTGGGAGGGATTGGTCAACGTCAACAAATACAGCAGGAAACTGAGTATTGTGTCTCATCATATATATATATGCCTGGAATTAAGATATATACTTTTCCGTTAGACATATTTTGTTCTCATTTAAAAGTCATGGCAGGTATTCCAAGAAGGAATTCCATAACGTAACCCATGAACAATATATAGAAAGACTGTACCCCTTTCGGTATAAGGGAGATGCCTTTGAAATGTTTACATCCTTTGATATCTGTATTCATATCTGAGCTGTTCCATTTCGAATATCAAGACTCTTTGGATATTTTTGGGACGCCAACAACACAGCAGAGGAAATGTGCATATTATATTTGTCAAAAAAACATATATGACCTGAAAAATAACCTTGCACATCAATATAATTTGAAAAAATCAATATTATGCAAATATCGGCCTGTTTTAAGGGGTTGATCTACTATTTGAGCAAAGTGAGAATTTTTACAAATCGGCAAGTAAAGGAAAATATAAAAGACACAGTCATATGATAAAACTGTTTATTAGTAAAATAAGTAATAAATGATGTTGACGTAATCTTAAGCAAATACAAACTACATAATTCAATACTTGCGTTGTTGCGCGGCATGACGCCGCGAATTCGATACTTTATCAAGGAAGCTGACGCTTGCGGGAAATTCCGAGGCAATTTCCGGTTTGTTGCACAATAATTGCAGATGTCTCATTCTGATATACAAAATATTATACAATGTTCTATTTAATAACAAAGAAATATGTGAAACTAAATATGTAAATCGCTTTATGGGTCATTGTACGAAATGGGACTGTACCTGAAAACCCTCTCGTTAACGTTACAGTTATGAGCAAACTGGCTTTTAACAATATTAGTTTCCAGCATCGCCATCTGATTATATTACGAGATGTTACCGATATAACGCTGAAATTGCCAACTAATATAACTTATGCAAACAATTATAACACAGTGTAAACAGAACTGGAAATCTAAGTCAATATTGTACGAGAACCTATGTGAAAGTATCAATTTGATCTTTTCAAGCCGTTGACCTGTCGAAAAACAAGGTAAACTACATCATCTACATGTGTTATTACAATACCAGTATTATAAGTACCAATTATCTCTCTCCACCCAACCGCACGGGACACTAGCCGACGCGGATACGCATCTTTCAAATGAATGCTTGGACCATAATATGAGTTTCGACGAGGTTGTTGTAAGTACATTCCGAGACAAACCCATGTGCTGCAATATCCAAACCATGTCGTTGTAATACCGCGTGTGTCATTAGCCATACATTCGGCGGTACACTTGTTGCATCGATCTGGCAATACAGGAAGCATCCATATAATCTTACGCGATTAAATCCAGATACAATCTACGGTGAAATCTCGAGAACAATTCATTATTCATACGGTAGGAGAGCCAGGAAAACCTATCTACATACATGAACATTGGGTGAAAACACGCTATTCGAAATGGAGAATTTATTCTATGCATTTCTATAAAACAATCATACAAGAGCTTACTTTCTGTCTTTTAACATTCCATGCTGTCATTTGTCTTTACATCGGATGTAATAACAGGATATTGCATATGTCATATATTTATTGAATTACGTTAGTGTCTTTGAGACACGAGAGGAAATTGTGCAGCAAACAGCTTCTGCCTCTCACTAACATTCATGTATGATTCATATATATATTTTTTAAAATTGTTTCTATCTTGATAATTCTATAGATGTACATATAAGAAAACGTGGGGCAGAAAGATAGTTAGGAGTATATCCATTTCCATGCATTGCGAACAAATGGTGAAAAGTATGCCCGAGAGTGAGGAAGTATATTTTTGCGAAATATTTCCACCTGACATATACTGTATGAAGTAAAGTAATAAAACTTTATTAAAACTTTTTGGTTTAGTGTTATTCAAAGGAAATTCTAACATACGCCATATATCCGTGATCAGAATGACGACAATAACGAAAACTGTACCAAATGCATATATCCTCACAAATCTTTTTCGGACAAATACATTTTATCACCTAATCAGCCTGTTATCCAGTGTTATGCAATATTTTTGCGTATATTTCACTATTTTGATATGTCCTGGAGTGTTTTTCATTGGCTGCGCCAGTCAAAAATTGATTGTGACGTCATACAGTGGACAATGACGTTATGTTATGAACATGGCACAAAAAAACAGCTGCTACATTCGATTTTCCCTTCAGAATTTGACTTTAGAACCTGCCAATTTTTTTCCCTGAATATTGGTGTTGAAAGGACCTTACATTTGTCACTATCACAAAGTCTTAAGATCCTATATTTTAAGTTGTTCTAATGTCCACGAAATCTGGAATTTGTCATTAAAGGTGAGTATATAAAGTACAAACGAGATCCAACGTAGTGCATTACAAACCACTTAAAAGTGAATTTGACTTTTAAAAGGTATCGCATTGTAAATGACATAAAATGCTGCTGACAAGTTCACTATGACAGACAACAGCTCCACGCTTGTTATCCGAGGCGCCAGTGCTGCCAATACGAACTTGTAGAAGAGCCCTCTCACTAAGTTGCGATAGACCGATTTCAGGTTTCTATGGAAACTGCTTGTTTAGAGATGAACCTCTTTATATGCTGGAACAAAGTATTTGCAGATCTTAGAGATAAGAATAACATGGTTTGAGAATAATTGACGTTTAAAATTAAGATTTGAGAGTAACTGACGTTCTATCCGTGGATAAGATGTGAATGCAGATTTAATCTTTATCGAAGATGGTAATTAGCTCACAGAGTCGCTTTATATTCATATAAACATATCGTATTGTTCTATCACACTGATGAAGGGTCAGTATGGAAGGTATTCATCATCTTTTGGATCAAAAACATTTTTTTTATATTTGCCTTGTGGAAAAGCATGAAATTCATCAAGCACCAATTAACATAAAGCGACGATTTTTCAGAATATTGACCCATAAATCATTCAACTGACAAAATATTGAGATATCAGTATGGTCTAACACTATGATCCCAGTAACAAAATATCTTCTGTTCATCTTTTAAAAGTAGTTTATTACTAAAATATCAATTAAATATTATCAATCTTATCTTAACCAGAAAATGTAGCGATATTCTAATTCATATATCTGTTATTGAGCTGATAGGTAGTGTCCAAATTGAAAGATATTTTTATTTAAACTACCTGTGAGTATCGGACGATTCCTAATTTTGAGAAGCCGGTCTTGAGTCGCTAGTTATAATGGCCTTACTATGATATAAATACTGAAATGTTTGCTTTCTTGTATGAAGATTTTTCAATATTGAGCGTGATAAAATGTTTTTTATTTTATCTCAAGCTATCGAAAACGCGAACAAAACGTTTGTCTGGCAAAAAAGAAAACAGTATACGAGAGCTGATTGCTAAGTTGTGAGTCTCATATTGAAGGATTTGAATTTTACCGGACATATTGTATTGTTTTCCAATATAATCCCCTTCAGAATATATACACTTTTGCAAGCGGTGTTTAAGGGCCGCAATGCCACTTTCATAGAACTCCTTTTCTTGGCTGTTCAGAAACTCATATACTGCATGTATGGGTAAGAGTTAGTGTTAGGGTGCCTGAAATAGCTGTTTGTAGTTTTGGAAATAGATGAAAGACTGGTGCCGACTTTATAGTGGTACCTCACTGAAGCATACTGCCGAAGTGGACACCTTACAGGACTCCCCACCCGATCACATTTTACTGACAACGGGCGAACCTAGTGATGTCTTTTAATTTGAATATGTACAAACTGTATATAAAAAAGGATAGAAGGTTTATATGCCTTATCTACATGATCTCGCTCCATCAGTTCCCCGCTATCACAAGGAGACAAACATCAATATGCCGCAGCCTCCAAAACACACATATTCACCACGCGCAGATATCCTTAAAATACCTTACGTGTTGACAATGCAAACCCCAAACAAACTAACTGCTTTGGTAGGACAGATTTTACCTGTATTCAATACTCTTTAATGTGTAATGATATAACATACCTATTTGGTGATATACATTATGTTTGATACAGTTTTTTAAATCAAGGAGGACTTAATTGATAGAATGTAACAGACTAAATTGCATTGGTCTTATTGCATTTTAACCAGTCTTTTGGTATCTGTCAATTTAGACGAATTATATGCCATCCTCTACACTAGGAAGTCTAAGACCTTTTAACATTTAAGCATGAAAATAAACTTAATAGTCTTACATATATATTCAGCGAATTCAGTTTCGAAAGCGTCACACAAATCAGATTATTATCTTTTTTAAGGAAAGGGACTAAAACATATCTGAGTGGCTACCATTGAAGGTTATCGCCTATCAATCATATGGTCTTTTTATGGATATTAATTTAACTTCAAGGTGATATTTAATTACAGAGATATGCGTATGATTTATTTTTTCTGGAAAGTGACGGACTGCCGAGAAAATAAGGTCATGGCCTGATTTCTGATTGCCTTGTATACGTGTCTACGATAATCAAGGTTTCCATGACAAATATCACCGATAGCCTCCTGGCGTAGGACTTGAGAACATGTTCCTTTCCCAGACACCTAATTCTAATATCGTATTTTTGTTGGGCTTGGTGTTTTACCAAGTTATTTTCCCTTGGATCTCGTCCTTTTGGAACCAATTTTGTAAGTAAAATTTAATTTCTTTACTTAATTTCATTACTGTAGCTTTTTAGGATAATTCAGTTTCAGACCAGCATGTCGGTTCTGTTTATAATTTTTATACAGGAATAAAACATATAATGGAGTGAAATGATTAATGAACGTAATTTGGCTAAAATTGTAGGGAATGAGATTTACTGGAATGGATATTGATTAAAAGTTTTCAAAATCAGCATTTGGAATTGACACATTTCACATATCCAGATATTGATTTGATGGTGAAAATTCGCCCTGTTAACATTCGCCTGTTTACGTGTAATGAACGTAGGTGTTTCTTAAAAGGCTCTCTTCTTCAAGATTAAGAAACTGACAGTATCTAACAATGCCGAATAAAAAAGGACCCAAGCAATTCAGACTTCATGTAACGTTTATTAAATGAAGTAGAAGCAAGATACATAGATATATGTAGTACAGTGTAGTAACTATGCTATACAACACTGGCAACTGGTTATATATTGGTTAACAGCGAGACAGTACCATCTAACTTTAAACATAGTAACATTACATGGTTTTCTTGATAGCTACCCTGCATATTATGGAAAATGATAAATATTAGGTGATGTGGTCCTCGGACAGTTTTCGGTCAGTTTGGAAGTATTTAGCACATTTCCTTTCGAACTGAAGATAACACACATTAGAAGAGAATTATAACTGTCAAAACATTTAACATAAAGCATATTGCGGTTTTTCCGTATAAGATCATGGTAATCAGTGCTCAATAAATGTAGAGCATAACGACACTGCGCGAGATGAAATTACCCTTGGGTAAAAATCAGTTAGTTCATTAAATACCTTCAAACATGTCCAAAATCTCGTTTTACGTTTGAAAATGTGCTTGTTTTCAAGATATTCATTTTTCAATTAATAGATAAAAATACCAAGAAAGTATAACAGTTTACCCAGTGACACATCAGGCGAGATAACAAGTGCATTACGTCTGAAAAATAGGTCAATGACCTGATTACAAGAACCATCTACCATCGTACGTCCAACCAATTATCATTCTAACAGTGCTGGTGGTATTTTTCTCTAGCGGCGTCGCAGATCTCATACCTAAAATGTACTTTGGGTTGTCTCCCGTTGACCTGTTGCCGTACTCTCTTGGTTGTCACCATTATTCTGGTGCCACATAGGCAGCATCGTGTTGTTTTAACGAGTCCCTACTGAAGGCGATATGACTGGACTGACCCCGATTAAAACCTAACTAAGTTTTCGTGTCTGACTGCAGGAATTAAACTGTTTCTCAGAAGACAAATAATTAGTTAATGTGTCTGGCAAATAGGTTTGTCTTAGGTTTTTTTTTTTTTTTTTAGACATTTTCAAATGAATTGTGAAGTTAATTTTGCCGTACGTTTTGCCGTTCATTAGATCATGCGATGCAACTATAAACAATTATAAGATATTTAAGACAGGATATTTTATATGTCCGTATATGTAAAACTTACGTTGTAGACATTTCATCTTCTATCACGATCAAAATTCTTATTTACGAGGTCCTCCCATTAAATACAGACCCAAATAACCACTGACATTCACACCTTCTTTTTTATCATCTATTTTGTTCTTAAGTATTTATAAATAGTTGGCTTATGGCTAATATTCTTAAATAATAGGTTAATAGGTTAAGATTAATTAACTTAACCTCTCTAGTTACAAAATAAAGCGTCATTCAATTTTCATGATACATATGTATATTCATTGTAAGTATATATTGTAGCGGTAACATATAACTAGTTTTAAGTTTATAGTAATCGTATTTTGTGTGTAACACGTACGCATTTGAAGATCATTTTTGGATAATTTGGTAACATCCTTTTCAGCATTGATTTTTATCTTTGTTTCACAGTAAATTAGATAGATATATACATTTATTTGATCGTTATGTAAGGAAGTGAATTTTGTTTAACTGAATACGTGTATCGTTCGGACGACTACGAATTGATTACAATAATCTAAGTTAGAATTAGATTTTGCATCAGCTCTACAAAATAATAAAAACTGAAAAAGTAACATATAGATATTCAACGGAACTGTGAATCTATACCGAAACCTGCCCTTATTAGGCGGAGAATATGTCCTAAAAGAATGATCCCAGACCTATTGAACACTGCCTGATGAGAACGGAGACAGATGGACTTGTGTAGTGATGTATGATCTCGGTAACCACGGTTCGTATTTGATGTCCAATTAGTAGAGTAAAAGCTAGTGGGTATTGATCTAAATGCCGAATGTCATCACATATCATGATTAAACGCAAGTTAGATAGTGGAAAGTGTTAAAATCACGAACACCAGCACAATATAGCCATTGTAGATCACTTGTGCGAATAGGGCAAGTAATTGTTTTCCGGCTCATTTTGGTATGTCTGTTAATTGTTTTAATACAATATATCAGTTAATGTACGAGTGTTTCTTGCATACATTGCGTGATTATTAAACTTTGGTTTGTTTGTTTGGTTTGTTTTTGTTTAACGTCCTATTAACAGCCAGGGTCATTTAAGGACGTGCCAGGTTTTGGAGGTGGAGGAATGCCGGAGTACCCGGAGAAAAACCACCGGCCTACGGTCAGTACCTGGCAACTGCCCCACGTAGGTTTCGAACTCGCAACCCAGAGGTGGAGGGCTAGTGATAAAGTGTCGGGACACCTTAACCACTCGACCACCGCGGCCCCTTATTAAACACCAATGCAGTCATATTATAACAAAACTATTACTTCGTCCTCGGTTGATATTTGTTCAGGTTAATAAAGCCATTTATCGACCTTATCAGAAGGCTATAATTGTATTTTATCAAAAGTAATACAAAAATTATACTGACCGAATAAGGATAAATTCTTTTCATTCACTTTATCTTGTTCAAGTTAGATAATCATAATTGAACTACCATTGTACGACTCTGAATTGACTTTCGTATGTCACAACTAGTGTTGTATTTCACGTGTGACGTTTCTGTGGCTACGGTCTGTCACCTTCATAAAAAAAATCCCCCTGGACTTAAATATTGTTTGAGATATGCAAAAGTCTATTCGCACATATAATCAAGAACCCAATCAAAAATGTTTCATAATATCAGATATAAGATAATATAAGATAAATTTCGTTAAGCAACTGCTAAAATGGTCGATGGATACATGGAAACCAGCATAAATGGCCAGAAGGAGACAGTAAATCTAAGAAGTGGGTGTACAACTTGTACCGAGATTGAACGTGATTTATTGCGAAGATTGGTTATTATTTTTAAGGAATTTCTCTTTTTGGTATTATTCATGATATTTGATACCCTTCCAGAACACAGTGTGTCGCGGAACAATATTAATTATATACCCTATTAATCTTTCTGTTCTTAATTTGACATCGTACAATCGCGATTTATTTTAAGAATACACTTTTGTTAATATGTCATTATTTACATATTGATGTATAAAGATAATAATATCTGACCCTTCAAATATGCATATGATATGTAAGGGTGACGCTGAATGGTCAATGTTACTCAAATACAGTGTTCAACACGCAATTAACACAATTGACATCGGCATTTCGAGCGTAGAATTAGAACATAGTAATCGTACCGTGTTAATATTTACGTCAGTATACCGTGATGGTAATATCCACGCCGTAGAGTATATCAGTATATTTACAATAGACAAGAATAAGTAACAAAGCTAGGTGATAGCATGTGATCTTCCTGAGGAAAGCACTGAAGTTTATTATTTATTTATATCTATTCAATTTATCAACCACTTAATATAAAAAAAAAGATAAATTCACAGTGTATTAAATTTGTATGAAGGTCAGCTTAACTTAGTATTCTGTAAATCCCCAGGAATCAAGATTCTTTGTTCAACTTCATTACTCAATTCAGTTTGGTAGGATCGGTATAAGTAGTTCCGTGAATGATAAGACCCGCGTAGATAATAAACGGACAGAGGCATTATACACACACACACACACATATATATGTACAAACGACTAGAGCCGACAATTACTGCGCCATTAAAACGTTCGTTTTAGAACGTGATTATTGCGCAGAGGTTAAGGCTGTGGCGTTTCTGGCTAGGCGAGTATGTGCCGTAGATCGTGAGCTTGATGTCTGGACGCTGGTAAAGCATTATCTTCCTTCGTCATAAATATATAATTTACGTCATTTGACGTAAGTTATCTTTGATGATTGAACTAACGTTTTGAAAGCAATACATTAATCTCACAATGTATGAACAGATGATCACAGTGGACTCTGTCATTAAAACTTAGATTTGACTGGCAATGAATCAGAAGACGCGTATTCTTCCGGAGTGCCTGGTCTTGTTCTGTTCGTGCTCTTTAAGAATCTCCATACATATCTTTATCTGAGTAAATATCACGTCCTCGTTTTATCGGTTTTCGATTTTGAGTTGGAATTATGGGTTTGTTATTATGTCGGTGCTCTTTGTCGCTCTCATGATTTATTAAGGGCGAACCCTGATTATTGGTAAAATCAATTAACATTTACTTTGTATAGCGATGAATAAATTCATTTTTAAGGATACTAGATTGCTGTCCTTGACTAGTCAGAGGGTAAGTTTCAACTGGAAGTAAATCCATTTCAACTCGTTTAAACTGATTTGTTTTCTACACATTAATGATCAATAGATGTTGATTAGATACGATGAAGTAGATTGCAATTATTTGACAGATCACCATAACACTTTTATATCTGTTTTGAATAACTGGTATTTTGTATAAAAAAGACGTTCCGATTGTTTCGATATATCACATGGTAGAATATGTAAACAAACCAACGAATATATATGCTGCTGCAATCACATGATTTAACAAAGATACCTTTAAGCATGAAACAAGCAATGGGAAGAGTGCATGCCGAATAACGAGTATAAAATTGCATCATAGCAGTTTTATCCTTCTAGACCATGTCACTGATGTAAGAGGGTTATTACCCAAAAGCCCTTGCCACAACCCAAGATAAGTACATGTATACTTATAAAGATAATTCTCAATTTTGTATTGATAAAACAATTACGTTAAATCTTCAACATAATAGGTCTTGTGTGGGTAGACTTCAAAATGTCAGTCACTATACATACAACATACAGACTCTATACAGAAAGTACAAGAATCCCTCTACAGTTTGGTATACAACAAAATACACTTGGAATGTTTTCGTGTGATAGACGTTATGCTTAATCATCCACAATGATGAAGAACAGAATTTTTACGATAATGTTGTGCAACAAAGATAAGATTATAGTTACGTTAGTTTAATTTAAAAAGTGCAAGGCCGACTTGGTGGGGTTTATTGATTCGACAGCCATAAATCATTCTAATGAGGAACAGACGTACTACAGAAAACATCAGTTCAAGCGTCGCTTTATACCCAATAATATAGCCTTAATCCTACCTCTAGCCAAAGTAGTTTGTTCCGAATTCCTTCTTAAACATTTTCAGTAACACAACAGAACACTATCTTACAAATCTTTCACTTCACATCCAAGCTGATAAGAGGAGTATGTTACAGTACGCCAAATCTCCGTCAGTGTTGTAGTTGCCTCCCTTTACGTCTTTCTTGTGTCTGTACCGATATATATCACCCACAGCACGTGTTTGGTGTATATTAGTTACCGACACAATCTACGTCACGGCTTATGTAATTAACGGCTTGAGACCAGAGGACAAGCAATTTATGCGTGGACTGTACAACGCATGCATCAACAGATTTGTATCAATAGTTTGAATATATGACGTGGTTTACTCAAAAAGACGGACGAACAGACCTACAATTAAAAACAATCATTATGTTTTGCAGTGATATTTTGAATTCTAATAACGTGATGAAACTGTCGTGATATATTTCACATCATGTAAGATAAAAAAAAAAAAAGGTTGTTTCATTTTTGCAATGACCAATCAGATCGACTATTTTTCACTCCATTCAATATAGAAGACTCTCCGTTTCGCCGCAGATGAAACACCGATGGAATAAATGTCAGTTTTGGTACATCCACTAGGAGATATATTTAGCTTAACCATTGATAACATCTTGTAGCAAATCCTCTAGATATCTGTAGAAATCTATTTAAAAATAGGGCGTAGTCTTGTTGCAGTTAGTGACGTCATTATGATATTATACGCAAGAGTACGGTATATATTTCTACACGAGACAGTAACGTGTTATTCTCAAGGTTTTGTTTTTTGTGTTCCGACATATTCGTCAACGACAAACAAGAGAATGCTGACCTTTAAGCGAAACCATAGCCCAGAATTGAAATTGAAAAAAGGCAAAATATGAATAGAAGGTGAATTTCGCCTTCGATTATACAAGGAAAATAAGGTTAGGTGTCCCGGACATCCGTTATGTAAATTGTGGATTTCAGGTATTGTCCATTATCATGATGAAAAATGGTAACAATGGAATAACAAGGTACATGTAGATAAATAAGCACTGAATATATCGTCATATCGTATACGGATGATGATAACTAGTGTCATTCCTTTGGTTATCAACCTGCATCTTACTAGGCCACGTGTTATGATTACTTCCCGTATATCCTACAAAGTTATAGCTACTCAGTTATATCGAAGTCGTTAACGTAGTTGTTCCAATCGAAGCATTGCATCTGAACGGGAGAAAGACCCGGAAACGAATTCATTCGCGGGCGGATATCATCAACATGTCGATTGTTTAGAGGAACAAGGACGTATCTCCAACATGGCGTGCTTAGAAGTAAAAGGCCGTATCTCAAATTTATCAATTGTTATATTTTGATAAATTAGAATTCCGACTGAGCTTTTCTTATAGAATATGTACTTTATATCAATGGAAATTGTCTAACTCTTTTAAATCTGGATACATTTGAGATACGGCCTTTTATTTCTAAGCACTCCATGTTGGAGATACGTCCTTGTTCCTCTAAACAATCGATGTGTGTGTTGAGTTGTCTTTCAGAATGACCCGGTTTCATTTCTTCAGGAAAGTCTCTCTACTTAAATTAACCTTCTTTAATACATTAACTCGTCAATATCATGCACGTATTGATATAAAGAAACTACAAATAGGTGTGGTAAATCAAGTGGGACGTATAACATCAGCTCTATAAGCAGAACTACTATAAGTAATGGGAACAATGCCAACACGTGACAAGGGCGGACAAAACCCTAACCAAAAATCAATTTCGAAAGAAAACAATAGAAATAAAGGAAACAACAAAACTTAATAAAAGACTTATCTTACCCTATTTACGACTCCGTATTATCAATAAGAACAAAGGACACTGATTTAATTTCATCCAATAATCTAATATAGAAAAATAACATGACGATGTTATGATTATAACCAAGGTCATAAAAATTCGAAAAAATATAAATTCATTTTATTTCATATTCAATCAGAAAAAACCTTATAAAATTGTTTAGATATGCTACAGTTTAGCCAAGGTCAAATTCACTCTAGCTGGTAAGATGTTATTCTTAATAGATTAACGTTGGAATATGTAAGCTTAAGTAGATAATAGGGACAGTTTATTTACAGGGGATTCGGAGTGAAATTCTCATAGGGAGTTTCAGAAAATTTGTTAGGAACGTGTTTTTGAGAAAGAGGCTGATTTTTCAAGGTATTCAAAGCGATGTATTTATGTTAGTCTATTAAATGATTAAAAGGGAAGTTTTGTAGACTGTACAGAAATGTGACACAAAATGTTTGTGGGGAATTTGTGATGAATGCTAGAATGGGACATTTACGGGGTATTAATCAATGAGGCTAGAATTGCGTTTTTCAGCTATTGGCGAAGGGGGTTGGTTGAGACGTGGAGTTAGTTAGTAAGGAAGTAAAGGGGGTTAAAGGGAATTAGGGGGAGAAGGTAGGGAGGTAAAGGTAGTTAGCAGGGAAGTAGAGGGAGTTAGTAGGGAAGTGTAGGGAGTTGGTAGAGAAATATAAGGAGTTGGTTGTGAAGTAGTGGGAGTTATAAGGGAAGTAGAGGGGGTTGGTAGGGAAGTGTAGGGAGTTGGTAGGGAAGTAGAGGGGGTTGGTAGGGAAGTGTAGGGAGTTGGTAGGGAAGTAGAGGGGGTTGGTAGGGAAGTGTAGGGAGTTGGTAGGGAAGTGTAGGGAGTTGGTAGGGAAGTAGAGGGGGTTGGTAGGGAAGTAGAGGGGGTTGGTAGGGAAGTAGAGGGGGTTGGTAGAGAAATATCAGGAGTTGGTTGTGAAGTAGAGAGAGCTGGTAGGGAAGAATAAGCATTTGTGGTATGTGGAATTATTGCATGGGGTGTATACGTGAGATTGATGAGGGACTTTGTGGTGGGCGTGTATCGGATATTTTGATTAATTGTAAAGGGTATGTTTCATGTGAAAGCTTACATTTGGTAGAGAGAATATATTAATGAGAGGCTACAGCGGGACTAGAACCAAGTGTTGTATGGAAAGTAAATGCGTGATGGATACAGAGGGTGTTGGAAGTCACATACACATGAGAAACTGTGAAAGGTTTGAATAAAGTTGTTTATAAGATATTGTAACAGGAAAAGAACGACAGAGTTGATTTGAGAGCGAAGAACGATCAGAAGTGTTTTGATGCGCTGTATGGAATGAAAAATGAGATTGTGACAGAAAGTATTTGGATTGGTTAAGAATTCATGCGTTACTGAGAAGCGATACGAAGTGACATATCTATGAGAGAATTCTAAGTGATTGGAAGGGAACTAATGAGAGGTTGCAGGATTGAAATTATTTATTTGTGACTGAGGCGTGATTGAGGAAAGTGTCTAGGGTATATTATGAAGAGATTTGAGGGCACATCCTTCTCTGAAAGAAAGGGCAAGAAAAGCGTCCACGGCTTTATTGAGAGAAGCAAACGTTCCCGAAAATAAAACTGACATTTTTGGTCACGACGTAGTCCAGGATGCTTTAAATAATCACTCGGATAAAAACAAGAGAGACAGATAATATCAGTCAAATGCGTAGTAGTATCTGATCGATGACAGCATATTGTAAGGCGTATGGATCGAGATGGGAAAAGAATATTACAGATTATGCTAGGGAATTCAAAATCTAATCTCAAGTTTTAATTCGTGAATATATTTCTTTTGCCTATTTATAGCCTTTGATGCCCTTCTAGTATCCATTTCTTGATATATATTGTTTGCGCTCGCGCAGTATTCTTGAATAAAATTTTGTTTTCTTTTATTAGTGGAGATATTAAGAACCAAATACTCCGTTTTCCATATTAAACCTTTTAAAATCATCAACACTCATTTCAATTCCAAGTGCACGGATTGTATGAATGACACAGAAGTGGACGTTGACATCACCTAAAAATATAAATTGTGTGAACAAGTCTGGTACCTCTGACTTCTCTTCGGCAATTCTATAGGCACTATCATGTATGGTATTAATGTAATAAACATTATATTTCGCGATTCAAATATTGGTGTTCTGCGGTATTAAGTCAAATGTGTTTGATGTTCGTTGATATTCCCAGTGGTTCCGTTGTCACTGCCCTAATTTTCAGTTGAAATTGTGACTTAACCCGGATTTGACCTAGCTTGTATGATGGATGTCGTCGGATGAAACAGAAGACGCTTACTCCCATGAAGCGCCTAGTCCTATTCTCCTTGTGATTTTCATGCGTATCTTAGATATATTTCTATATAAACTATAGCTATGACGTCAGGTGTATGTTACATTGTACTGGTACAACCGCTATTTTTTTTTTTTTTTTTTGTATAATTCAGTCGTCCTCCTTTAATTATACTCATTGCTACCCATTTTGTATTTTTGATTTTCTACATGTATATATCAACATGAACAACTTTGTCTGGGATCTAGTCTTTATCGTTCGTATAACCCCTTAACGCATACTTAATAGAGTTACGCTAACATCTGTGGAATTCCTTTGTGGTCGCCACGGCATTTACATTGATTCGCTGGAGCGTAAGGATATCTTGAATGGGTTCCCATTATAGGGCACTAAGTTCAAGGCCACTGACACTATCAATAGAAAACAATATATCCACAATCGTTTTCAAAACTCTTAACCTACGTGTAAAACATGTGCATGTGTTAAGGTGTTTGGCTAATAGCAAAGTTCGGTTCCGATATCTAGCTGAACATTTTTATGTAAACTATGTACACCATTGCTTAACTTGATTCAATGTACAACATTCGAATTTGACTGTTTCTTACAACATCAGATATCCAATTAGTCATGTATGGGGAAAGTTGTGTTTATCTGTTATACAGATAAGTACACTTTTGTTGCGGATGTTTACTTCTCTCATCCTGGACAGGGATATCCGCAGTTTTTCCGGGGTGATATTTTCTTATCTCACCCTAACTAAAAGACAAGCTACACGTGCACTTTGAACGTCACCTATGGTACCTATTTTGTATTTTGTTATTTCTAACCTGAGAAACATAAATTCATTTAAGCGCATGCATATTGATTTCGTTAAGGTACAGCGTTTGACATCCCATCTTACATTGCAATTATGATTATTTAAATGTAACTTGTGATAGGATAGTAGAAAAATGCTCACGGGTGCGAGAGTGTTTGAATACCATTATACTATTCTGGTAAATAATAAAATACAGACGAATCTATCAAAATTTATTTTCATTTCAAACGAGCAACGTCATTGGGATTACGTTGTTAAAGGGGAAATAGCACCACAACTCTAGTGGAAATAATCTAACAATACGCTCGAACAATATTTACATACTTGTTTGATCAATCAATGTAAGTCAATAGACTCTCGTCAAGTAATAAATATATACAAGTATATTGGCAGAATTTCGCCAAAGGATTGCTGATATATGTCAAGTAATTCTGGAATCGCAATAACCAATTTCCAAGGCCAAACTTTTAACTTGCATGGGAGGCCCTCATTCCTACCTCTGGGTTTACGCGAAAGGGCTGTCATAACATATACCTAACGTTGATGTTTTGTTCGATTGCGATAAACTAGGTCAGTGAGGAGGTGATTGTTAATGGAATTGAATTGTCGATGTGTGTCAACCGTATTTTACATTGTATCCTTTATTTAATTAATAACAAAAATATAATTAGTAATACTATAATGGCTGATTCTTTTCTTGATGCGGTACACATTTAGCATCTATATACAATCGTACGAGTAAGTTACTTGCGCATCTGTATGAACAGTACAGCCCTTGTGGCACGCATATATCAGTCTTCCAATATATCTCTTAGGAATTGAATGCAAGAAAGGCTATTATTCATTATTCAGTGCTAATGCGGGTCTACAGAAGTTGAGAAGATGAATAATATGGGCGTTTCGTTTCTTACATTATGAATTCAATCTTGCTTGTAACGCAATTTCTTTTGATGGCTGGATATTATGTTATCCTGTTGTGTGAACAAACGCCATCCCAGATGAGGATACCTGACAGTTGGAGGCTGATCCCATGGCTTCTCAACCCTGGCATTTTTCCTTTCTTTTTTTAGGGAAATAAAATTGTTATGCAGAAATATATCAACCAATAACGAAAAAATAAATATATATGTATATATAACTGATGCAGATGATATCAATGATTTCTAAGAGAAAAGAGTCGATCAATACGGAATGTGTACAGTAGATAAGCATATAAGGATTAACTTGAATATATGTTCATGTGATGGCTTCCCGTTTTTTTAACGCCGAAAACTTCTCTCATACTGGAGCATGTATCTCCTGTGTTGTTATTCCGACGCTAGCGTCGAAGACATATTTCGTTTTCGTTAAGATATTCATATAGCTGTTAATATTTATCTATTATCGACCTTTGGTATATTTTTTAAAGGTGCTTATGTAAGGTAAGGACCGTCCCGAATTACTGTTACATATTTTTTCTTCCATTTTTTTTTTCTTTACAAATGTTTTGGACTCGAAAATGCGCTAGTGAAATAATATTATGGTTACTTTGCACTTGTTGAATCAACAAGAAATCGTCAATTTAAGCATTTCCATTCTTTGATTTAGCATGGATGTACTTAGAATTCATCTGAATACGGGGTGACGTGTTAAAATCAATATTGTTATGGCGCTTTTCATGACTGAAAGGCATATTCATAAACTAAATATTGGATACCACAATTGCATTTGACTTGTTTGGCAAAAGAGTTATTTGAATATGATTTAAGTATGTTTTTATAGTGCTAATTTTACAGTGAATACAGTAAAAAAAAAAAAAAAAAAATTCAAAATTAAACTATTTTGTTCATTTCAGGTTTTGAAGATGCTCATCCTGGTGGTACTCATGTTTGGAATTTGTTGGCTTCCGCTGCACGTGTTCATCATAGTCGTGAACTTCAACCCGGACATACTTCGGTATAAATCAGCGGAAGAAGAACACTTTTATCTAGGGATGTATCTGGCGATCCATTGGTTGGCAATGTCTAACAGTTTCGCAAACCCCTTCATATACGGATTCTTCAACGAAAGTTTTAGGGTAAGAACACAAACCATATGACAATGAAATATTATCGACTCGCTTTAGATATATATGATAGAATGATAAAAATAATCCACTTTTTGTGCATATCATGTAGATGTATGTAACCTAATAAACGAAATAAAAAAATGCTTATTCGTAAATAAAGTATGCATTGATTAGCTATAATCACCCTCCAGAGATATTTAGTATGTATCAGCTAAAACAGACAGTGTACAGGTCCGAATACAAACCAGCCATTCATAACAGTGTATGCCATCCTCAAGTGACGAGTACAGATAAGTCAGACCTAGATTATTTTACTATATCTAATGTTATTTATGGAAATGTGCATCTGTTAAAACCAATTTGGCGATTAAAATACATTTCCAGTTCCATCATATAGCACATCACCAAATAATTTATACGATGAATAGCTGAAAGATAAAATCCATTTTATTAAGTTTATGTAAGTGGGGGAACACATTGTCTGTCTCTTTATGTCTGGTATATGACTGAAACTCCTTTTAAACATCATTAAACCAGCATACAGTCTATAGACGATTAAAAAGTCGAACGTCGAATTTATTGCTGAAAATGTCTTGTTGTGCTTGGTGGTGATATTTTCATTATCATCATGATGTTCATTATTGGATCATTCAAAGTTTTACACCTCTCTTGACTTTTATCTTTTCCCATACGAGGCTTCATTCATTAAAGAGCACATTACTACAAGTAACAAAAATTAGTCAATTATGCAATAGCATATTCAAATATGCAATTTATATCAATGGTACGGTCGTTTGTATATTCTCTACGTAATTCTTAATTTGATATCCTTCAGGCTGCAGTACCTTGCGTGACCTTTAATTTCAAATGTTCCCTTTTCCTTTTAATAACAGCCCTGCTTCAATGACCTTCGGTATTAGCAAGTCTCTGTTAGTTCAATGTCAAACCGCTTTGTGAAAAAAGTCAATTGAAAGATCACAGAAAACATTACAAAGTGGCATATATCCAGTCAGCGTAAAAGATAATGCTAGTAGCAATAAACGTGTATTTAAACGAGAAAACGAGAGAAATCCTTCAGCACTGTTAGTCAAACATTTGTGCCGAAAAGCTAGCGGTCTCATTCTAATAAATGTTTAATAATTAATTACTATATTTGATTTGCTATTTTATCCTGTTTCAGGCTGATCTGATTACTTTGGTATACACCTGGTTTCCTTGTTGTGTGTGTTTAAAAAATGCCGTACCAGTATCTTCAAGCGCTCGAGGATCAGATTATCAAACGTTTATACGACATAGAAGCAGTGCTCGGAGTACCTCTTCCAGTTCCTGGTCCTCAAAGCAATCTTCTGTAAGGTCTATGGCAAGTTGTGGTAGTATAACGACTTCCGATGTGAAGGGTACTCCGAGAGACACAAATCTAAGGGACAGTTTACTGAGGAAAAATTCTGGTCTCCTTGACGTCATAAGCATTCAAGCCAAATCAGCCAGGACTAATGGCCCTCGAGATGACGTGTGACCCAACGAGACGTCCATCGTTTATCAATAGGAATGCTATATTGGCCATAGCTGTGGCGGCATCAGAAATGAAACATTAATACTAGTAGGTAGTTTTGTCATTCCTCTGGGTCAAATCTGAGGTCGTGGCCACGATCCAGACCCGTTACCGTAGAGACTAGCAGAGCGATCATAGATGTATGATGTATAGATGGCTGGCGCATAACTATCATGTCGAGAGGTCTTTGACGACACCAGATACTGGGCTGCTATATCAAAACTATTGCATACTCTTATGAAAAAAATATTAGTCTTTTACGTAATGATGATATTAGTTATTTAGTAATTAAAAATACGAATATGTGTACCTCTATTTTAGCAATATTGTTTTGACTGTGTCCTACGAATTGCACTTATAAATGCATGATGAAATACCTGGTGTCGATTCTAGACTACATGTAACCAAACCAATCTGTAACACAGACCCAATTACTATTTCCGTCCCCTAATTATTCATTCAGAGACCGGTCGTTACCAGATAACAAACCTTTAAATCCGAAATAAGGCAGTAAGGGTTTCAGTTAATTCGAGCTAGTTATACGTCTTTTGTTTTGGCTTTTTATTTCATATCTATGGTTACTGTAAATCTCTTAGCTTTCGTGAACACTCTATTTTGCGTTCTCTCCTCTTCAGACATATTGGCGAATATGTTATTCGCGGCCTTTGATCTAGATATAACTTTTATAACTTTATAACTTGCGAATGAGGAGTTATTAGAGTCATAGGCTCCTTTATCGGTATAATCAAAAAATGTTTTATATTCATATAAATAATCGCGATTGACTCTCCTCGCGTATTAAAACGATAACAAGTCAAACGCAAGATATGACTGATTTACAGTAATTAATTACGTATCTGCAGATTTAAATTTTAATGAATACATATCAAAGGCGCCAAACACCCGGTTGTCGTATACCATATATTATTGCTCGGAAATCTCCCTTCACATGTTATATAAATCACCATTAGTCAACATCATCTGGTTGTTCAATACTTCACGGAAGCTACGCAAATACATTTATGCTCCGCATTTCAAAATTTCTTTTACGTAACTCGTGATTTTATTGTTATCGCCATCAATATTGCAAATCCGTTTCCGACTGGTATATTCTCGCAATTGCACAACGCAACAAATGTATCAGTTCTTTGGATAAAAACACAATTTTCTTCAAAATTATTCATGAAATAATCAATTATATAGAAAAAATAGCATAGAGACAACCAAGATATGTCAGTTTTAATGAATCAAAGCGTCACTTTATCCTGAGTAAAATCGAAATTTGGCGACCAGGTTTTGGCAAATTTGACAAATGATAGAAGGCGTATAACGTTATCTTTTATCGTGTTTTAAATAACAACATATGGCAACCGCAATGGTAATGCATCAAGGTATTGTATCCTGATATTATATCCAGGTACTGTAACCAGGAAATGTATCCAGATACTGTACCAAAGTACTGTATCCAGGCACTTATCCAGGTAATGTATCCAGGTACTGTATCAAAGAAATGTATCGAGATACTGATTAAAGTAATGTATCCAGGTACTTTATCAAAGTAGTGTATCCATGTTCTGTATCAAGGAAATGCAAATATGTATAGTATTAAGGTAACTTATCCAGGTACTGTATCAAGTTATGTATCCAGGTACTGATTCAAAATATTTTATCCAGATACTGTATCAAGTTATGTATCCAGGTACTTATCCAGGTAATGTATCCAGGTATTGTATCATGGAAATGTCTCTAGGTATATTATCAATGTAACGTATCCAGGTACTGTGCCAAGGTAATGTATCCAGGTACTGTATCAAGATGATGTAGCAAGCAATGTGTCCAGGTACTGTATAAAACGATTTATCCAGGTACTGTATCAAGGTAATGTATCTAGGTATGGTATCAAGATAATTTATCCATGTACTGTATCAAGGAAGTGTATCCAAGTACTGTATCAAGTTAATGTATCCAGATTATGTATCCAGATAATGTATCAATGTTCTGTATCCGGGTAAAGAATTTTGGCCATGTATCTAGATATTGCATCAAGGTACATGTAATATATCAAGGTACTGTATCCACGTAATGTATCCAGGTAATGAAACAATGTAATCCAGGTAGGGTAATGTATCCCAGTACTTTATCCAGCTATGTATCTTTCATGTAGAATATCAAGGCTATGTATCCAAATACTGTATCCAGAAGCTCATATGTGAAATAATGAATTAAACTGCAGTACATGACCTTTTAGGACTATTTACTGGATATAAGAGCCGAAAGCGTGTAATCAGTTTGGTTTTTATATAAGATGAACTAAGTAGGGCATGTAATCCTGTTCTTATGATACTTTGTAATGCTCGTTTTCTATGTTTAGTGTCCTTGTACTTATTTGAGTTGGCAACAAAAGCTAGGTCATCACTATCAATGTCAACCTGGAACCCTATGTAGACAGCATTCATCGGTTTCACGTTTTTATTACACTACATTTGGTCCCATACTCAAATCAAATTATCAATATTTATTTTTCATGAATACACTATTATAATATATTCGTTCTAGAGAGGTTATTTGGGTAAAATACTCACCAAGATTAGTCATATTGTCATTTATTAAACTTGACAAAACAATGTATTGCCTGTGCGATTTGGTTTTCGAAAGCACTCTCCTTTATTAAAAATATATATCTTTTGCAAACGTTCAGACGCACGTGGTGCTTATGTTTAAGGTTCAATATCATGGATCTTCTTTCATGAATGTCGTGATTTTGTGAAATGTGTTCAGTACAACAAACATCATACGATTTTTATCCTAGAATGAATAGATATACCAGCAGATAAACAGTATTGTTCTAGAGAGAAAATATCAGAATTTGTTGTTTTTCCTCCATTTTAAAATATTTCATGTCATTGTTATTGTCCATAACATTTTTTCAAAATTCAATATTCAAAATGTTGTATAAAACTAATAAAGCTTTTTTGACATGTAGTTATTCGAGCGCATCAAATTCATAACTATGTTTAGATTAAACATACATACCTACAGGTAATGTCCTGACGTTGTCTGTATTACATTCTGTGAGAGATAATCTGTGATTGATGGACACAGTGTCCTTTCCTCTTTGTTTGATTGATACGTTACATGTATATGCATTTTGAAACAAAACAAGCATCCCGTATCTAAAAGACTTATAATAAAATGCGATTGATAAGTAAGTATTCAACATGGTATTAGCGTTAACAATTTATATATGATATTTACGTCATTTACAAATGACTATTACAAATATTGAAATGGACATTTTGTAAAAACATTATGTCTATATATATGTGTGGGTAATAATAATAGGTATATCACCTCTAATGGAAAGAATGTGATTATCATGTCAAAGAGAAGAAAAATGACGTAGCAAGAATTGTCGCTACGTCACTAGAATAGTAGTCATGTGGGTATTCAATAACAGTGACGTAGCAAGAATTGTTACTTCACGAGAATAGTGTTCATATGACGTACATGTACTAACTGTTTAAACTTACTACCGACAAACGTTACCCTTGATTATGCATTTAGAACAAAAATAATTTACTGACCGTGATCTACGCATATATATGGTGATGCCACTGAATCAATACACTTCTCTCCTTCCAGGAACATATTTTCATTTTTGTTATTCGTTTTTAAATTTTACAACACATCGGGAACTTATGGCCTGATTTTACTTCCCTGTATTTTGTGTTTCAGTGTTAATAACTATATTTGTTATATCTTTTGTTATCTCGTTAACAAATATTATCATTTCGATTTACACTTCATGAATCAAACTTTCGATTTAAATAGTAACGAATGCCAATACAGCTAATAAATGAAAGTGACATGTAAATCAAACAACACTGACACAATCTTGGCGTTGAGGTAAGATTAGTACAATTTATATACAAACACTACTCTATGGTGCTGTTTTGGATATCCGTATTATACATTGCTCATGCCTTCATTTATACTTCAGGAATCTCTTTTTAATGTTATATTTATTGATTCCCAATTTCCTGTTGTTATCTCGCCCATATTTATGTTTTATGATGAGTTGTTGTTATCTCCCTTTTTGATGTTTTATGATGAGTTGTTGTTATTATCTCCCCCTTCTTTTAATGTTTTATAATGAATTGTTGTTGTTTTCTCGATTTTGTTTTTTGTTTTATGATGAGTTGTTGTTTGTAATCTCTCCATTATTTTGATTATTTATGATGAGTTGTTGTTTATTATCTCCTCTTTTGTCATTTCATGATAAGTTTCTGCTGTTATTTCCCCCCTTTTTGATGCTTATGAGTTCCTGTTGTTATCTGCCCTTTTTTCCTGTTTTCTAATGAGTTCATGTTGTTATCTGCCCCTTTTGTTCCTGTTTTCTAATAAGTTCATGTTGTTATCTGCCCCTTTTGTTCCTGTTTTCTAATGAGTTCATGTTGTTATCTGCCCCTTTTGTTCCTGTTTTCTAATAAGTTCATGTTGTTATCTGCCCCTTTTTTCCTGTTTTCTAATGAGTTCATGTTGTTATCTGCCCCTTTTTTCCTGTTTTCTGATGAGTTTATGTTGTTATCTGTCCCTTTTTTCCTGTTTTCTGTTCAGTTTCTGTTGTTATCTGCCCTTTTTTTTCCTGTTTTCTGATGAGTTCATGTTGTTATCTGCCCCCTTTTTTCATGTCATATGATGAGGTCTCGTAACTATCTCCAAATTTGTGTTGCTTTATGATTAGTTCCTTTTGTTGCTTCGCCTTTTGATTTCAATGTATCCTATTTTCCTGTGTTTTGTCCTGAGTAGACGTTTAAGCCTCGATCTATGGTGTATCTCCTTTTATGTTGACTTTGTATCCCTTACTATCACAATAAAAATGGTATGGTTATTAATGATATGACGAGTGCCGTCGATGAAGCTGAAAACTTTTTCTCCTCTGAAACACCTGGCATTACTCTCTTTGTAGTTTTTTTCAAAGTCATCGATGTAAATATATATTTTGTTATTAATTTCCATGAGTTATAATAGTTGGAGATCATGGTGATATTTTCTTGTTGATATTAATTATATCAAATGTACGCAAGCGAATCGTAGATAATTTAATAGGCATGCGGCGCAAACAAACGTGGTTAACGCAATGGCAATCATGCAAAAGTGTGTTTGAAATCAACATCGTTATAACCTTACAACATTCCGCATAAGATATTCTTAATGGAACAACAATAATGACCAGTAGTTATGAAATAAAGTAATACATAGTAATGTTATTACTCAGAAATATACAGGTAAAGTATACTTGAGAACAATACCGCCTGGATTCCCCGACCACCCTGCTGGTGTACTTCTGAGGGGAGAAAGACATACAGCGATGTGTATCTCAATTATATCGTTTTACCGGGTTTTTACTTACGTTATTTCCCCTCAGTGTTTCCCGGTAGTTAATTACTAAAGTAATATAACAATGTCAGTATTCCCCTTTCGTCATAACAGGCAATTTAACAAGACATTAACCTTTTATTTCTTCAGAGACTTTAAATTTCTATCTTTAACGTTGTTGTAGCTACCTTTTATCATGTTAGAATTCGAAGGTTGTTTCTTCTACCATGCGGATAAGTCTTTGATGTTGGTATCAAATACATACGCCAGGGGGTTTTGTAGGGGTTGCTGAGTTACATGTAGTCTCTGTCTACTTCATGGTATCTAACATGCCACAGGATGTAAAATAAGTTGGACTTATTGGCTATTTATCTAATATTGGATGCTCAAAAGAGATAAACAGAGAATTACCAAATCTAGGTCAAACATATAATAGGGTAAGTATCGGCAGTCCATCAACTGTCAACTCGGCCTTTCATTAGAGTAGCCAAGTCGACTTCTTTGGAAATAAAGATACTTTGCTTGAACACAATCACTGAAAGCTTGTCGACGAATACAACCTTCTCGTACACACTTATTGTTATTATCTCGTACACACTTATTGTTACCATCTCGTACACACTTATTGTTACCATATATACAGTTATTGTTACCATCTCGTACACACTTACTACCTTAGTGTAATACGCCGCTATAATAGAGGATAACAGATTTGTTATCGAAACGTCACTAGCAATAACTTTATTGGTTGTGTAAGATAGCCTTTTACATTGTTAATCTTTTTTTTTGAAACTGTCTTTCTGCCTTTTACGAACAATAACTTCATTTAAGTTTAAAATAAAACAAATTAATAGAACAAAGGAGCAGGAGATCAAAAAAATATCATTGCACTGTCTCGGTATGACAGTAAAAGTAAACAACTAAACATAATACCTCAAGTGAGTGCCATACATATATAATCCAAATTAGTTAAATACGTATATAATCCAAATGAGTTCCATAGATTTATAATCCAAATGAGTCCAATAAGTATATAATCCAAATGAGTTCAATAGCTATAAAGTCTAAATAAACTCAATGTGTATATAGTTCAATTAGATTGTATATAATCCATTGATTTGACGTGCATCTGCAATAAAACATACATCTGGATAAATACGCTAAATTCAATCGATTACGTAAACGTTTACAGTATAATGGAAACATTAGTTTTAAAGACTCAACGACATGAAACAGTAAATGAGGGGACGTTGTCGTTATACAATTAGAGAAAAGGCTCAGATGATTCTGGGTTGGAAGTACATTTTACAATGAAGTATTCGGCATATTCGTGTTTATACGGCCGCTTTTGTTTCTGAAGATTTTCTTTTTGAAGTTCACGACAATAATGTATATTTGGTTTCAAATATAATATAAGGTGGTACCTATTATTTAGCAGTATTTATATATCCTGAACATCAATGCTAATTTACAGATATAGACGACATAATCTGTAACATAGCATTGTACAAAAGATATAAAAAGACATTTAAGTAGGTCATTTCAATAAAAATGAGAGTTGGATACACTAGAGCAGGCAAATGAACGTACAAAAGGCACCGTGAAAACGTATGTCTGTCCTGATACGATAGCTCAGTTAAAGTGTTTCGTATGTATTTAACCTGTAGCCGTGTACTGATTGATAAGGAAGGAACTAGAGCATAACATAAGTGGAGGGTTGTTTGTGAAATCATTGGCTTTCCAAAATCAGACTTCACTTAATTACATGATAGGAATTCTAACGGATCACCAGAACGAGATGTAATGACGTTTGGCACATTGGTTACGTATCCTAGATTCTCAATAGGTCATTCTGACTGTGTAGTTATACCTTCAAACAACTTCTTTCACAGATCTCGTAAATTATTTACGTAAAACATTTGTTGATGAGTAAAAACAGAACAGTAAATCTTGAAAAAAGAAAATAAGCAATTTGTATTTTCTTCAAGTGCCGTTTAAGAAAAGCACAAAAAAATGTCTGCATCTGTTTCACAATAAATTTTCTTTTCCTTTCTTATATCACAAAAACAACAAAAACAGATATTACACCTGTCAAAAATGTTGAAGGATATGTTACAAGTTGAGTATCTTGTACAGTTTCAAAAAGGATAGAAATGTAATTGGTATCTTTAACTCTGAGTAAAATGAATCGCACACAGACGAATAGAAAATAACGTTGTGGGATTTAGATTATGTTAATAAATATTCAAAATATGCTATCTACTTGTACTTATCAAAGGCACACACACAAGATAGCATAGTCATTAATACATGTCCATCTTCAGGTGAAATAATATACAAGTATGACTTGCACTAAATGCGCCCAAGTTATCATCTGCAAACATAGTATATATCGTTATCATATTGTAGCCTGCTAATGACGTAGATATGTTATTGGTATTGAATTGGTAATAACACAGACACCAATAGTTCATCCATATTATGTTGCATTCAGACCATGGCGGAAGAGATAATGGATTCCAATATTTCTAGGATACCATGTTGCTGCATTAGTACAACATTACTCCAATGTACTAATCCAATATGCGTGTGTACTTTCAATGTGTGAATCTGACACTGAACGGACAGAGCAATTATCCAGAACATTTTCTTGTCAGTAACATGATTGTTATTTATCGCAATACGCAGCGCACAGAGCTGTTAATAACAACGCATTAACCCATCGGTGTATGGCCACGGACATAGTAAGATAATCTACAAACGTGCAACGATATAGCTGCATAAGTAGAGGTACCCGATACAGTAGCAGACATTTCTCTTTCAATACACTGACGCGGGATTCCTGAATTATTCATATTTTACTATGTTACTGGTTGTTCGGACTTTGAATTTAAATAGCGTCTAACCATAACAATTCTGTTTACATTTCCTCACGACTTCTGTTTTGGCAGACATTTGTTGATCGAACGACCGAAACATTTACACAAATTTAAATAAATATCCATACACCGTGTCAAATAAAAGAAAATTGTGTGTTTTTCAAGTTAGGGTGTTATGCTATTTGATTGAATAATTATTATTGACAGATGTTCCGGCTATTGCCGCTCTGATATATAAATATAACATCAAGATGTAATGTTGACGTTACTGAAGCATCATTTCCTTGGTTGTTTAAATAGTAGATTTGTTTAATTACAGATTCAATGTTTGGGACGTTCACTTAGTGATAAATCCTATCTACTGACGTTTGAACCTATCAGGTTGAGTTAAAGAAATATCATACTTGATATACCCCCTGAGCTCATGGTGGTTCTTTATTCGAAACAACTTTGGAGTTAATGTTGTGCCATACTCAAAATCGATAGATCAAGTGACTTAAGGTATAACAATAAAAACACAAGATATTGACACCATTAAAAACGAATAAATTAAGTAGAGCAAAGACGAATTAAAAACTGAAATGAATTATATGTACGTTTTAAGCAGAACCCTTAATCTTTCCCATTGTCGTTTATTGGAGATGTTTTTACACGTACAATGTACCTAGTAAACCAATGTAGACAAAAATGGAATTCTATCTTCTAGTGAAATACAAACAGAAGACATACTGATAAGGATGCCATGTACCACAATACACAGGGAAGAACACTAGATGTCTCGGAAGGGTAAGCGTCTTCTGCGTTTTGAACGATATGGACAATGCTAATCTAGGTTAGACTCGGGTAATGCTACTTTATATAACGATTACTGTGATAGAGACAACAGATCCAACAGGTATACTAACGAGAAATGTTATGTGACAACCAACAGGTATGTTAAGAAGCGATACACACTCCAACTTCCATATTCCATGTAAGATCACTCTGATAGAATGTTGGCATAGTCTTGACCATCGAACATCTCTAGCAGTTGAATGTAAGAGTGTTCCGTTAATAGTCGACTTTCATCACGGGGGTTGTCATATTAGGAACAAACCTTTTTTATTTGTTGGGTTTATCGCCCCTTGGCCAGGCAGGGTCATTTTGAGACGAGGTCTCCTGGTAAAAGTCGGATTTTATCGCACAGAACAATATACGAGATGCAGGTTGTATGCAATCAAGAGCAATTAGAGTAAAGTGTTTTCACTACAGCACAGACAAGCCCGTTTCGCAGCTCCTTCAAAACATGAACCGACAAGGTTAGGGAGCGTCGATCCACGCATGTCCGATACACCTGCCATTACGTGGTTGGCGCTCTAACTGACTGAGCTATCGCAGTCTCTCTTCAATTTTGGAATGCTGCTACCTAGAAATGGAAACTTTATAACAAACTCATACAGCTAAGTGGTGAACTGTCCGTGTTGGTAGTTTGTCGGGGAAAGAGACTAGTGTGGACAATTATTAAGTTATTTAGGGTATATCTAATCGACATCGACAATAATGTTTTGTTCTTCAAACAAAGCACACTATCAATACATCTAAAGGGAAAAAAATGGCAAGTCATTTATGACATATTCTGATGGGCTCTTCGATTCATTCTGTTTTGAATGATAAGACAGCCTGTTTCTATAGATACAAAGAAAGGATCGAATAAATAAATATTATATATATGTTTGTAATTTCTATCCATTATGTAAAGCACGCTCTGGCAATATTTTCACATCACGTTATCGTAAACAAAAATGGAATGTAATAATCCAATCTCTATCTTATGAATATTATCAAACCTAGTAATCTGGTCTGGTTTGCTCTGGAGATCACGCACCATATATGTGGGTATTCTATCTCAGATCCTAACTGGGAGATCTTGCGTGACAAATGTTGTTTTTTTTTTTTTTGCTTTTTTTCGTTTTTCTTTTTCGTTTTTTTTAAACTCTTATAATGATTTATCTTTAGCAAGATTAGAAAAAGGCCAGTTTGTTATAAGGTCTTTGCGCAACCTATTCTGACACACCAACCTGTCTTTGTTAAATTCTACGTACGTATTAACCCTTAAGGGCGTTCCTTGACTTGATAAAAAAAATGAATAACTCTTTGTAGGCGAACAAGATTATAACATACATAGTACATAGTAAGGCTACACAGTAACGGAGTTATCACAACTAACACAAACAATCTCTTTTTCAATTATTATTTTCTACTTGTGGTTTTTGCTGATTCCATAATTTATTTTCCGTGCATTTTAATCCAGTTGTATATTTTTTATGATTGGATGACGCTCGGGTATTTTAAGGTATGTTTTATTTTCGTTTAAATTGTAATTATACGATTTCAATCAACATTTGCTTGTGTGTAGATTTACGATTTTTAAATAATACTGAATATATTACGGTTGTCTTCGTCGATTGTAGTTCGTGGGTATTAAATCTCGCCCAATATTACATAAAATATGTATATATTACGAATTAATGTTCCGTGGTGTGAATATACATCAGGGATATTGATTTATTTTTGCGCTTTAACTTACGACCGCGAACTCAACCCTTCGTAAGTATTACCAAGAATACAGTAATACAATACTTACCTTTTAGACTGGTGAGGTTTGATCAAATACGACAATTAACATCGATCACGGTTTCTCCACTTAGCATGAGTCATCACTTAGATGGAAGAGGAGTGTCAACGTCCTTTTATCCCATACACAAACACACTGTTACTACCATACCTATTCCATATATATCTGGACAGTTCTTGTAAGGTAGTCAAGACCTAGTTTTATAATTTCGTCGATTTGCCATGGCAACAAAATCTGACTTTATCTTGTAACGTTGTTCCATAGAATATTACTACTTAAGGGACGATTACAATCCTCACAACAATGGAGTTTCCATCGTTAGCTGTTTATATGGTTTAGGGCTTGGTTTATCAGTAAAGCTATTTCCTCTCTGGCAGACATATTCCACACGTCTTAAAATGTAAAAATGCCAATTTAGCAATAAACAATTGTGTAAAACATTATCTACGAATGTAACACTGGTGAAAGCGTTAACCAATCTACCGGACATGCTAATGGAAATTCAAAAGTAAACTAAGCATGCATGCCATTTAGTTAGTAGATACCTATGCTAATCAAAAGTTGTGTACGTATTGTCTATCGTAATGATCATCTTTCAGTTGACGAATGCTATTGTTTATTTCAATCATTGGACAAGTATAATTCAGAAAAAATCGAATGGATAGTTTATTTGTGGGTAGTCAATCTTATGTTCCTTATATAGCATCATTTATGAATACACAATTTATTAGCATCTCTCAAAACAGCTTATTTTATATGAATTCTCGTTTTTATTTCTATGTATCTAATGCACTAGAGATAACATATAATGTACTAGAGAGTAAAGGTACTCCAATGCATAGGCCTATATCATACAACAGCGGTAAAACATAATTCAATTGTAGAAAAAGGTAGAGATTAAAATCACAGCAGTAATAAAATAAAATATTACAATATAGATTAACCATACAGTCAGCCTTCATTATCACGAACGATAATTCGAAGGTCATTCTTCACGCAAAGTAAACATTAAGATCCAACAGAATTAAAACGAATTATATACATTTATGTTCATGTAATATACTCTTGGTTTTCTCAAATACTCGAGCTATCTCGACGTTTTTTTTATGATTCCTTTGACTTTGAGATAATGACAGTTCATGTATAGAAACCTTCTCCGTTAACAAAACACAGTAGAATGTTACGTAACAATATAGATAAAGCTATTGATACATTTTAAGTATGCATCATACGTCTATTTGTTTCGAGGACAGACTCGTCGGCTGTGATAGGGATGAAAAGTGTGGAAATCCGTAAGGGAAGTCAGGGCATAAACAGATGTTAACATTCAGATAGGATACGCTTATACCATGATTTTAACAATTCTAGATATTCAATTATCTCAAGATAACAATATTTCATGTTCAGAACAGGTGCTACTGTACTTATCATAATAATTTAGACCGAAACCTGGATGAAGCCAAACAGAACTGAATAGACTTCCATATACACGTATCACAGCTAGTTGAGGATTTTCTATCCATAGCATTTCGTTTGGGTGACTAGCCACTGTCATCTTCATTAGACATTGTCTGATGAATGTGACAGTGCACTCACCGAAACGTCACATATGGAAATTCAATACTAGTTGTGATATACGAAAGTCTATTCACATATAAACTAATCTACCCGAAGAAAATATTACATAATACGAGGAAGTAGCCGATGTGCAGCTAACTAAGACACGGGAACCAGAGCAAAGGGATCTGAGTGAAGTCTACGGAAAAGAACCAAGCGACGTCTAAACAAAAGGAGAATTACGATGTTATCGTTAAGCTGTAAAAACAATACAGAACTAGGCAAAACTCTTTCAGTTTTAAGGTAGAAGATGCCTGGAACAAGCAACCAGATTACGTTGTAAATGCGGTTCTACCAGAAATTTTGATATAATGATCTATAATTACGTTAAGGACAATATTTATAATGATTACTGAAAAATAAATTCCAATAGTATATATTGTATGTACAATTATGCCAGTGACAATAAGTTTATTGTGTATGTCTTGTGATATGGACTTGGAGACTTTTAACATGCGTCCTTCATTTTCCATCAAATCCATTACATCATTGATGTCAGAGGGAAAAAAACAAGCACCGTCTAAACGAAACGATAAGTACGGTGTGTCGGGAAAGAAAAACGACGTCTAAACAAAAGGATAATAACGATGTCTAAGGAAAGGAAAACGACGTCTAAACAAAAGGATAATGACGATGTCTAAAGAAAGGAAAACGACGTCTAAAAAGGAGAATGACGATGTCTAAGGAAAGGAAAACGACGTCTAAACCAAAGGATAATGACGATGTCTAAGGAAAGGAAAACGACGTCTAAACAAAAGGATAATGACGATGTCTAAAAAAAGGAAAACGACGTCTAAAAAGGAGAATGACGATGTCTAAGGAAAGGAAAACGACTTCTAAACCAAAGGAGAATGATGTTGTCTGTGCAAAAGGAAAAAAAAGTATTGTCTAGCAAATGTAGAGGGGTGACGTCTTAACAAAAATATCGCAGATGCATTCTAGAACGTACGAATTTCCCGCAGCACTTGTGGCATCCGAACCGGTGTCTTCCGTCAAACACAGGGGATATGTAAGACACCAGCAATGCGAAAGATTCCATAATTTGGCTTCATCTGGTCATTCATCATTACAGTTTCCCCGTTGAAATTGGCAACAGCGAAGTGTGCCCAAAATTTTGAACTATACTTTCAGTGTACTAGAGGTTGTTTGGCAAGGATTAACTAAGACGGGAGTTTGATGGATTGCGTTTAAAGAACTGGAATGTGCACGCTTACGGGAAATTTGTAACCTCAGCCAAGTACAATGTACAAAGTGTGATAATGGAAACGAAATAATACGGGGTTTTACTACATTCAACACCGCGATAAATATACTTCCAAAGTCTGACTTCTCTGAATGTCAAAAATGAAATCAATTACGGATTTTTTTATGGAAACTCTTAAGCAGTTATTTAGGTAGGAAGGTACACATTTATTGGATATTGATAATAAAACCCAAACTTATTGTAAAAAAAAACAGGGAGACATACATAATGTATTATGACGATATCGTCTGACTACAAACAGGGATGAAGTAACAGTCTAAAGTATTGAGATCCCCGGCACTATATTTTGTACTGTAGACTAATTTCTAAGGATTCAAGAGAACCATGTATCATAATTCAAATTGTCTTACAGAGATGTTTGAAACTATCATCTTATCTGAGACTGGTAATTATTACTGGTATTTTAATGCAGAAAGACATGTCTGTTTTCATGATTTAGGATAGGCTTCCCTCCCAGAACACACTGTGTCCTTCCTATTTTTGCTTTGTAAGGGTTTCCATGTAAACCTAGACTGATTTGAAGTTTGTGCTTGTTTTATCGATTTTAAGCTTAATTTCAATTTTGTTAAACACTTAGGTGTTTGCACAATATTAACCAACTGACAATACCTCGTTAGTCAATTACATTATGCAAATACGTTCATCTTATACCATCTCACCATCACGTACGTCATTTGTGAGGATGTACATCAATCTAGAAGTTACGAAATCGTAATTTTGTGATTCTCGAATAATTTGTAATAACAAGGAAACTACCTGGGTGTGTTCACACGCTGTTCAGTATCAATGTGCCGTAATATGAAGATAACATAATCCTTACATTGGTTTGTATCCAATGGAAAATGCTATGTTTAATTTGTACCTACTGTGTTAGTTTGAGTATGTTCGTAATAGAGGTGATAGGGTAATGGCATTTCACAGCGAGATATCAGATACATGGAGTGGTTGGGAAGGAAGAGGATTTTATATGATTTTGATATATGATCCACCTTACGTAGTCTCCTTTAATACTTGTTTACGTGTTTGTTAATTACCCGCGTGTCCAGATATGCAGCACGTGGAGTTATATCTTTCACATAAAGACACCAACACAGGAAATAGGTCAACAAGATTTGATAAGGAAGTGTCGGTATTTACTCTTGGATTTCAGAGTAATGGCTTATTAAGGAGCGCATTTTATGATTTCCTTTGTTTAATGAAGAATACAATAAAACGAGTCAAAACGTCAGTTATGACTGTAGAAACAGTAGATAAAGGAAAATGTCAAGTTTAGAGGAATAAATATCATCAATGTTTAGACTAGCCATATCAATGACAGAGACATGTCATTGAAGTTTGAAATATCCTGTTTTTGTCACGTAAAAATGACCATTTTTATAGTAAAGATATTGATATATGTGTGTATTTTTCCTGGAAGTCGACAGTTGCAGTGTGCCTTCATCCCAATGAAATGTAGCTATCGAATTCGGTCTCTGTGATAGCACTAGAGAAACCGACTACACTGATCATTTTGGTATATACAACTTTGGTATGCTTCCCCTTCACAAGAATACTTTGGTTTGTTTGTTTTTGTTTAACGTCCTATTAACAGCCAGGGTCATTTAAGGACGTGCCATGTTTTGGAGGTGGAGGAAAGCCGGAGTACCCGGAGAAAAACCACCGGCCTACAGTCAGTACCTTGCAACTGACCCACGTAGGTTTCGAACTCGCAACCCAGAGGTGGAGGGCTAGTGATAAAGTGTCGGGACATCTTAACCACTCGGCCACCGCAGCATGTATTCCCAATAAATATATCTAAAACGTAAACTTTTTTCATCCTACAACCATTGCGAAACAATATATAACAACATATATCAAAGCAGCAGATGCCAAATTAATGTATCTATGTAGACCTATGACGTCATATCTGAATCACAAAATATATTGATCCTTATGAAATTAATTTAAATCTACACACATTTGCAGAACAAATGATTATTTTATGATGTTCTTTCTAGAAATCAAAGCATTTTATAATGAAGTGTGAAGTAATATTTACTAGATATCAAGACAAAATGAATTAAAAATGCAAGCATTTTGTTATACGACAATTCTTCTATCAATCGACCATCTATCTACAGATTTGATGCTATCGTGATTATGTATACTTTAGCATTATTACGTTCTTCGTAAACAATTCCATATTCATGTACACATGTCCTGTTAACAATTAATACCATCTCATTGTGGCTCTGATGAGACGTTTCCTTGGAAACACAATGCTTGCGGTGGAGATATTTCATAACGGCTCGAATCTGAGTTATACATCAATGCACGCGTAAGGCTAATATTTGTTACTTGAAAATATGAGATAAGTATCTTATTCATTGTGACCTTGAATAACATGTATTATATTATAAACTATAACTAAACTTCATGGCTACTTATTTGATTTTCGTTTGTGGTACATGGTTACAGATATCAACAAGGCATATCAACCACCAATGAGCACGTCTGACTCCATATTGCGTAAGGAAATATCATTAAGATAACTTCCAAATGAGATCATGGTATCGACCATAACACTTTCCCATGGTCTTCATCAAACTGCATCTCTGTAAACCTTGTGTTATTATTCCTTCTGATAGTAGTGGACATCTGTTGGGGGAAATATGATGTACATTATTATTATAATAAATACCATGTTAATTCAAATGAAGATAAAGCAATAAATCGTTGATAATAAACATTTGAACTGTTGCGATATGTGTATGAAGACTTCATTCTCTCTGGCAACAATGTTTACAAACATATACCAGTGACAGGGTTTTATAGTGAAGTGGCTGTATTGTAATTACTTGGTTGCTAATCTCAAGACATATTCGTACGTTGTAGCTGCAGTATATTTAAGCATTGAACTGTTACCAAATGGTAGTATACAGTCGATATGAATACAATTTGGGTGACAGATAAATAGAAGGGCGACATGAAATATTTATCTGTCACCCAAATTGTATTCATATCGACTGTATACTACCATTTGGTAACAGTGCAATGCTTATATTTACATTCATAAAGATTTATTATTTACTGTAGGTTATGACGCGTTTAAATTTGCCGCTTACTCTATCACTGACGTCATCAAGTTCAAATACCGGAACAGCCGAAATTTCCAGAAGCAATACTATAGTCCCTGATGACGTTATTAATAGCAAGCACATAAGATCGTTTTTGTACACATTTGGCTTTATTTTTTATTTTATATACGTTTGTATGTATCTTCAAATTGTTCACAATCGCATAATTTCTGATTGATTGAAATCGAAACCGTTTTTTTCTGCGCAATGATATAAGTTAACGTTTAGAAGTGATGCGGCGTTGAACGGGCATTGCCCAGGACAGACTCGATTCCTCGGAAACACTTATGCTTCTATAGACTGGATTTACGTTATTTTAAGAAGAATATCAGCTCTTAAATTCTAAATGAAAGTCGTCTTGACAGTAGGGGAAAACGATTCCAAGGATATTTCGTTCGAAACAGATTCCAGTCTAACCGGTCAACTCAGTGTCGCTAACGAGCAGACGATTTTCAACTTCACAGGGGCTCGATTTTGTAAGGTAGGCCTTTGACATCCGTGAATAACCACAAAACTAAAATCCAGTAGGCCTACACATACACAACCGGAAACCATGTTGATACTCCTGATATTTATACAAGATTTGTTTTATAAATACTTTACTTTTATTGTTGTCGTGTCTTGCTTTTCTGAAAATTCGGAACGAGCCCCTGTGAATGTGACGACATTGACAATTTGATCATATTTCGTATAGATCAAGAATGGCACTTAGTTGTTTCGTGTTGACTACATTTTTCTAATTATAAAATAATACTCTCATAACTTGTGACGTTGCTTTATTTTTCGTTGTGGTTTCTGTAAATAAATGCTAGCATTCCAAAGCTCTCTGGACCGAAAGTAACTGGCGGCCATTGTTTAACCTACAACACCTGGAGCTGTATTCCTACACTGACCGAATCACTATAAATTGTAGTATACAGTCTCATGAATACAATTTGGTTTACTAACGACATATAGACAAATGCAACATAGAATGTAAATATACACGGGTACATGTAATAGAACACGACCGTTAAACAGATTGAATGTCTTACTAGAATTGATAGGTATGGGCAACGGTCATGGAACAGACAGTTTTGAACATTCTTATATTGTGACGGAACAAATCATTATAGGGTTAGAGTAACAAGTTGTCTTAGAGGAATGAACAAGCTGCGTGAATTACCTTGAAATATACAAGAACAGATGCACTTGGTATTACCGGAACTGATTGTCCCTGAAATGATGGCCATGGAAATGGGTTCATATATATTCAAACGAGCATACACTGTCCTAAACTATTGTTTCATGGTTCCCCTGCCCGTCATTGTTCCTGATGTATATGTATTGTGTATAGGTCTTAACTTCGTTACAGTTGCGGAAACATCCGCTACCAGAGTATGGCATGCCTGTTCTCCATGGCAGGTGTCTGACTTATGTGGCATGCAGGGCCTGTAATTGTTATGTAATTAGTTTAATTATCTAGTCTCCAGATGTGAATAGTCTACAACAATGCATATATACCCTGCTGTATAGTGTTCTGATTATTTATTGTAAAAGTACATGTGTGGTTCAAAAGTGGCACAAGACTAATTGTGAAAGAAAGACTAAGAAAAAAAATATAAAAACAATAATAACAAAAGCAGTGTCTTAACAATTGTTATTAATTATGGTCTTTATAAAAGAATGTAGAATGAAAGCTTCGGATTTTTTTCAAGCAGTGCCTTAGATACTTTGTTACCATCTTTGAGTAGCATGTTTCATTAAACAATAAGGCGACATCTACAATAAAAACAAATCTTTGACATGTAAATCCTACCACGGTCATGAATTACACACAAGTATGCATACTAAGTACAATATCTATACAATACGCATATACCAAGTCTGTGTATAATGTAGTAATTTCTTCAACACAAAAGTATTAATTTAAATTATTAAATTAATTGTGTTGCGATATACACATTGCTTGTATTATCATGAGAGTTTAAACAGCAATTCGTTAATAGTTGTATGCATTAATGGATCTGGTAATGTGGATCACTTGTCGACGACGCCATTATGAAATGCTGAAGATTGAGAGTGGGTATTGTACAGTAAGACAAACTGTTTAACTGACCGATTCATTTCACTAACAAAAGTTTAATTTCTCACTGAAAACCATTGCATTTTTATCATCGTATACAATTGGTAAAAATATAAAGATTTATCATTATTATTGTGCTGCATGTTTTCTGTTTTATAATCTTAATTATCTTAATTAATCAGAATTAGTAACATTCCAAACATCTTTTATAGTTTCTGAGATACCAGAATCTGGCATTGAAGGAACGCGACTACAGAAAGCAGTAACGTTATCAATGCCAACAGATTATAAGAGTTTATTCGTCGCAGCGGATTAGCTTATCCTACGATACACGGATATGTCACTAATTGCCCCGACTACAGAGTATGTGTTGGTTTTCCTAAAATATCTCTGTCCTATCTAGAGAGTTATCATACCCTCCTTCTGTATAATTATTCATGCAGTGCCTGTATCTAGATAGTCTGTTCTATGTCGCTATTCATTACTCTGTCAAGTCGATGGTAATGAACTGTCGTAAGAATTGTTATATAACACACGTGCCTCGTGGCGTCCTCTAAGGTTTTCTCTATGATGTTAATTTCTTATATCGTGGCGTCTTCACTGATTTTCTCTATGGTGTTCATAAATGATCTCGTTGCACCTCTATGGTTTCTCTATAGTGTTCATAAGTGATCTCGTAGCGTCCTCTGTGGTTTCTCTATGATGTTAATAAATGATGTCGTGGTTTCCTCTATGGTTTCTCTATGGTTTTGATAAACGATCTCATTTTGTCCTCTATGATTTCTCTATGGTGTTTATAAGTGATCTCGTTTTGTCCTTAATGGTTTATCTATGGTGTTTATAAGTGATCTCGTTTTGTCCTCAATGGTTTCTCTATGGTGTTTATAAGTGATCTCGTAGCGTCCTCTATGTTTTTTTATATGATTTTCGAAAATGATCTTAAGGCGTCTTTTATGGTTCCTCTATGATGTTAATAACTGATCTCGTGGCATCCTCTATGATTTTCTCTGTGGTCTTCATATCTGATCTCATGGCGTCCTCTATCGTTTCTCTGTGGTGTTGATAAGTGATCTTGTGGCGTCCTCAATGGTTCCTCTTTGTTTTTGTAAACGATCTCGTTTTGTCCTCTATGGTTTCTCTGTGGTGTTCAAAAGTGATCTCGTTTTGTCCTCTGTGGTTTCTCTATGGTGTTCAAAAGTGATCTCGTTTTGTCCTCTGTGGTTTCTCTATGATGTTAATAACTGATCTCGAGGCGTCCTTTATAGTTTCTCTTTGATGTTAATGATTGATCTCGTGGCGTTCTCTATGATTTTCTCTATAGTTTTGATAAACGATCTCATAGCGTTCTGTATGGTTTTCCCTATGGTTTTAATAACCGATCTCGTCTCGTCGTACTTTATCATAGTTTTCTTTATGGGGTTAATAACTGATCTCGTGGTGACGTATATTGTGATCTCGATGTTGGCTTCTGGTTATCTCTATTGTGTTAATAACTGATCTCGTGGTGACGTATACTGTGTTCTCGATGTTGGCCTCTGGCTATCTCTATTGTGTTAATAACTGATCTCGTGGTGACGTATATTGTGTTCCCAGTGTTGGCTTCTGGCTATCTCTAGTGTGTTAATAACTGATCTCGTGGTGACGTATACTGTGTTCTCGATGTTGGCCTCTGGTTATCTCTATTGTGTTAATAACTGATCTCGTGGTGACGTATACTGTGTTCTCGATGTTGGCCTCTGGCTATCTCTATTCTGTTAATAACTGATCTCGTGGTGACGTATATTGTGTTCTCGGTGTTGGCCTCTGGCTATCTCTATTGTGTTAATAACTGATCTCGTGGTGACGTATATTGTGTTCCCAGTGTTGGCCTCTGGCTTTCTCTATTGTGTTAATAACTGGTCTCGTGGTGACGTATATTGTGTTCTCGATGTTGGCCTCTGGTTATCTCTATTGTGTTAATAACTGATCTCGTGGTGACGTATACTGTGTTCTCGATGTTGGCCTCTGGCTATCTCTATTGTGTTAATAACAGATCTCGTGGTGACGTATATTGTGTTCTCGGTATTGGCCTTTGGCTATCTCTATTGTGTTAATAACTGATCTCGTGGTGACGTATATTGTGTTCTCGGTGTTGGCCTCTGGCTATCTCTATTGTGTTAATAACTGATCTCGTGGTGACGTATATTGTGTTCTCGGTGTTGGCCTTTGGCTATTTCTATGGTGTTAATAACTGATCTCGTGGTGACGTATATTGTGTTCTCGGTGTTGGCCTTTGGCTATCTCTATGGTGTTAATAACTGGTCTCGTGGTGACGTATATTGTCGGTATTGGCCTTTGTTTATTTCTATTGTTTTGATATCATTGTGTCGAAAATGGAGATATCTTTGGTTCTTTTTGGATACGTGTGCAATGTTTAAGAATTTTTTTTAAAGATTCAAAACTTTAGAAACAAGTAGCAAGAAATGATTAAATAAATGAATAAATTAATGGTATATAAATGATAAAAAATATCAAATGAATTAAATAAATAAAATATAAAACATTGCACAGAAAAACCAACCATTTCTATGGAATATACTGAGAAATGTACGTTGCCCTAGCTAACTGTATATGTTTTTATAACAGATGTCTACACTGTAATTGTCCAGTCTCAAGTGATACACATAGGGAAGTCATTCAGGAATGCCTGCCGTGCAACGTCATCCTTTTATTGTAACTTCCTGTGTAAACTTAAAGCAACGCAGAAATCAATTATGGGTATTGTTGCACAGCAAGGAAATCCTCTAGTGGAAATGACATTTACGCGTATGTGCCTCAAACAATGCCATCTCGCGAGTGAAATCTGCGTCTCCGGAAGGTTTTGTGGCTAGGTGGAAATGCCAACATCCTACTTGTAAAGATTTTCTTTTGAAGAATACAGTGAAACGCTCAAAGGATAAAAGTCCAATATTGTTTGCTTTAAAATGTGCATGACAATGCGTATTGTTTTTTATCTAAAGACCGGAACATATTTAGTACCGTCATATTGTATCCCTGGTAACGAAAAAAAAACAAACAAACATGGCAACCTATTACATGTTTCCAATGATTCACCCCTCCAAGATGACTATTTAACACAAAATTATTTGTCAATTAGATTTCACACGAATGTCTTGTATTCGAAGTAAAGACGTCCTCTGTGAATATGTGATTTTTAAAGAGGCCTGACATAAATCCGTGTGCCTAATGTGAATGTATACAGGATATGGAAAGTTAGTGTTCAGTGTGTATTAGAGGCATTATGTACTATTAATGTATTGCTTCTAAGATATGCATGTACATCATGATTGGGAGTTTTGAGACCCCCTTCTCACCCGATAATGTGACAGAAATAGTTGTTGATTAGAATCATATTGCCTACAATTTATATATTTTATTCAATTTTGAAGTCATTTATAATTATTTAAATAAATAAATAAATAGATATAATCTTTTTACTTTAATTCCTCTTCGATTCTACTATCGTAGAACAATGGCGACGCCAATACTTTTCCGTGACACGATAACATAAAGAAAAGAGCACACTAAAATACATTGACGTAATTTTGTCGATTAATTAAATTTATTGCTCAAAAACCATTATCCAATTCAGTTACATCTAGATGGAAATCATTCATCATCATGTTGATACGATCACAGAACAATACAGACATCTCCCCAATCTCTGAGGGAGAAGACTAATACACATCTGGGTAAACCTGTTAAACATTTCGGCGGCTGTGTTCTGTAGGAAAAGAAACCTGACATTTCATCGAGTTGTCATTAACATAGCATACCTTCAAGCCATGTAAGTAATAATACTTAAAGCCAGTAAGTATGATCCGGGCTATACCTATTCGCAGATGGTGCTGTCGAAAATGAAGCCATTTCAAACCCACAAAATTGTCATTGATTGATCAGAAATGTGAATGTCCGATGTCGTTGGAGATTTCGGGTGTGATCCTAAACCGCAGTACCATCTATCCTTCCCCAGACGTTGAAGACAGCTCAGGGACAGTCATACGTCTTTACCGGCTTTCATTGCACCATTAAAACTTCATGGTAAGACTCAAGATAGGGCCATTTCTTGGAAATTAAGCAAAAAAACTTGCTTGTTAATTTTTGCTATGATAAAGCTACCTTAGACATTTTTTTAGTCCGGTGTCTGGACATATACATCAATGTCAGCTACACAAATGCATCTCAGGCAAACAGACACGTATATTACATCATCGATATTACAAACGTCAAATCAGTCTACTTATTCACTATTTCAGGCGATAATTGCATACGAATATAACCGTCTTTACGTTTGTTTACCGGAAACCGTCAACACGAATCTGCATTATCTCCTGAATTAGAAGAAAGGAATAAATATTCCCAAAGACTATAAGACCACTGTGCTTATTTTCAAACCCGTAGACAATGAGATATATCATTCATAACAAAAACATTTCAGGATTTGACTTAAGATTCTGGACAATCAACTAATATACATTATTGTTATGGTCGGTAAACTGTTTTCGAAGTTTGTTTGTTTCTTGAGTGCATCGCCCCATGAACAACCAAGGTCATTTTGAAGCGGGGTCTCCTTGTAGTAGTTGGTGACTACCTCGCTAAACAGCATACGGGAGACCCGTCGCATGCCATCCAGAGCAATTAGGGCATAGTGTGAACACAACAATGACAGAACAGACCGGGCCGTTTCTCAGCTTCACGAGAAACACAAACCGACATGGTAGGGAGCGTCGAACCACATACCTCGGCTCTTCACCAGAGGTTACGTGGCTGGTGCTCTGAACATTGATTAGACGTTTAGCAATATAAAATCTAAACCAAACAGAAATGCTTTAAAATCCCCCGTTACCCCGTATTATGTTTTCAATAAAAAAGTACACCAATGGTCAACAATGTAAGTATCAGAAATCTAAAGATGAGCTCTTGACACATGTCTCCGGTGTAAAAATAGTACATTGTATATTGTTTATAACGCCTTGATACCGTAGTTCGGTAGTTTGGTCTTTTAATAGACCCAACCAAAACTCTTAGATATCGTATGGTTGAATACGTTAAACTACATTACTAAGAATAATGTATACACATTATTGTTAGACCGGTCAAATAAATCTTAATGGGGACTGACTACCAGTTTATTTATTGCCTGGTAAACAAAAATATTGTTTTTACTTAACTTTATCGATTCTATGTGATGTACGAGGGATGATTGATATGTTGTAAGCCTCCCATTGAAGGAGGTACTCAAAGATGTTCTCATTAAGTCTTACTATTCTCTACCATATAGGGCCGCGTACCCAAAGACTGGTCTCATTTGGTTAGTTTATAGCAAAATTCAAATCCTACAATATGAGGCACACAACATACCAATCAATCCTCTTACATAGATACACTTTCATCATTGAACGAGGAGATATTCAGAAATTGCAAAAAAGTTCATTGGAGTAATATCCAATGATTGCAAATGAGTTCTAAGCGCATTTATGAATTAAACAATATGTCTTTGCATCATCATATATTCCACTGCCAAATATTCTGAAGGCACTTTAAATAAGAGGAAACATAAAATAAACAGTTGTCCGCCTGTTTAGTTAATGAATGCTTTTTGTCTGAATTTATATCAACAGTGTCTAAGAGATCCAATAAGCATCGCCATTAAATCATTTCATGCCACTGCACCTCATTGTAACAACAAAGACAACAGGCAACTCACGGAACGAATTCTCGTTAACGGGAAGTGGCGTCACATTTCAGCAGAACTGCCAGCCGTATGGTCGTCATTTGTGAGAAGACTGTATTATTTTACTGCGTTTAAAGTCATATTACAATATAATGGGTATATATGAATTGACAGGCTTGTATTATGAAGTTTCGACTTTTCAATTATACACGAAGTTGTGAGATGTATCTGTCTACAACAAGATAATCAATGGATATTGTTAGGTTTATGTTCTACATGTATTTATTGAAAAAGTGAGAAAATCGGCACCAATCGTATCATCGGCACCGCTAGGAATGGTTCTGTTGGCGTCAAATCTCAATAGACCTCGAAATATACAGTAAACCATTAGGTGGACGTGATCACCATAACACCTTGTATAATTTCAAAGCCATTTCTACGCAATGAAATATCCCTGTAGCACCGTATCTGACCAACAGAATACATTTCTAAAGATAAATGCAGATGTGTGGATATATTAAGTGTTTAGCATCCTAGATTAGGCGGTGAAATAACACTTCAGGTGTCATAAAAAGTATTTTCTATGGGTGATTGGAATATGTATGTATTCCTTTTTCTTTCTTTTTTTTTCTCGGAAAATTGTAGGGATGCAATGCATCTCTTTCTAACCTCATAAAACACTAAGTTGATACAGCACCCTGGAGTGATATCACCTTGTTGTAACAGCTTCCGTGTTAACATCAGTGGTGGCTCTGCATTTCGTGCAGTAGATTTGCATCACCTAACTGGTTTACGGTGCTATTCCAGGATACATTTAAAACGAAATGAAAGCATCAGATCGCGAACATCACGCAAAGAGGACACCTGCCTACACCGACAACTACAGAGAAAAGGACTGTGATCAGTGAAGTCGCTAGAGACATGGTGGCGGACGTCACATGCGGAACAGATAATGGACTGTTATCTAACGTAGGGATTTTTCAACTCTTTTTTTAGTGATAAAGGGTACTAGAAACACAGGAAATAAAATTTTAAAAATACGAAACACTGAACGAAATGCGAATATTATTCTGTACTCGTCGCGTTATAGACTCAAATGATACCTCAGTATATATTTGAAGTTTCGGTTTGATTCACAGAGTTTTGACACGTTTCTATGACCTATATCTTCTATGACCCAGATCAATTATCATAAAATTATACCCCAGGGTCCTTCCCCAGATAAATTAACATAAAATATTACCACCAGGGTCCTTCCCCAGATCAATTAACATAACATATTACCCCAGGGTAATTCTTCAGATCAATTAACATAAAATATTACCCCAGGGTCATTCTTCAGATCAATTATCATAAAATATTACCCAATTACCCGTACCCAGATAAATTACATGTATAATGAAAGATTACCAAGGGCTTGTCCCAATATCAAATTTAAATTATTACCACAGGGTCCGTCTCTAGATCAGTTATAATGAAATATTACCCAAGGGCCCGTCCCTAGATCAATTGTCATACAATTTTACCTCAGCGCTCGTCCCCATATCAATTGTAATGCAATAATACCCCGAGGCCCGACCCAGGGTGGGGATTGGATGGGGTGGGGGATCCAAGGATTTCAGAGATCAATATAAAATGTTAAGTTGCAATTATATTGATATAATGACATATGTTTGTTGTGACATTCAATATATAACATTTACAATTTCACTTCGCTCCGCCTCAGTGAAACTAGTAAACTGATATGAATTAATTTCCCGATGAAGATTTTGGGTCGCGTGCTTCTGTTCTGATCGAGACGAATCACAGCGTTGGAATATTTTCGATGTTCGCATTGGCGGTCTAGTTTTGTACCGCCTCAGACTTGAATGCACTTTCATTTTGTGAAGTGTGTTATATTGTTATACACGTATATAAACACAAGTGGAACAGTTGATTTATGTGCTAAAACAAATGCCAGTGTAATGAAGACAGTTTAGAAAACACATGATCTGAGAGTACACTGACACTCCAGATAGCACCGAGTTAACGACCTGTGGCTACGTAGTGAAAAAGCTGTCTCGAATGTTGGATATCATTTTATTGGCAACAAAAAACGAAGCCTCAATTTTAACACTGTTAGACAATACAAAACAGACTGGTATCAGAAAAACGCTTTATCGAGTTCATATATGACAATGGAGGTTACTGTTCATTAGTTTCGGGCATTCGAATACCGCTAATTTTCAAAACAATGTTTCTCTACTTACTTTATCAAAATTTACATCCCAGTGTGACAATGAAATTTTTCGAGAACATCACATAAATGTTCCACTAATTTGCAACTAAATTTCACATTGTTTTTAGTAATCTTGAGCTCTAAACATACCGGCTATCAGACTACATCGCGTATGCGGTCACAGGAGTTTGATTTTAAGTGTTCAATATCATATGCTTTCTGGGAATAACCGCAAGACTAAAAAACTTTTCAAAACCTTATAAAATCGAGTTTAAAAAGGTTTTCGAGTGTTGTGGTATTTCACTTTTGTCCTCTTGTAGCCCTTGTGTCTCGAGTGACCAAATCACACATATGATATATACTCTTCACACTATTTATAGGGATGTGGTTAAGTTTTTGTTAAAACACGTTTAAATATTTGCTGTGAATGACTATTAATCTTGAAAAAAAAATCAGATTAATTTATATCAACACCGTTATAATCAAAACTTATCTTGAACTATGTTTTGGGTTGCCTTTAGGACGAGAGTTGCTGATTGACTGATGTTCTATTACTGTTCAAACATACACGAAAAGTAAAACAACGTTACAAAGTGACGCACTTACGTCATAGCATTGCGGCCAAATAAAGCAAATTTTAATTTGGTAAACGTAAATATAAGTATTGATTGTCATTAATGTTGCTTCCATGGACTGATGAAGGGAAATGAACAGCATGCAATTGTACATGATTCGCAGTTCACTTCATTTGCACGTGGTTCATGAGATCAAGATAATTAAAGAAGTAATTTAGCTTTCTAGATCGATGCATATTGAACATTAATTCTAATTGTAAACATTATCTTGACCTCATACAATGATGACGCTGCAGCAGAAACGTGCATTTGGCTCAACTAGCGTTAACACCTGTGCACACGACCTACAACACTTAGCGCTAAATTTAACATCATATCGCGTGAGGTTACCTAACCAAAGTTTGATCATAATGAAACTTTGTTGTAAGATCATTTTAGAGCTAGTGTTTGACTTAATCGATTTAAGCAGTATTGTACTAAATGCAGATATGTTCAAATATTTGCTCATATACTAATCTACCACAGTATGTTCAAATATTTGCTCATATACTAATCTAACACAGTTCATATCTGTTAAATGTTTTTGTTTCATTGTTCTTTTTTTTTTAATTTTTTTTTTTTATTGAAGATTTTGCTGTTTTATATGGCCGAAATATGTCGTTCGCATTATTTGTTCAATCCTCTTAACAATTAACAACAAACTGATCATTTGAGAGATAGCTTGTTTGGGAAAAAAAGTGAAAGAAAGTAATCAAAGACGTAATGTTGTTTTATTGATATCGATATGGTATCATTTATTATTTTTTATCATACTTTTTTTTTGTATACAGAAAGATATCATATGTCTTTATTTCCGAATAGGTGGCCATTTTTCTTCTGATAAAACATGTGACCTATGACCACATTCGTTTTACCTAAAGCCAACAGAGGCCTGCTTACACAGCTGTATGGTATGGTATACTTAGCTACATAGTAGTCCAAGATCTATAAAATACAGTTACATACAGATCAACCATTTTGTTTACACTTCGAAAACATGAACACTGACTAAAGAAGCTCACATACCTACAGCTTTGACATGGGCTTTAAATGCCAAGGTAATGTCTTTCCCTTGTTAAAAACCGCTCGTCGAATTCGTTATCGGTGTCACTGTGCTTAAATTAAGATTGAGTTAAATATTTTGACAGCAAACCTACAGAGATGTCAAAATACGCAACAATGATGTAAATTCCGGTGTAATTATACAAGAATCATTTTCCATCGGGACGGATACAGATAAAGTCGACCAACAAAGAATGTCACAATATCCTCGTGTGTGCTGGGTTACATCCAGGTGCTCCTCTTGCGAATTAATGATTATAAATATCTCTTTTTGAACTTTAACATATAAGCGTTATACGCCCATGCGTATTTTACGAGAAAGTGTGAGTGGAAATAAGCACTATCAATGTGTATCTGTACGAATTCAATATATCTAGTAACAATGATTTGACATAATTGTCTAATGTAGAATAAAAACAAATAAGTCGCATCTTGAACTTATCTACAAAAATGTAGTTGTATGTGGTATTTGGGATTACGCGATAATGAACAACTCGTCAATCGTTTCTGTATTGGCAAAGGGCATGTACATGTAGATGTCCTGATAATGTCTTGTGAATTTTTAATCGTCTTTTTTACCTGTAATTCTAAAAAGGGACTATATGAAAAACTAATTAGTGTCAGGATAACGCAAGCGATGCATCACGGGGTCGTTAAACTTATCATGACAAGGTAAACGTACAGAGTTGTTGTGTCACCTGCACTGCCGAGTCAAAGACATACTGGGACCTATCGACATTAGTATAATGATGCTAACGACTAGTAAATGTCGGTATACATAAAAACACCTGTATACACTACGGAATTCTACATATTGTCTGAATGGTCCTCAACTCTACGTCCGACAGGTAAACCTTAACGAGGATGTGAGTGGTTGGTACATGTAACTGGTCTATTATGTACAAATTGACAACATATTGTCTGTGGTTCTGGCACATTTTCGAACCATTAAAAGGACAGGTCGTGGTTTCACGCTCCATATAGTGTAAGGATGTTTACGGGATCCTGCTGATATCTATGTAGAATGCATATGTGTCTGAGACATGTGGAGTGTTTGGTATTCAGACTGATTGAAGCTATCGATATAGTTCACGGATATGTGTGCGGTGTACGTCCAAGGATACCTACCGCTATTGAGATAAAAGCTCTATATCGATGGAGCTTTATATATATATACAGCGTATCTCGCCACAGATGGGTGAGTTTCTCCCCTAATTAACAGAGATACTTGGTACCTCCTCCCCGCGTTATACCGTTCAGGCTGGTACGTCGACACTCGTTAGTTTGATCGATGTATAGAAGGAACGCTCACGTGAAGAGAGACTCCGCCTAGCATCCGGCCGTAGTTACGGCTCCGTACCTTTACGCATATGTTGGTCTTACCTTCCAAACGTTACAACAGTGATGACAAATCGGAATAACACCACAAATTATATAATAGAAAAAATATGACAAGTAGGAAAATATGGGAAGTTTGGAAAACACTACAAGTACTATTATAGATAGTACTATATCAGTGAACATTTCGTTGGGATTTCATGAAAATATTAATATTATGCATCAACCTGCAGTGGTGCATCGTTACGAGGTCAATGCGTCAGTAACTCCTTCAAGTATACTTAATGTGTCCAGTGTCATGGAATATGGAAATATTACCAATGTTACGGAGACCGAGTTTTCTATGGGTCTGTCCGAGGAGTCCTTAATAATTCTGATGGTGCTGTATTCCATAACTACAATATTGTCCATCGGGGGTAATTCTCTCGTGGTTCTAGTCTTCGTAAAAGGTCGAAGGTCCAGAACGGATTTAAGACTTTTTCTAATCAACCTGGCTGCTGCAGACCTTGTCATGGCCGTATTCTGTATGCCTTTTACATTTGCAGATACCATCCTAGGACATTGGGTATTTACAAAGCCTATGTGTCCAATTGTCCTGTTCATGCAGTTGTTTTCTGTAGCGGCCAGCGTTTTCACAAACATGGCGATCGGAGTAGATCGTTTCATGGCCGTTAGTTTTCCTTTAAAATCCAGAATTACGTATAGACGTGCTAAATATGTTATTGTGATTATATGGTTGTCCTCAATACTTTTATCAACCGTCATGTTGGCGGTCGGGAGGGGTATCGACGACGGATCGGGTAATGTAAAATGTATGGAGCTTTGGCCGATACCCGAACAACGGAAAACATTTACCATTTGTGTTCTCTTGTTTACGTATATAATGCCACTTTCTATCCTTTTGATAACTTATTCAATAGTTGGAATTTTACTCTGGAAGAGGACCACACCTGGAAATAAGCATGCTCATCGTGACATGCATCAACTCCGAACGAAAATAAAGGTGAGTCAATTACCCGAAAGTCAGCTTTGATACAGTAATTACAGTGATATCAAATAAATAATTACCTTAAAATTATATCGCAATACGATACCTCCAAAGGGCATGAGTTAAAAGATGATGTGCATTCTTAATTAATGGTAAGATAATATGATAAACCCAGCAGGTGCTCTATAGAATATCGTATTAATATGGATGTCACTTTAAAATTTGGCATGAAGGGTACTCTATATATTAGCTTTGTTTGAATTATTTTACAGAGCTAAATACATACATATACTTATGCTATTATCATTTTTACAGAAAATATTCGCAAAAACTTTTTTTTTTCATCTAGAAGTAACGTGCTTCTTACACTAACTTTGATAATACTACGAATAATTAAACTGTATGATAATTTTACCTTAATGTTTAGTCTTGTTCCAGATCGTAACTGGGTGTAATCTGCTGTATTCATATACACGACACCTGGTATTAACATTTTAACATATGTTACGATATACGAGGGATTTGTTTTATTAGGTATAACCATTTTAAGCCAAGTCCTCCTTATGAGTTCTGACCCTATCATTTAGACATACTCCTCGTACATCCAAGGTTACTACGTGTTTGTGAACTTCCTGGAGTAATCGTACATTAATTACTACATAGGTAGCGTATGTACCTATAGATCTAAACTATGTTGTTTTTGATGCCCGTAGTACTCAAAGGAAAACAAGATAATATAATCTGATCATAATCTTATGTTCAAATGTTTGACATTAGCCGGTCTACGGAATTTATATTTATGAGAAGTACACGAGTTCTCTTTGTCGGATACAAGATTCATTAATATGTATATTGTTTTGTTTTTTTAAATTATTTCTACTTTTCAAGAATGTTTTGTTTAACTTCTTTTATATTGTATGATATGGATACATTGTATAATGTTTTGACGATTTGTAGCAATTTATTGTGGGTATAATTAGACTATATATGTAATTCATAATATATGTTATACTAGTGATGCCGACGAGGTATCATCACATTTCTCGAAAACCAAGGGCGGAATTCAACAACACTTTACATGAGTGTTAGTGTATGACCGGTGGTACGTAGGTGTATTTTCGTTTTTCGATCGGTCATTCGACCAGTCAGCAGGACCAAGGCCTCTGATTGGTCAAGAATGGATGTCAGATTTTGATAAAATTTGGTATATATGTAAGAGTAGTCTGATACAAGAACACTATTGCGATACCGACTACTTTATTAACGACTGCGGGGGTCGTTTTGGGGAGTTATGTAACAGTCCCAATTACAATTAGTCCTTATTGTAGATGGATTCCGTTTCTACAGATCCTATGAAACTGCTATACACCTATATAAAGGTTCACTGCTTTAGCCATACATAAAAGATATATGACAGATACTATTTTTTATTATATTTACCCTGCCCTGCGGGTAGGGCGTAAGAATTGTACCTGCTGCCCCCATTGCATGATCGTAAGAGGCAACTAAATTTGGGATCTTATCTTTTCTCTTCTTTCTGAACAACTTTATTCTTCCTAATGTCTCCCTTGACAATGCCTCACTTTTGGTCTTCAGTTGAGCGTTCGCCTCTGTGAGGAAGGCTTTGGGTTATGTCCCCTAGCCGAGACATACCAGAGTCTTTAGAAATGGTAGTTGCCACTCCTGATTAGTGCTCAGCATTTTGGGAGTGGGACGACTGGTTCGCCCGTTGTCAGTATAATATGATCGGGTGGGGTGTCCTGCTGGGTGTCTTCGGCAGTATGCTTCGGTGAGGTAGCACTATAAATCGGTAAAAGTTCCGGCCTATCACAAGGAGACTTACCACGAACATACCGCAGCCTCCCAACACACACATACGCACTCGCCACACGCATGCAGGTCGCACACACGGGAGGCCGTCCTTAAATTACTTTAGCTGTGAATAGGACCAAACCAAATAATATTTACCCTTGTAACGTCAATTGAGAATCACATTGATAAGAATTTTAATAATTGTCGTTTTATGAAAGCTTTGAGGTTCGAATTAGTCTATTCATGTCGTAAATACGATACAATCCTAAGGCCGATTTCAACACATGCAAGCCATATATCTACAGTATGTATTGTCATAACATATTAAACACTTGAAAAAGAACATGCCGTCTGTGAGTCGAATCAGTAAACGTCGGTTTTCGCCCATTATTTCTACTGCTATATTCGCCCTATATAGAGTGCTGGACTGTTTTATATCCCGTGTAAAGGTACTGGCTAGTCACTTGTCCTTATTAGATATTGGAAATATCACGGGGTTTATTCATGACATGACTTTGAGATATTGGAGCTCCACTGATTGACTTCGGTCCTAACGAAATGACATTGGCATGCTATTGTTCTTTGTCACTCATACCGACTAGGGTTCGAGCCGGCTATGATTCCTGGTGTAGCACTTTTATTGTTGAGCCTGAAACATGGCACATTGGGTACGTTTTAACGACATTTGTATGTCACGGCCTGGACAGCCTACCCGGAAGGGTAGAATGTTTAATGTCACGGCCTAGTGATACACCCCATAGCATTCCTTGTAGGGTGGAATACTTAATGTCAAGGCCTGGAGATATACCCCATAGCCTTCCTGTTAGGGTAGAATACTTAATGTCAAGGCCTGGAGATATACCCCATAGCCTTCCTGGTAGGGTAGAATACTTAATGTCAAGGCCTTGAGATACACCCCATAGTCTTCCTGGTAGGGTAGAATAATTAATGTCAAGACCTGGAGATATACCCCATAGTCTTCCGTATAGGGTAGAATACGTAATGTCAAGGCCTGGAGATGTAACCCATAGCCTTCCTGGTAGGGTAGAATACTTAATGTCAAGGCCTGGAGATACAGATCGTAGCCTTCCTTGTAGTGTAGAATGTTTAATGTCTCTGAAGTTTACAGACACAGCATATACTGGGTTATTGTTATTTATATTTCTAACTTTCCAGTATACAGACACCTGTTGCCGTGATTTTTCAGTTTGCTCGAGCTGGTGATCAGGATGCTCTTGTAATACGAGTGTACTCAGTGTCTGCCATCAGTTAGATTTTGTGCATTAAGAATCTCCCCACGATACTACTTTATTAGTATGGAGGTCTTGGATCTGTCTTTATGCACTCCGTGTTCCCCTTAGGTTTATTGACAGTACGGATGTAGTAAGGATGATTTTTCATGTTTACAGTGCGTTGTGAAGGAAACGTGTGCATACATCGCCTTTGTTTCCGATTTATATATTGTTCCATCTAATTAGGAGAATTGTTGCAAGTAATGGGACAGTTCTGTCGTAGAGAACCATTACAGCATTAAAACTTTTCTTTTTTTATTTGTGATATAAACTAAGTCGGGTTTAATGATAAATGATACGCTTAGCTATTTTCTTTTAGTTAAACTGTTATATTTATTATTTAAAATTGAAATAGTTATGTTATGTGAGTACGCCACGTGACAGAATATTGACTTGTCATTGACTACACACAGAAGTACTTTTAGGCGGTAGGGCACGCTCCTCAAGACATTATAAGATATGGCGTGAGATTAAACTTAGATATAGAGTGATGTCCCTTGTTACTGTTCTGTGACGACAGTGGCTGCAGCTGACAGTCCCTCAGGTGGCCGATAATAGAAATTAGCAATTTAAAACGCGTGACGTACAAAACCCATTCTGGCCTTGTTGAGACGGCACTATTACGTTATAGTATTGTCTCGTGATGGAAAATAGTTCCATTCTCAACTCGACAATACTCTGAGTCAATAGTGCCATTGTCTAAACAAGGCCAGTATAGATACTTAGTAAATACTATATATGACAATAGTATACATATATAGATAAATGTTATAAATCCCATTACAGTAACTGAAGAAACACATCACACTTCCATAGATTCCTGAGGTTACTTTGTACCAAATCACATATGATATTGATTCTAAATAAGTGACGGGTTATCCCAGTCATTTATGATTCTTAAACACACATATCACAAGCGCCATGCAGGCTACTTACACAATATATATCGTTATATGCAGACAGTACAGTTATAATTGATGGTACCATCGAACAGGAGAAATAAATTGTACACGAATGGCCAACAAATTGCGGAGCCAATTTTAGAACCCTGATCAGATAGTGGGTCCGCTGAGGCATGCTCCAAGTAGTATCGGGGATACGGAAGGAGCTAACTCTATTTACTGACGTGGTATAATATAATAAGGGAAACCGGAAGACTGTATCAAGTATCCGGCACGTCCTAATGATTTCACAGAAACTTATTTACAGCACTTGTAAATTAGTCGGCGATATTTCATATAAATTATCTGCCTATATATAGATTTACATGTCACTTCGGGGAGATGAAGGTTGTTTATAGATTAATAAGACGTGTGAGTTATTGACTATATGCTGAGTGTGATGTACTCATAGCAAGGCAAGTCCAGCACGATCGACATTCAATACATGGATACATTGGCAGCATCGGCTTTCCCACTTACGCGGTCAACATATAAACATGGACGTATGCGTAAATGTTAACATCATTTTGGAAGTATTGTATAATTACATATTTAGCATATTGTCGGTTATTTCCTCAAAATCAATGACAGCTGTAAAGATTTCTCCACAATTGCTGCGCCATGGAACATGCAATAAGCCAACACTTATATAGGCCTTCCCTTCTCACGACATCCCGGACATTTTATTCTCCCCGCAGGATTGTTCTTAAATAATAACATTTGTTTTGTTACCACATTTTATTCTCCCCGCAGGATTGTTCTTAAATAGTAACATTTGTTTTGTTACCACATTTTAACAAGACTATATATAACCAAAGGAATCATTTCCCAAGTGTAAAAGCTCGGGTCACATCACACACGCCACTTATCATGAAAAGTCCGCTAATATCTGTTACACATGTTAACTCGGGGTTAGAATTGTAAACACATCTATTGATGGAATTGTCCTCGGCGATCTACAACTGGACGAATCCTTCTGGATAGATGTGCGGAGAGCGTATCGGATTGATGTCTTTTCTAGATACCCTGCGGGATGCTACATTCTAGGGTCTATTAAACTCTGTGCAAAAATAGCACAAGAGGTTCATAATCACTGTCAGGATTAGAAAAACAAAGTGGAGCCTACATTGGATCTTACCTTTATACCTTTGTGAGACATCTAGACTAATTTGTTTATGTTTATCCGAACACGAAACACACACATACAGTTTTGTTGAAACTACATATGTGTCTTCAGCTAGTAATTGTATTGATAATGCGAATGCCTGGAATTTTTAATCTGTAATATGGTTTTGGTGTTGATGTTAAAGAGAACAATGTTCAATACCAATTATATGTGAGCTGTAAAACAATGGTGTACAGATGTGCGATCGAACTATAACTCTAACACAAAATTGATAAAAACACGGACAAAATATGAACATATATTATACAATCATTGCCTTTTATAGAGGTGTACACGGACCTGGTAAAGAGTTAGTTAATCGAGGCCGAATTAAGACTAAGATATAGCACAAACAGGTCCGCAACGCCGGGGGAATTTCCCAGCTGTGTTATTTTTAGCACGAACAGGTCTACTTTCCGACAAGTCCTTGAGAGGAAAATAGGAAATTGAAGAAGGGAAATCTAGCAAACACTCCAGCCATATAATATAACAATACGAAAAAAAGGTCACCCGCTATGTAAGTTAAGGTCGAATCCAGGTAATGTCTCGTTCTCCAAAGGAGAACCGGGTACAACAACCCTGAGCATTTTCTCATTGACATATTGATCTTTAATTGGAAATATTCAATTTCACTGCGAGATAGGAAGTTAGTCGTGATTGATTTTTTTTATATTATTAATGGTTCCGTTGTCACCACCCTAGTTTTCATTTTGTGAATGTGACGTAAACCGGATTTTACGTAGATTTGTATGACACAGGAATACTTAGTACTATTATCCTGGTTCAAAATGGTCTCCATGACAATCCATGTACTTTTGTCCATATTTCCCCCTTGTTTTATCGGTTTTGAATTAGAATAACTGTTTCATTATCTTGTCGTTGTTGTTGTTCACTGTATTTGTCAGCAACCTTCATAATCACTGCTGCACGATATCTAACTAAACAAGGTTGAGAAGCTCCGTCCTAACCCGATTCTAATCAGCATCAAATACATCTGTACGTATAGTATCAATATGACCTGATGACCAATTATTATCCTGGGTTCAATAAGCCTTACAACGCTTTTCCATAGAATCAGCATGAAATGGGTGCATTTTACATCAAACTTGTCTAATGTTCAGAAGACAAGCGGTGATAATACCAGCAGGCAGTTGAACGCTACACTAAAGTGGCATGAGAGTTTACAGAGAATATGATCATCGCGGTTTGTGGCAAAAGAATACACTAGTGTTATGATTCACATTTTGTATGGAACTATACATATTGCAGCTGTGTTAATTGATGTTGACCACGACATGGTATCACTTTCAATTTAGATTCAATATCGTATCAAGTCATTTTTGATATGTTATTTCTCACATACTTCATTGAGTGATATAATCGTTGCTAGGGATAGGGTAAATCAATCTCACGCGGGGAGGGAATGACAACGTGCTTTGAAGTCACTCACAATAACAAAACGTCATTATTTTAGGTAGCGTCGCACTTTGGTGACGTAATCAATTATAACGCATATTTCATGAGACATTGATGATGACGCGATGAAAGGCTACACACCACTTTACAAGGTGTTACCTTTATTAACTATGTGAGAAAATAACCAAATATGGGCCTGTACCATTGACAGGGATATATCATCCCTCGAGTAGGAGTTTGGCTGGTCAGCTTTAGTATTTCACTCGGGTTGATATATCCCTGACTACGGATCAGACCTATGTCGGATTCTATAAACCTCACTCTCAATCTGTATTGAAAGATCCTTCCATCGTAGAATAAAGAAGTTTGATGATTTTTCTTGGTTGCATTTTATATATTGACTATTAATATCGTGTTAACATAAAAGTGTTTGAACACTCCAGGTAACCTACAACGTGGCAGTAAGGAGCAGATCCCCTAAAGTTTAACACCTCCCCTTGTCGACCTGGCACCTGTACCCTCAATAATAATTACCCACACAGCTATGAGCCATTGGGAAAAACATGCGATAAGGATTTATTACAAATCCAGATATGAAATATTTACCCTTTTCTGCACTTAGTATTGACGTAAACAGGTTTTGCCAGAACATTCCAACGTGCAAACGGGATTTATGAAAATCTTAGAGTTCCTATCAAAATCAAAACCAGTACAAGGATACAGCTAATGGAAATAAGTGATAGCGGTAATTTGTTTAAAATTATTTGCATAGTATTTAAGGCGTTTGCATTCTTTAAATGATTACTTTGGTCCATCAGGCAGACAGCCAGGTTTTATTTTGGTTTGACTTTAAATTGGATTATAGCCTGCATCCTGTCTTTTTAATGTTATTTTAATTTGTTTTTATTAAAACGCTAATTAAACATCTTTGTTCACCAATGCAAATCCCCCAAGGATAAGACGCTCGGATCTGCGATTCGTTTTATGTATTCTTTATGTTATAATATGCCCTCTTAAGAGGAATTTGGGGACGAACATGACTTATCCGTATAATAAGAAATCGGCTGTCCAATCGCTGATGTAACTTACGCAACATACAGGGACAGTTATTATTAATTTGCTGACATGCTTTATATACAATTGGTTAATTTAAATTTAAAAGCAAGTCTTAAAATTCCACAATGATAGAAACAACAGAATTTACATTTAATACAGAATATCAAATAGTCTATTTAATATTTTCAGCAGAAAACATATTTTTAGAATTGTTTCTGTAAGAACTGATGAACAATCCTTATCGACTGTTTAAACATAAATCTGCTATGATGATTTTGATCAAAACTCTAACAAAGAGCTTAGTGGATGCCGTTTTAAATAGATACATAGGACTGTATTAACCCAATCCGCATTACCATCGCGCTCATTTATTCGAAACAAATCTACAACATACTGTAACTCAACGTCTTTTCGATTATTTAGCTGTCGAGTAAAATTCTCGAAAACTAATCGCCGTGTAATAATTTCAGTCACAGGTACAACAGACCATTTATGATTGTAAACTCGAATCGGTGCGAACAAGTCGTTTGACTTGAAAATGCAAAATTATATCGCCGCGGAGATTATTTGGTTTACAGTACATTATACATCGTTAACTTCACATATTATACACATGTCTGTAAACATTCAACTCTCAAATGTTGTCGATGCAATATGCTTAAAGCATTACAATTCCGGAATCTAATAGAAAACAACTACGGCATATGGTTTTTGAAAATAAATTTGTATTAAGAAGCAGCGTAAGGACATTTTCTAATATACTCGATCAATATGTTACCCAATTTATATTAATGTCAGATATTCTCCTGGATGATTTTCGTTAATATTTATCATTTGATACATTTAGTATTACCACTACGTTCCCAGTTTTGCAAATATTTAATAGCAAACTGTCCATTCTTGTCAGATAACTATATAACCTCAGCATTAAGCTACATTATGTTCACATTAAGGCCTCTTTATTCAGAGCAGGAACACACTTTAATTGCCTGTGATCATGCTTGAAAGAATTATGAAACATATACGAGCAAATAGCAAACAGTAAATCTAAAAGATGATCCTGTTTAAATTCAGAGAAACGTCTGGTGTGGCTGTATCATTTATAGAAAATTGGCTAAGTAATTTTTAAACAGAGGAAACAATTTTTATTTTCGTATCATATCTAATATTGCAAATACATACATATTGAACTACTAATTGAACGTAAACTTAGATACATAATCAATACCAATGCTTACTAATTATAAGGAAAGTATGGGCGGAAGCTCGCCTATTGCAGTATCCCTTTAAAACCATAGGCATTCGCATCACCTACGCACAGAGATCATTATAATATAATCGGCACACGCATTGTCTATACTTGTAATACTATTGACACATCATTTGTTTGCCATGGCGCTATAAAGTTACGTATAAATCAATAATAGTTGAAAAACAGTGTTTCGTTTTTATGTTAACTGTTGTTGTTTTACCTTTGGTTTCAAATTAAGAGGCAAAGTATGAAAAAAAATGCCCTGAGACTCCTGAAAAAGTATATAATGAGAATAAGACCAGGTTATCAGCAAGAGAAAGCGCCCCCTGTTTCATCGACGGCACACGCCACACGCCACACAATTATAGATCAATTATTGGTAACGACACAATCTCAAAGGAGTCTTAGGTTGGTGATATCGTAACCACTAGTCATATCAACAGGTATCAAGCAACGTAGTTATTACAACATTGCAAATATCAATTTTACCTCTATCACTTATCAAGGAGGCATACAAGTGGCCTATACTCGTAAGCAGTCCGGCTTTATCTATAACACGATATTACCTGGATTTGAGTTGCATTCATTCTACCGTCGATGGAGCCGAAGATCCTTACCTGCAGGGACACGACTTTTCTCGTACTTTTTCAATGGTTTTTATGTGTATCTACATTTGGTTCACATTTCGACCCCGTTTTGCTAGTGTTGATTTTGAGCGTTAGAATTACGTTATCATTTGTAAATGTCTGAATGCAATTCAATACCTTATTCAATATCCAATTGAGCTCATTATCTCAAATCAGCAGACAATGATAATCAAACTATACGATAATAACTCGTTATTGTTAACGTGTCGTTTGCGTTATTTCGGTAAGGAAACCAATGTTTTCCCCAAGTGAACCTTAAACAAATCGGTCGAAAATACAGGCAGGTGTCTTGTATCACTCTTTAACAATGAGTGCTTTGTTTTAATTATATACAACGTTGAGAAATAGTTTGTTCTGGTTTATTTTCATGTTGTTTCCCATAACAACAAAATAAATGTAATTATTTCAGACCATTAACATATCTCATCGCATCATGCATTAAGACCACGATTAGATCATATCGTTTACCTCTTAAATTCCATACAATTTTCTGGCTTCTCGTCTTGCGTGGC